>NC_141100.1:6931764-7261764 GCF_041138505.1 Cibotium barometz | reverse complement strand
TTTACATTTTAAAACAAAACAAAAATTAGAAAACCATTAAAATGAATGAATACGAAAAAGTAGGATTTCTAACTTACATAAATTTCTGGGAGCTTTCCTTTGGCTTGATGGTTTGAGGGGTCTACTCTTGTTTGCAACAAGAGTGGCCACCAATTCTTTAGAAGAGGGAATGGTCCAAAACTAATGAATTACTAATAAATTCACAGTTTTCACTCTGAGGAGAAGTAGAGTAACAGTGCATAAAACACTATTATCCATTTACAAAGGGGGAGGCTTCATTTATAGGAAAAAGTGAACCTCTAACCAAGCAAACTGATTCTAGAATTTTCCAGATCAGTTTGGTCAATTTTGACCATTTTTAGGTCAGTTTAGCTTACTTTTTGGATTTAGTTAAAGTAGGAGAGAGGAGAGATAAAAATATCCCATTATTGTGAGTTTAAAACTCAACCACACATGTGAAATAGGCGCCTCCTTCATGAGGGGAATTCCCCCACACTGAGGTGTCAAAAATGCATCATTTCTCTAAATATCTCTTCTTTTTTAACTGATATCCTTGTCCTTAGTCAACTCTTCATCTTATGTGAGTATTTACTAATTTTTGGGAGATTTTCTTTATTTCTTCGATTTATCTCCTCCTCCTACAGTTGGATTAATCTAATTGGCCCCTCATAACCTTAATTTAAATTTTTTCGAAAATCTGGATCCTTAGGACAAGGCCTTTTGAACAGATTATAATTGATTTCTAATGCACCTTTTGAAAATCTTTTTGAACTTCTATTTTAGGGAAATTTATTTTAATAAGAAGAGATATTTTTCCATCTAAAAATATCTAAAAATTGAATAATCTCTCTCTATAATATTTTCTCTCTCTAGACCAAAATAAGGTAAAACAGGATCTTTCTTTTATTTCAGAGAGGGGAATAATTATCAGATCAGAAGGGGAGGTTCTTACACCTGCACACCTCAAAAGCCAAAGGGAGGAATCTTACAAGGATGCTTCCTAGGAGTTTTGTCCCATAGCACCTAAAGTAAGTTTTATAATGCCAACATAAGTGTAGGACACTATGGAGAGGATGTGACACTCACAGGTAAGACATGGTGCAATGGGGTAAAACTATTAGAAAAATAAGTCAACAAAAGTAGTTCCACAATATCACTCTCCAGATGATGCATAAAAATAGTATAAGTGAGTTTGGAAAGGGGGGATACTTAACTCCCTCTGATAGTACCATTCCATATAATCGACGTCTAGGATAAGGGCACCTGTATCAATCCACGATGAAAAGTCCATGCTTAAGGCATGTAGTAACAAAAGTAATACAAGACAGACTTACATTTATTCTCTCTCTCTCTCTCTCTCTCTCTCTCTCTCTCTCTCTAAAACATTGTGCTCTTTCTCATCATCTTTAAAATTTTTTTTAAATGCTATCTTGTTGTACATGTTGGTGCATGCCATATTGTTATGGGACTAGCTTTTCCCAATAAGCTATCTCCATGTATAGGCATGAAAATTATCAAGGAGAAAAAACATGGGGGTAGAAGTGTAGTAAATAGCATGTTTCCCCCCTTCCTACTTCATGTCATGCTTTTGTATCTCGAAAGGTGTTGTAGGTCTTACTTAACCATCCTCTCTAGTTTTTCTCCATCAATGTTAGTTGTTTAGAGGCACATCTCATTGCTTGTTGTGGCATGTTTATTTCTAGCTTCAAGGCTGGTAAGGGGCTTTCATAAGACTGGATGGGGCTTATGGGTTTTTCCTCACACGAATGAGCATTGGAGGTAGTGCTTACAATAAGGTGCATTCTATTTGTGTGATGAGCCTCCCTTGGGACATGAATGAGGTTTGGGTTTGGATATTTAATGAGGGTCCTATAACCTTTTGCATAGAAGTAGAAGCTTCCCTAGACATTCGAGGAACCAAATCTAACAGTTACCCTTATAGTAGTCTTGAGCTTCAAGTAAGCATATAGGTATCCATTTTGGGGTGACTCGTAAAGTGGACCTTCTCTTTGAGATTTTCTTCTGGATTGGTTGAGGAGGCATGAATAGTGAAACTTTAGGAGTCCATTTGAAGGTGGATTGGGGTTGCCGATTTTTAGCCCATCGGGGTGGTTGGTTTTTTTGACAAGGAGGTTTTGACAACGTGGAGAGAAAAGAACCAGGACTCAGTTGATTAATGGATGATGAGATGGAAGATGTTTTTTTAGGTTCAGATTATAGTGAGGTTTCTTTTGTGATTCTCAATGAGAGTAAGAGGTAGCAGAGCGAGTTGTATGTAGAGAGTTGAGTAGTGGGGGTTGGAAATTTCCTTATAGAGATAAGATCTGTTTTGAGACCACACTCAATAGTGCACTTTGCATCTTTCATCCACCTGGCGACCAAGTATCATTGGTTCCTTTAGTGTTCTTGTAAGAATAACTTGGTGCTTGTTATCAAAATATATGTCAATTTGTAGTGTTCCAAGTACCTTGGTATTCTTACCCCATTGATACCTTTCCCTTTCAAAGAGGTATCTACTACGAGTTGAGGCTTCCCCATTTGGTTCCATCCATTAAAAGAGAGTAAATTGGTACTAGCTCGAGTATCCAGTAATGTATTGTAAAACACTTTATCATAAAGGTAGTCAACTCTATGGGTATTCGAAGAGGTGCTATGTTGATCATTTGTCCCTCCTTCAATCTCTGCGAAAAACACTTGTGCAGGTCCCAGGCTAGCTCCTCGTCGTTTTTGCTGTCAGATTTATCACTCTTTTGCTTTTTGTCAAGCATGGATCTTTTTTAACTCATCTTTTTCCTTGTTTGGCTGCTCTCTATCATGTCTAGCTCGCAAGGCTTCTTTGGTGAGAGGGCCATAATACTTTTCGATTTTATTCCCATTAAGAAAACCTAATGTTTCAACTCTATCTAGAGTTTCGACCTGCATGGTACCTTGGGACGTTATTTCACAAACTCTAAGAGGTCCTTTCCCCGTATATTTGAGTTTTTTAATTTCTTTATCCTTGAGATAATTATCAAACCATTTTTTTTAGTGATTCTTTTCAGTCAACATGTTTTGCATAGTAATCTATCTATCCTCCTCGAGAATGAGCAATCAGTCTACCAACATATTACCTTCAAGTCTCTCGACTATTGCTACCCTTAAGTCTCTCGACTATTGCTACCCTTAAGCTAGGTATCATGAATTCCCAAGTCATTACTACCTCAACCCTATATACCATCTTAAAACGTGTGTAACCAATTGCAACTTTGTAAGAGGTACGATTGTTGAAAAACACAATATCTCAAGCTATGGCTATGGAAGCTATGACACCTAAAGAATTGATGCAAAACCCTAAGCTAAGGTAAATGATGCCTAAGTGCTCTTATAATGATAAGAAAATGAACTAATTAAGCTTTAGACTCAAGTTCAATCAGGTTACAAGATTAAGACTTGTACTAGAAAGACTTCAGAGCTTGCTTGATTTAATTGATTGAAAGTGACCCCTTTTATATGAGGTGGGTACATCTTCGCTTTGTTAGCTCATGTGGGGTAATTCTTGCTTGCTTATGTGTGGAAACTTGCTAGACTTACACTCACCCCCTAACTTCCTTCTTGTGCTCCATGGCACCATATTTCTCAATACCCCTCCTTGGTGCCATATTAATGCAAGGTGGTTGGATGTGAGGTTTGCAACTCCAATACCCCCCTAGGTGCTTAATTTGTTACTCTCAGGTGGTAAGGTTTGGTTACAATAGGTCATCACCCCCCCTTGGTGCCAACATAGCTACTTAAGGTGGTAAGGTGTGACCCGATGAGTGAAAGTGCTTGCTCATCCTTTTCTACCCACTCATCATTAGGATTAGTAGGTGCATTGTCTTTAATGAGTGTCCATAGCTTTTTGTGCATTAAGCGGTACTTCATTTCTGTAGCCCAGGTATGGAACCCTTCCCCAAAGAATTTTTCAAATTTATTTATTATGCTTGATGACATTTATGAAGGTCTTACCCAAGTTTACACTTAGGTAGTGTTTGGTCGTCACTTACAATGTAGTGGTAAAAAAGTGGTAAAATATGGTCAAAGGCATCCCAGGTACAGTAAGCCAAATGCCAAATGATAAGATTTGAGGCTTATACAAGGCTAATGCAAGCCAAAGATTCCAATTTTGACCCTTAATTATATCAATTTCTACTAAATGGTTGTTAATGATAGTGTGGTACTTTCCCTTATAATATGTATTCTTAGCTCTCTAGTTTTATGGTTGTAGAGAAGAGAAGATAGAAGAAAATTCAGCCATCCATCTCTCTCTTGTTTCTTGCTCTCTCCTTGTGTGTGTGTGTGTTTGATTATAAGGAACTCAAGCTCTCCCTCTCCCCCACATTCTCTTTATGGTATCAGAGCTCCTATTCGTGTGAGAGCTAAGCAAGCATGCAAGAGGCAAGAATAAGGCAAGAATGGGTAAGTGTATTTCTGTCTCTTTTTCTCTTTGATTTTGGAGCAACACATTTGGTAGCTGTGAGAGCTATAGGGAGAGAGGCTAAGTCATTGTCTTAGATTGAGGCATCCTCCTAGGTTGAGAAAGAATACCGTACTATGTTTTGCACATTTCGGCATGATTTGGGCAAGTTTTGGGTCCTGTTTTTTGTAAGCACTATGTGAAAGTGTCAATTTTGACTGTGTATACCCAATTTCTGGTTTGGTGTAAAGTTGCTCTGTAGAAATTTGGTTACAGAACAATCTGTGCAACGAATCAATGATTTACAAGTTGTTTCTAGATGTATATTTGTGTGACTATTCCATATATAGTTGCAGTATAATAGGTGTGCAGTATCATTGTGTCTTGAAGATTGTAAGTTTGTTGTAAGTGAAGAAGTATTTACAAGAACTATTTGGTAAGTTGTTGTAGGTAAGGATGTATGACATTCTATCCTAGATTGCGAGCGAGAAGCTAGACAAGAATAACTTCCAAGCATGGAAGTCATGGATGACTAAGGGATATTGGGAGTTCATCACAAGTTCTAGATGACCAAAGGATATTGGGAGTTCATGAGGTGATGATGAAAAGGAGCGAGAGACTGGTGGTTTAAGCATTGAAAAGGGAAGTAAAAACTTGGAGGGTTCAATTGAGCTCACCATTGAAGTTTTTGAAGGGGATTTTTACACGACGTTGAAGCTTTTAGTAAGGACCCTTGGATGAAGGCCAAAAACCAACTCAAAACCCCCAAAAAATGGTGCAAATTGTCACTTCATTTTGCCTAGTTTTTTTCTCTACTTGCTCGTGGCTTTGTTGAACCAAATGCATCAAAATCTGGTTTGTGTGAGTAGCTCATAGACCTTGTGGAATGATTTAAGGATTCAAAGATGGGGTGATTTAAGGATTCAAAGATGGGGGGGGCTGAGTCGGGGGAGAAGCTTGTAGGAGCTCCCATGGAGCAGGACAAGAGGGTTATAGGTGGGGGTTTAGAGGTGGGCTAGTTGGAGAGTTAGGCTCCTAGGGATTTTCTTTATTGCACAAATTGTCCAAAGAGGGGGCTTGGTTGGTTTGCAAGGCTTCTTCTCTAAAATATTAGTGCCCGCCCTAGTTGTGCCTTCTAAGAAGATTAGTGCCCACCCTAATTATGCCTTTGTGTCCTGGTTGTGCCTTCTAAGAATACGTCAAGGTCATCCTCTTCATCCCTAGAAGGCTTCTTCTCTAGAAGATTAGTGCCCGCCCTAGTTGTGCCGTTGTGTCTTGGTTGTGCCTTCTTAGAATACGTCAAGATCATCCTCTTCATTGTTAGGCTTATGGCTTTGGAAAAAGGCAAAGGCCTCTTCATTGTTAGGCTTATGGCTTATGGAAAAAGGTCATCCTCTTCATTGTTAGGCTTATGGCTTATGGAAAAAGGTCATCCTCTTCATTGTTAGGCCTATGGCTTATGGAATAAGGTCATCCTCTTCATTATTAGGCCTATGGCTTATGGAATAAGGTCATCCTCTTCATTGTTAGGCCTATGGCTTATGGAAAAAGGCCGTCCTCTTCATTTTTAGGCTTATGGATTTGGAAAAAGGCAAAGGCCTCTTGTGCCTCGTTGACAAAGATGTCTTGTAGATAAGCCACATGGATGGTATGAATGGTGGCTTCGCTAGAGGATGCCCACCAATGGGTTATACTAGTTTGTTGGGAATGTTTTAAAGTTGGCAAAAAGTAGACTTCACTATTGGGAAAATAAGGGTCTTCATGGCTATCATGTTCGAGTGAAATGAGTTTGCATGGATGGGGAAGTTAAGGCTGGGTGGTGCTGTGGAGGTTGAGGAAATGATCGTCCTTAGTAAAGAGTATAGAATTCATGAACAAGTGGCACCAAGGTGGCTATATCAGATGGGATTCAATGGAGTATAATAAGAGTCTGGTGTCCAAGAACGAGATGGCTTAGTCGAAGAAGAAAAGGCTGGCACGAGAGTGGGTTGTTGTGCTATATTAATGTAATGTGTTGATGTGGGCTAAGATGGTGTGGAAGGTGGGGATTAAAATAGGATCCAATAAAAAAATATTGAATTGAAGCAAGGAAAGGGCTAGGGTTTGGTTGAGGGTAAGGGTATCCCACAAGAGACCAACTCATGGGGGTCAGCAAAGTGTCAAGATTGGTGTCCCACGTCATGAGAGAAGCAAGTATAGCTTCCTTTAGTAACGCCCTTGCAATGAGGTATCATCCTATGAATTTTGGCATATGCTTGGATGATGAGGGCTTCTTTGTGGTGGAGGATTCTTGGTGGACTGTTTCTTGAGCGGCCACTTTGCTCATGGCATGATTGTAGTGGCATCACACTCCTTTGCAAATTAGTTAGCCGCACATGGACCATTTGGGTGTCTTTAGTTTTCGCTTGCTAGAGCTCATCTAGGAGTTGGTCTCTTTGGGCTTCATGTGCTTGGGGGCTATTACAATTTTGGCAATCTCTAGGGCTTGCTATTGAAGTCAAAGGGCATCCATGTCCTACTTGTGAGTGTGAGCTAACTCCTCCTGGTGGGTGGCTTTGGTTATACCCCATGAGCACATTCTGAGGTCCATGGATTTCATGTGTTGCTTTCTTGAGCTCATTTTTGAGCTTGGTATTCTTCTTTGGGTGGCCTAAAGAAATTGTTGGGAATGGCTAAGCTTCTCGCACTCTTCTGAGATATATGCATCCCAGCTTTTGAGCTCTTATTATTATTGGAGGATGTGCCACTTAGAAGTTTTGGCTACATGGCCGATAAGCTCGATCCACTTATGAGTGTTAATTTTCGAAGTATATGGGGGAGCTATAAAGTCATGGGTCCATTCTAGTGGAATGAGATAGTTCAGAGACTAATCTTGAGCGTCTAGCTGTAACTCTCTCTCTCTCTCTCTCTCTCCCCAAATACCTCTCTAAATTTAACTTTCTTTCTCTCTCTAACTCTCTCTCTCTCTCAAACTCTATCTCTTTCGATCACTCTCAAAGTCCCCCTCTCCCCCCCCCCTCTCTCTCTCTCTCTCTCTCCTTCATCGTTTAGGGTTCAACCTCTTCGCCTCTCTCTGTTTAACGGGTTCCTCCATGGGTGCACGTCCATTGCCTAGATGGGGGTTTAGTGTGGACAGTAGTGCCCCCCCTCTTCTTCAGCATGACTTCAACAAGTGACAGTAATGATGTTTGATAGTAGCGATGCCCCTCCCCAGTAGTGACACTATTCTTCTTAGTTATAGTGATGGCCCTTCTTCAACACTCCCAGTCTCATAGCTCAAGCTCTTTTCGCCCCTTTCGTTTTTGGAGTAGGGTTTTGCTAGGGTTGATTCCCACCTTTTTGAGCTGCACATTTTTTCATAGCACACGAGCACCTAGAAGGTGCCAAAAAAAAAGGTTTGCGGCGACACTTTCCTTAGATCCAAGGCCCTCTACCCTTCAAAGCGATTGGGACAAGTCTCCTTAAAGACCTTCATTTCAAATTTAAGGTAGACGAAGATGGCCAAGATGATAGTTGAGGTCCAAAATGCTTTTATTAATTGTTGTTTGTGTTCAACCTCATAGGTGTTTGTCATAATATGCTACAGTATTGCAATTTTGCTTTGAAATATAATGGAAGTTGCATCTCTCTATAGTGTCTCTGTGAAGAAGTAGCAATGATAATGCCCCATGGAAGTAAACAACATTGTGTACACACATGCTTTCATGTATTGTTGCGTGTATTCAACATTTCATAGGTGTTTCATAATATGTTGTAGTCTTGTAAATTTGCTTTGGAATATAATGGAAGTTTTAGATCATAATATGGTATCTTTGTAAAGGAGTTGCAATGATAGTGGCCCATGGTGTCTAGTGCTCAACATCTCGTAGGTGCAATAGTAGAGAGAGAAAGAGTAGATAGAGACAATAAGAGTAGAGAGAGAAACTGCTTGCCTCAACACCAAAAAGTGCTCGCTCAAAAAGGCTTCACCAAAAAAATACACCCATCCCAAGGAAGGAAAAATTTTGAGAAGACTTCTCCAGGATATGTTATGGCTAGAGGAATTCATCTTGCTTGAAGTTTTAATTCAAAGACCTCACCAAGATATGTGTGGCTAGAGGAATTTGTCTTGTTCGAAGTTTTATTTGAGAGCTATGATGTCTCATTGAGCTTATGATGGTTTACACTACTTTGGATATGAATATGGTGCATATTATTTGAAATCGTACTTATTGTTTAGATATTGTATTCATTTATGATGCATATGTGTTTGTTTATGCAAGCCTATGAAGGTA
Source organism: Cibotium barometz (assembly GCF_041138505.1). Classification (NCBI taxonomy): domain Eukaryota; kingdom Viridiplantae; phylum Streptophyta; class Polypodiopsida; order Cyatheales; family Cibotiaceae; genus Cibotium; species Cibotium barometz. The sequence continues at coordinate 7,253,058 of NC_141100.1, read as the reverse complement.
CTTTGGATATGAATATGGTGTATTGTTTAAAATATTACTTATTGTTTGGATGTTGTATTCATGTGTGATGCATATGTGTTTGTTTGTGGAAGCTTGTGAAGATACCACACCTATTTATGGATTTTCGTATGGTTGCATCCACGGGATGTTACATCACATGAAGATGATCATCTAAGACCTTGACCCCTCTTGGTCAAATATGGATGTGTTCTGTGAGAATTATGGGGTACACCTATTGGAATAATTGAGACCTTTGGTACCTGTATGTATCAAATTGGGGAAGTGGAGACAGTTCTTTGGCTTTTCTTTTATTTCTTTGGATAACTCCTCTTGGGGTTTTGGCTTAGGCTTCTCTACCTTAGGTCTGGCTTTTGGCTAATAGGCCCTTATTGGGAAGGGTTTGGTTGTGGTTATTTTTTAATGAGGCCTGGAGTTTGTGGATAACTGAACTTGCCATTTTCATCAGACCTACTTATAACAAAGTAAGCAATTTCTTGTCCCGACGTTGTTGTCCATGCTTCCATAAGGGCAATTGATCTAGGTTCTTTTTCTTTAAGGTGCATGAAACATTGAAGAGCTTTACTTATTAAGACGCTTGCAAATGTTGTAGTATTAGAGAAATCGGTGGATGAACCCATGATAATTGAGTTTATTTCTAGCCTATTGCAATATGAAGATATAAGGGGAGGGTGGGGTGGGATGTATCCCTAGAAGAAGAGTAGTGGAACATGGCAATCTCTACTTTAGTTATAAGGTCTCAGAAATAAAAATAACTATTTAAGCCTAGAAATAACTACTTTAAGTATAAAAATAACTATTTTAAGGTCGCACTCAAACTTTATCTCTTTCACTCACACTCTCTCTCGTGGCCTCTCCATCTCTATCCATCTTGCTCCATCTCTCTCAATTGTCGGTACATTGTAGATTCTTATGGGAGCTTCTTATGTATACATATATATATATGTATATGTATATGTATAATCATATGTGTGTGTGTGTGTGTGTGTGTGTGTGTGTGTGTGTGTGTGTGTGTGTGTGTGTGTATGTATATGTATATGTATATGTATATACATTTCCTTATATATATTTCCTTTCAAAATAGATAGGGCCATTGGTGAAAAATAAAATACATTACCAATCAAAATCTATTATTTGAAAATCATGCACAATATGTGTGTGTGTGTGTGTGTATAACCACATAATTTTTTTAATTAATAAAAATATTAATTACTTTAAAATGGTCAAATAAAAAATGGCCAACTTATTTAAGGGTGTTAATCACCATTCATTTTGTGTACTTGGTACCTCTTGTGTCATTCTTTTTTATTCTCTTTACAATGCGCTGCACAATCTCCTTCCCATCTTCTAAGAAGAATCTATGTTTCAGTAATGGTCGAGTTCTCGCTCGTGAGTGCAAAGTTCTTACAAGAACAAGTAGCTCCCTTGTCATTCTATAGTAAATATTGGGTCCCAAGAGTTGCATGTCCCTCTAGAGACAACCTCTAATCATGAAGGGGGAGGAGTTCTATATACTTGAGGACTCTCTTTCGGCTAATTACTCCGCAATAGTTGATGCTTTGTTAAATTCAAACCCACAACCAATATCCATCTTATATAGCCCACCCAAAGAGGACTTCCAACTTGGTCTAATGTGATAGATTTATGCAGCCCCTTACAAGATCAACAAAACCAGTGCATCGACTTCATCGACTGTTGCAATAAGAGGAGATGGTAAGAGCATTTTGGAATACCTTTGGAGTATGAAGAAGGGAAACACATAAACAAAGATTTTGTTGAATGTCGAAGATGTTATCAAGGCCATGGAGATTCCTAGGCAATATAATGGTGATATTGCATTTGAGTTCCCACCAACCATGGGAACACGTGCATGAATGGACTCCATGGAGTATAAGTATGATCCCCACTAGTGGTAAAAGCCGCAAACCTCTAACATTGCCTTCCTTGGAGTGTGTCGAAGAAGCTATTGCCTAGGTAGTTTGAAGTGTGTAAATGAGCTTTGCTCGCGCTTAAAGAACCACAGGGTCTCAAATACATCACAAGTTATTGGAAGCATGCTAAAGGCACCGACCACTAGAGAGGAGTGCAGCAATGCATCTGGAAAGCTCCTTTGCCATTATTGCTTAGTGCCTGCAATGTGCATCACTACATGCAATTGCTATATCTATTATGTGATGCCCTCCAAGACGAGACGATGATTTGATTAATGATACACATTGATTTCCATCAACATAACATACGGGTAGGCACATCAAAGGCACTAACTGAAAGAACAAAGCAAATGGTGTCTAGGGTGTTAGGAGTAGATCGCAATGCCGAGGCAAGAAAGGTACAAATGTGTGTGGCAAAAGAAATTGTGATGGTAGCGCTAGTGTAAGAAGGTGGTTCCTCACATTTCATTGTGAGGAAGTTGGGGAACAAGAGTTTATCAACATTGCAGAGGAGATGGAATCACTGGTGGTGGAAGATAGTTGGTAAGCTAATTTGGTTGTACAGTTATGTTTTTGTAAAAGAGTTATTAAAATCTAGATAAGTAAAGTGAGACACTTGAACAATTTGATTTTTAGGTTTTGGAGGTCCAACACGGGCCTTCTAAGGATTGGATGCACTTCTGAAGCTGAAATGAGAGTGCACTTAAGACTTTATTCAGAGAAGCAAGTTCTCGGGACAAGGGTCCTTAGGTGAGAAGTGCTTTGTTTTCAAGATGTCCACCATTGGAGCTGCTTTAAGGTTGGATTTGGCAAATCAAATACGATGGATCGGCTCTAGGGACCTATGATATACATGGATACTATTCGACCCACACCCGACAAACATCACATGAGAAGTGCTTTGTTTTCAAGATGTCCACCATTAGAGCCGCTTCAAGGTTGGATTTGGTGAATCGAATGCGACAGTTTGGCTCTAGCGACCTACGACATGCATGGATACAATTAGAACACACCTTGATGAACATCGGATTGGGTGACCATGGCTTATCATGTGTATGATCCAAGGTAGCATATTACAAATGTAGAGTATAAAAGTAGTCAAAGGTGGTCAAGTGTGTTACATTGTAAATGACTAGAGTTTTCATGCAGCATGCAGGATCTTCTAACAATTACAACATATGAAATGAAAGAGGAGGATATGGAGGCCCAATGTCTGTTCTGGGAATGTATTAATGAGATGATGGGGCAAACCATGGTTGTGAAAGGGAAGATTTCTTTGGTTTCATAATAGACGAGGCTCAAGCTAACTGGAATGCAGTTTGACATGTGTTTACTGGTGGAAAAAATAACATACTGGATAGGTAGGGAGAGTTCTTACCTATTTCATTATTCATTTATTTGTGTGTCCTAGGCTTGAGCCAGAATGAGAATATGTTTATCCACCAACCTATCCTATCGGACTTGGAGCTTTACAATGCCTTGTCTCATAAGAGAACCTACCCTAATTTAGACCATTGAATGCATGAAATTTCACATGTCCTATACTATTTTGGGACTTTTGTAACCTCAATGGAAGCAACCTCATCGTAGAGGGTACGATTGTGCAATATCTTTCTCTCTCCCCATCCCTCCCTCTTCCCCCTCGCTATTGGTTATGCATTTTCAAGAAGATATGGTATTGTAGAACATGGTTATCTTAATGAATGGTATTCACGTTACGAGCATTAAACGGTTAGAAATCTTAGGGAAATGAGAGGGCAATGGTGAGCTAGAGAGAGAAGAGAGAGGCAAGGTGTTTCACAAAGCATACAACCCCTTATCTGAAATTGCATGTATTAAAAAAATAATATATACTCACTCAAAAGTACAAAAAGATGCCTTTATTATTGTGGTGTAGAAATTCGAGGAAAGATGCCTTTATTATTGACATTAAAAAAGACAAAATGTGTTTTTATTTTGTTTGTTGCAAAAGTAGAGTACACCTCTCCCACTACCATAAATATAGAGATAAGCTCCATAGCACTTTGTTAATCACCACCAAGCCTTGTTAATAGACTACACCACCCACAACCCTCCTTCATATTGTTTGTGATGGCCTCATCAAATATTAGCATTGAAGTTGCTGCGCGTATTGCGAGGGAGGCCACCAATGCGGAGGTCAAGCAGAAGACTATAGTAGATGTGCACAGGCATGGAAAGGTCTCACATCCTTTCCATTTCCTAGTAATGATGATGATATTTCTCTAGTGAAGACCAAAGTGGTGGGATTAATTGTAATACGGCAAGCCCATGGTTTTATTGATGATACGTCTAAGTGTGTCTTACTAGAGGAAGTGCGGAAGAGTACGAACGTTGTTCGCTTACTTTGTGCCTTCACCTTGGAGGACAAGCAAGACCCATATAAGTAAAGATGATGGTGTACAATAGAGGAAGTGCGGAAGGGTACGAACGTTTTTCGCTTACTTTGTGCCTTCACCCTAGAGGACAAGCAAGGCCCATATAAGTAAAGATGATGGTGTACAATAGTTCTATATTTAGAAGTTGTACGTGAATGAACTTGGTTTTATTTTCACTTTGAAGTAATAACCTCAATGTAGAGGATGTAATGTTGTCATGTTTTTCTCTCCTTCACTCCCTCTGGCTCTCTCTCGCCCTCTCCCTCTCAAATAATTATGTCATGAATCTCTCTCCAACGCTCTTCGTCCCTCTCTCTCTTGATGGAGCGCTCTTGATGGAGCGGGAGGAAATCTTTTTGGAATTTGATCGCTTGATTCCAAAAAAGCGCTCACTAACTCTCTTTGCCCCTCTCTCTCTTGATGGAGGGAAAGGGAATCTTTTTGGAATCTACTAGCTCGATTCCAAAAAAGTGCTTGCTAGAAAATGCTCACCCCAAAAAAAACCCCTCCCTTGGGATCACTTACAAATCATCATTTCATTCAACTTCAATTAAAGTCCTTTACGTATAAAGATGTCTTTCTAAGATCATTTATCTACTTCTCGTATTCGAGGCTTATCTTTATGTTGAAAATCTCAAAGGGTCTTTGGTCACTCTCTTGATGTCTTTTGGAAACTCTTGAGGTTTTTGGGATGGTGTGTTTAAGGATTACCTATGGAGAGCAAGCTTTTTTTCTTCTAACCTTCAACAAAGACAACCTATAATGTGTTTAAATCTTACTTGTGGAGAGCTTTCTTGCTTCAACAAAGACAACATAGAAACAAAGAACAAAAATAAACAAGAATTTAACTTATGCATGCTGGAACTAAACCTAGCTATGAGAGTGTGCATGCTCCCAAGCCTAAAATACCAAAACCCCAAGCACTTGGGAGTGCAACAAAACCATACTCAATCATGATAAGAAAGACGATATGGCTAACTAGCTCTAAAGCTCTAGGGGACACCCAAATCCTGACATGACATGGTCGTATAAGAATTTTAGCACTTGTATGACCATCCTACTTCCGTGTGGCTTTCACTTCTTCCCACTTAGTGAAATAGTATGTGGTTGGGCTTGCATTTGATGCACGACTCAACTAGGCTTGCATTTGATGGCACGGCTCACCACAACTAGGCTTGTGTTTGACTCCAATGATCCAACGAAGTCTATTCCCCATTTTTCAAAAGTTTTTTGCATAATGATCGGAACCAAAGGCATCATGTCTTGTTTATGATGGATGTTAAAGCATTGGTATTCATCATAATGTAGATTAAATAGATATTGCAAAAATGGATAAAGCACAACAAAGCCTCTACCATCACCTGTAGAAGGGGAGGGTAGTTCTAAGAGGTATCATTATACATATCCAATTAACTACCCCTAACTTTAAAACTATCCACATCACACACCCCACCCCTAACGAGAGTAACATCAATGACACCCGGACAATACTAACATCTCTCAATCTCCTATTCATTTTGAATTTCCCACTAACATTCTCACCCCTAAGGAGTTACTGAGATAAAGAATCCGACTGCGAAACCTTCAACTAGGGCAACACCCACTGTTGCTTTACAAGACATGCATGTGGTTTTTTATGAGTCTAGTGATGTTTTATAAGAGGTTATTAGATTTAAAATAGAAAACTAGGGTTTAATCATAGAAATGTTAAAAGCACTCCTTGTTTGTGCACAATGTGAAAATCAATAGTAGCTGGAGTTGTTTTCTATGAATTCTGACGTCTTGCACGCATGTTGAGTAGGTGTCAAACTCTAGGTCTTTGAGGAATTGGACAAGTCGAATTGATGATTTTTCCCAAACAGACAAGCTTCTTATAGTAGCATGATTTTGCCCAGCTCTATCGTGTTTTTGCCCAATTACTATGACTTCCTCTAGTTTCTCCAAGTGTGATGATTTAGGCAATGATGCCTTGTGAAGGGAGATTAGCTTGCTCCATAGACAAGGGGTTTCTGTAAAATTTAAAAAAATGGCTTATGCTAATTAAAGATATTAGGGCTTAATGATAATGGTTAACCAAAGATTTATGGGTTAAATAACTTGGCTCTAATACCATATTATTGTTTATGGGTTAAATAACTTGGCTCTAATACCATATTATTGTTTATGGAGGATCACAGACAAGGCTTAAACTCATGGTTTAAACCAAAATGAGCACACTAGAGATAGATTAAGACTAATCACATGAAGATTAGCACAATGACAACATAATGATGATAAAAATAAGCCTTATACTTTGCATTAGATGTGAGCCTCTTATATATAGACAAGAGTACAAGTGATTATATTTGAGTAATGTGTGACTAATTGAGTGTTTTAGGCTTCTTACACTATGCCCCTGTGAGCCTCTTATATATACAAGAGTACAAGTGATTATATGTGATTAGTGTGTGACTAGTTGGGTGTTTTAGGCTTCTTACATTATTCCCCTAATTGTAGCACCATAAACTAGCCCCGCCACCACTATCTCCTAGAATCAAGCCCCTGACTATCTCTATCTACCTAGATTTTCTACAAGTTCTTTTTAACTTTATAGGAGAATTTATTTGCCAAATTACTAGCTGGTGACAGTGGCTTTTAACCCATTGAACCATGTGCCCTTAGCCCCAATGTCATTTTACATGATATTTTAGTGTATATTCTAATAATACTGATGGGATTTCAAAGATGGAAATTCTTGGCCAAAAAGTGTGGAGAATCTTGATATAAGGATGAAGGATCAAGAATCCCAAGGAAGGTCTTGTGGTATCTTCCTTTGAAGCCATGCTTGCAAACAAAATTTTTATAACAAAGTATGTAGGGTTATCATACACTTTGTGTTGCCTTGTTTCGGGACAAGGATTTATCAATGAAAGATACCTTCAACATATTGTACTGAAAGAAATCTTCTTGAACCCTCACAAATTTATTAACAAGAGGATATAATGCATATCCAACATGTGGGAACCCTTTAGATGCTAAATTTAGTGACAATTTAAAGAAGAAAATATATTTAGAGTATAGGAAGTTTTTACTTTAACACTATCTATACATACCTATGCTATAAATTTATGTGATGGCACCATTGTGAAAAATGACCATATCCACCACAAATGTCTCCATTATATTGGTACAACAAATGGACAACTTGTAAAGGATAAACATAGTCTCTAAGAAGTATAGAAGAGAAACCTTACAAAGTGGAGGAGGAGTAGGCTTATGGAGTGGAGTGGAGGTTATGGAATTACCCAATGAAGAGGAATGAAGAGGAAGAGCAACCCAAATAAGGAAGGATGAAGATGGACACTAGCAAATGAAAGAAGATTAATCCATATTCTATGAGAAGATTTACATAATATGCATCTTTTAAATCCCATGAAGATTTTAAAGAATGTGATCTATTGAAGATCGTTGGAAATGTGGTAATGTGTGATATTGCTTAATCCGTGAGACGAGGCTTAAATCGTGCACGTGCAAGTTCTTAAGTTGTGAGACTATAATTCGTAAGAAACCTGAACTCGTGAGATTGCATGATTTTTGGTTGCTGCTGTAAAGGGTTATTTCGTGAGATGGCCTAATTCGGTGAAGTTGTAGGTTTTGACCCTAAGGGTTTTTATATTTTTTTAATGGGTCATCTAGGTCATGACTTGCAAGCAACCGCTTCTTATGCACTTATTTCTCACATCCAGAGGGGTGACAAGAGCATTGTTATTTTGTCCTTGATGCGCTCATAAGTCTCCGTTGTGCAGATGTGGGTATTGATTCTGGAATTTGTTGCTCAGATGTTGTCGAGGGGGGCAGTAAGGAAGATTGCTGATTGTTTGGTTGAACACACAAGCTCTGTGTTGGTACTGAATGCACGAGAGTTGTTGAGTGATTTGCTTGTCATTTCTTGGGCCTCCATTCTTGTTGAACTTTAGGTGAAGTTGTTGGGGTTAAAGTTGGTGGTGAGGTTTTCTTCACATTGTTCGATTTTGGCAACCATATGATGGAATTACCATCATAGTATCCTTGTTGTTGAAGCACATGCACATGCACCCATCTTTGATGAACATTGTAAATTGGTTGTTGAGGCTTTCTTCTTTGTGCAAGCTTAGGGGACTTTGTGATGCGCTTGGAGACCCAAGCTTTGGTATTTCTTTGGTAGTACCCTCGTGCAATATTGTTATTGGCACCCACACTTGTTGCATTGATGGAGTTCTTTGAGGAACTCGCCATAGGCTTTTGTGGACGGTGTTGTGGAGTACTTTTCTTTTTCCTTGGATTTCAAGTGCTATGTTGAGGAAGAGGTTTTAACTGTTGAGGCAACCAAATTTGATTGGCACCTTCATAGTAGCCTTGAGCTACAAGTACATGCTTCTCCACCCACATTTTGATACTATTAAGATATGGTGATTGTGGGAGTCTTGGTGGAGTTTTCTTTAGGGTTGATGTGGAAGGTTTGGGGCCCTCCTTGACTTTGTTTGTGGCACTGAGGCTGCAGATTTGAGACTCATGGGCATTGTTGATGATGAGGTTAGAGTCTCTTATGGAGTGGCTGTCAATGACAAGGCCTTTGAGCATGTGGTTGTCTCCTTTGGTGAGGTTTGTCGATGAAGACGCATAGGCTCCAAGGTCTTTTCATTGAGTTCCTTGTTAGAGATAGATAGTTTGGCTGTGGGAACTTCTTCAGGAATAGATGTTGATTGGCAGGTCTTGGCATCGAACATCGTAGGTGAGGATGGGGTTGAAGGAGTAGATGCTTTATCGGAGTCGGTCGTTAACGCAGATGGTAGGTCATTGTGTAGAGGGGCTTTTGTGGAAGAGGCTTGTATCCTTGCATAGTGGTGCTTGGGCAGCAAAATAGTCCATTTATGCCCCAAGATCAAATCTGCTTCCAAAACATACTCAACCACAAAAAACTTGCACGTGAGGGGGTTAGTTTCAATATATATTGTATATTCAAAGTACCCCAAACATGGCAGGTTCGTCATGTTTATAGAGGTAATCCTTTCAGGATGTGCCATGAGTGTTGGTTGACCTAATAAATCCCATAGCTCAAGGGTCATAAGATTGTGTTCTCGTGTTGGATAGAGCTGTGCTTGACCTGTGGTGATTTTATTTGAAATTTCCAATCCCACCAAAATCCTAGGGATCTTTTCAGTAAGATATCTTGGACGTTCCAGCTCTTTCAAGGTTTCTTCCCCCGGTAATAGCAATTGTACATTGCCTACAGGAGTGTTCACGGTGACTATTTGCATGCCATTGCTTCACTTGGTTTAGATGAGGAACACCTCGTAGCATGATCATCTTCTAGCATGTTGTTATCTAAACGTATTGCTTCTTTGCAACATTGATCGAATGTTTCCGGATTAGATACAATGATCAAGTTGTGTAAGCTGTTATTCTTTAAGCCCATCATGAAACATCTCTTCAAGAACATCGTTTAATTTTTTCCATGACTCACAACGTGAGTCCAAGAGTTTTATCCTAAGGATAAAATCTCTAATAGATTCATTTGGTTGACGCTCAATTGAATAGAGTTCTGTTACTGCACTCCACCGAGCACCTTGTCTGGAAAAGCCATGTATAAAGGCTGATTTCAAGGTTTTGAAGTTGGTCTTGATCGCCGACATCAACGATGCGATGAACCATTGACTAGCTTTTCCCTCTAAGCATAAGTTCAACGCATGTACCTTAGTGGGGCAGTTGGGATTTCCAAAAGCTTCACATCTCTGTTCAAACATTTGAATGAATTGAATAGGGTCTGTTGTTTCATCGTATTTGCCCATAATTTTGGAAATTTGTACGGTCGTATTTCTGTATGAATCACTGAGGCCATATGTGAGTGCTCTTGTTGGAAGAGACAGTCCTTGGGCCACCCCCTTCCTAGACTAGTCAGTATGTCAAAGGTGTGGGCATCCAAGAAAGGGTTGATACTTATAGGATTTGCGGGAATGTTAGGCAAGGGACCAAAGCCCGGTGGGATGATGGAAGTGATGGGGGGGTGTAAAACCTGATGGTACGCGTGTTATAGGCATGGCCAATGGTATTGGGAGGTGCGGCATAGATCTCAATGGCTCGAAGATGTCAGCCATTGGATTTAATCCTTGTGTAATCCCTGGCTGGTACTTCCTCTATCGTGGCCATGTTGGAGTTCCTAAATGCTCCTTAATGAGCAACCACCACAGTTTTTTTTTTGCTTTTTATATTCTCCCAGATCCCCTTAGCCTCAAGAGGCTTGGCGTACTCTTCATTGGATCAAACGGGTATCCGTTTGCCCTAATTAGCTTAGGCGCTATACGCACGTGAACTACCTTGAGATAATTTTTTGAAAAAAGCGTATGCTAGTAACTTTCCAAATGGAAGAGGAGGTTCTAAAACCTATTTTCCATCACTGTCTCAAGACCCCAAAAAAATGAGAATTTTTTTCCTATTTTGCAACACGTTTTTGAGGGTGTTCCAAAAGGAATTTTGAAAAACTTTATATGAGGGAGTTATATTATTTTTGGAGTACTACAACTTTGTTTTCGTGTGTCGTCCGTGATTTTGTCGTTTACATCCTCAAAAAGTAGCCCGAATATGGCTCGTCGTCGTTTTCGTGCTAATTTTTACGATTTTTCGTGATTTTTGGGTTGTTTTTTGCCTCGATTTTTGGGTCGAATTTTGAGGCTACCGGTCGGAGGCCAAAATGGTCCATTTTGACTTCGGACGGCCAAGTACAGAGTCGAAGAGCTCGATGTCAGCTTTCCGATGAGTCTTAGAGCGCCTTCATCAAATATACGGTTTAGAAGATATGGGCCTCCAAGCAGGGGTGTTTTCTAGAGTCTCCTTTTTTTTCACGCCATGAGGCCGTAAAAAGGTACGTGAAGTTAGGCCGTGAAAAGGAGGACGTGAAAGTGAGGCATGAAAAGTCAGGCTGTGAAAAGGTGAGCCGTTGAAAAGTCAGGCCCTGAAAAGTCAAGCTATGAAAAGGTAAACGTGAAAAAGTGAGGCGTGAAAAGTCAGGCCGTGGAGAAGGGAGACGTGAAAAAGTCGATCGTGAAAAGGTAGACATGAAAAGTCAGGCCGTGAAAAGGTGAGCTGTGAAAAGGCAGACGTGAAAAAGTGGGGGGTGAAAAGTCAGCAGGCCGTGAAAAGGTAGACATGAAAAAGTGAGGCGTGAAAAGTCAGGCCGTGAAAAGGTAGCCGTGAAAAAGTGAGGCATGAAAAGTTAGGCCGTGAAAAGGTGAGCCGTGAAAAGGTAGACATGAAAAAGTCAGGCGTGAAAAGGTGGGCCGTGAAAAGATAGACATGAAAAAGTGAGGCATGAAAAGTCAGGCTGTGAAAAGGTAAGCCGTGAAACTTTTGGGCATGAAAAGGTAGACGTGAAAAAGTCAGACCGAGAAAAGGTAGACGTGAAAAAGTGAGGCGTGGAAAGTCAAGCCGTGAAAAGGTGAGCCGTAAAACTTTTGGGCGTGAAAATGGTTCACGCCATTTTTTTTGGGCGTGCGGTTTCTGAAAACGTGAACCTTTTGGGCGTATAAAAATGATTCACACTATTTTTTTTTCTTTTTGGAGTCTAGTGGGAAATACGAATTTTCTTTTTTTTGGAGAGGAATAATTTTTGAATTTAAAATGAAAGGGATATGGGCATTTTTCCAAAAAGGTAAGTGGGAATTATAAAAGTCAACCTTTTAATGACACCTCTTACACCCTTCATAAATGACCCCCAAAATGGACAATTTGACAACTCATGAGCATCTACTCATTGAATGCTCATTAGCCTTAATGAGTTATGTTTTAAAAATGATTAAAGATTAATCTAAGATTAATTATTTTACTAATCTTTTCCTCTTTTACACTAATCAAGGACTCTGATTAACCACTAATCCCTAATTAATTCATACAATTGAGCACATCATTGGATAGAGCAAGGGAATGCTCATCTTTGTGCATCAACAATTGTGTAAATTAATCTAAAATAGGAGATTAATTAGACTCTTAATTATGGTCTCCTCTTTTAAGGAAAAATTAAGCAAAGAGAGTCAAATTTCTCCAATTGATGTGACTAGGTGTTTTGATACATCTAGATGCTCTCAAAATACTCAAAAATACCAATTTCGACTACTCCAATTAACACATTTTCTAAAAATTTTACCTCTTGAACAAGATTAATCACCCTTAATGACAAAAACTAGTCCATTAAGAAAAATTAGTCAAATTCAAGGGTTTTTTGATGGTTTTAAGAAATTTTTTGAGAGATTAAGCTACTCCTCATGCTTGCTAACACTCTAATCGAATTAATTTCAACAAAAAACACGTAATTAAACTAAAATTAATGATCTTAGTTCTATGTTTAACACTAAAGAGAGCTAACGTTCACTAAAAATTATATTATAAAAATTAAGCAAAAAGCATTCTTTTCAAAAAGAAAAAGAGAGTTATTCTACACCAAATCTCACATAAATCACCATTAAATCCACATATTTTTCATGGGAAACTATTAATCAAGATAATGGACAATGGGTTATGCATAGATTAGAGGCAAAATGATGGAAAAAGCCAAGGGATGGCTCCCTGGCAGAGCGACGCCAAAAATGTTATGGCTCACCCTAACTCTACTTGAAACACATCCAAAAAGAGATTACCTGATAAACTGAACTGTCGTGAGAATCTTTCCAATGGCCGAACTCGTAACCCTTGAGGTCTCCAATCTCTACAACTCCTTGAGAAGCAATTCCACCGTGTCTCCCCGTGACGAGCGTTGTCACACCGGTGACGTTGCACTACGGGTCCTCAACCCTCCTCTCACCTCACTTCACACACTCACTAGCATGTATTAGGGAGAGATATTAGCAAGAGGATTAGAAAGAGTAAGACTCAATTGCACAATGGGAGAGTATGTTATATTATGAGAGAAATTCACTCACTTCACTCACACACACTCACTAGCATGTATTAGGGAGAGAGATTAGCAAGAGGATTAGAAAGAGTAAGACTCAATTGCACAATGGGAGAGTATGTTATATTATGAGAGAAATTCACTTACATACATGGCCATAAGTGTTCACACTCACTTAAACTGTGGCCGACCATGCACTTTAGGCTCATAAGAGGCCTAATGCTATTACAATGACTGCTCTCATGATATATCCATGAAGTACATTACTTAGGACTTCATCCTATCTTGCTACCACACACTCTTGAAGCGGAAATCGCCATGAATACTCCGTCACACCATTACGGGCACCCGTCCAAGTTGTAGCTTTGGACACTATTGCTTCATATCTTGAATGTATAACCCTTTGGTGTATCTACCATAACTCCTTGATGTAAGATAATGGCGGTAGCTCTTATTAATCCTAGAATTGGATTAACATTTTGTGCTATGGCTATGGAGAAACACCATGTTTCTTCTCTTGATGAGTTACAGCTACTAATTCTCTTGTAGGTTTTACCATGTTTCTTCTCTAACTGATTGGCTGCTTTTAAAGCTTCTCTTGAGATCCCTAATGAGAAGCACAGCTCTACTTCAAGAGGGCTAAACCTAATCTAAGACTAAAATACTTGCTACACCTAATGAAATCTAATCATTTCTTAAAAATTAGAGAGCCTCACCCTAGCGATACCATGGATCAAGCTCTCCTAATAACAAGACATCTACGTAATCATAAACTAATTCTACACTAATGATAACACTAATCTAAGGTGGATAAAAGTGAAGAGAACTCAGCATGAGTGTGTGTGTGTGTGTGTGTGTGTGTGCGCGCGCTAATTGAAATTAGACTCAGGTTCACTTAGGTTACAAGATTGAAACTTGTACTCATAGAAAGACTTAAGATAAATGTGTTATGTTCCATTGCTTGAGATGACTTCTTTTTATATTAGGTGAGTACATATTTCCTTTATTAGCACATGTGGGATATCCATGCCTACTCATGTGGCTAGTTGTTAGTTGCTTTGTCACTTCGACTCACTCCCTACCTTTCTTGTGTGCACTATGGCACCACATTGCTCAACAACCCCCTTGGTGCCATATTCTAAGGCTACTACGAGGCGGTGAGATGCACGAATTGCAACTTCAATACCCCCCTTGGGTGCATACATTGCTAGTCTCAGGCGGTAAGGTTTGGTTACATGTCATCGCCCCCCTTAGGGCTAGATTTCTACTAGGTTGTAAGGTTTTATTTTCACTCCCCCATACTTGCTACTCTCAAGTGGTCAAAGATTTACAACATTTTGGTTTGATTTGGCCCACTCATTTGGTGGCCTTTTTACAACATAGATTCTAGTAGGTTAGGGTAGTGGTATGATGCTTTGTTACTTGCACATGTTTGTTGTTCATGATTTTCTCTTCCTTTCTTTGATGTTGATGTCGATAACATCTTCTTCTTCTTGTCAATGGCTTCTCCTTAGCTCTTGGTCTTTGCTCTTTGGTTGGTTTCTTGGCACTTTTCTTCTTTGTTCTTCTTGTTAGTTGACTTGTCCTCCTCCTTGGGAGACTCAGTGCCTGCCTCTCTTCCTTTGGTTTTTGGATCCATCTTTGTTGTCGCTTCATTCTTGGTTAAGGTCCTTGTAGCATGATTCTTTTTTAGGATTTCTTTAAAGAAGTTCTTTCTTTGAGCTATTTTTCATGTCGACATCCTCATCCACAATGTTTTGCATGCATTTGTTGTCAATCTCATCCTCACATATTTCCCACATGATGCAACCCTGATACAACATGCCATGAAATAAGCGATGATGCATACAATGTGTATCTTACAAGTTTTTTTTTTTTTTTTGTAATGCAAGATTTTTATTTGTATACCAACCAGTGTCCACGGATGAGAGCTGAAAGTAAGACTCGATCACGAGACCTTACCCCAAACACACACATTCGTCACCAATTGCTCTACCGCACGGCCAATTGCTCTACCGCACGGCTGGTTATCTTACAAGTATTTTTAAGAGTACTAGAATAGGCTGCAAAATGACCCAAATGACAGTCTGCATGTGAAGAGCTTCTTAGGTTTTAAAAACCTTATCTCGTCAAGTTCGCGACTACGGGCAATCTTCCTCTCTCTGTTCGCGCTGGAGTCTGCTCCTTCACTGCTGCTTGCAGACTCTCCATTGGAGATGGAGCTGTGAACTGCTCCTACACATGCAATGCACAGTGTCTGAGCCACTGCAGGGGCCGCCGTGCTAGAACACTACCGACGTTTCGTTGAGAAGTTGTTGGGCTGCAGCTTCCTGCTACTTAAGGATTGGAGGGACAAGAGCTTTTGCAAAACTAACGTTGTGCTGTAGATCTATTGCCTGTGCGATGCTTGTTGTTGTTGCTTCTTTGTAACCATTCCTTCCTCTACTTCAGTCTCTCACTTCTCTCTAATAGTTAGTGAAGATGACTATCTCCATCTTCTCAACTTTATACACACAAGGTTTCTACTTTGTTGGAGCTACCACCTTCACCTCTTCCCTGGCTGCTGCTACCACCTTCACCTCTTCCCTGGCTGGATGATTCGCCTCGACTTTCTTCCTTTTTCACCTTCTCACAATGCTCAAATGTGAGCACTACTGCTCACTACGCACTACTGTTGTGTGTATCATGCAAGCAGTGCTAAAAGATTTTGTGCTATGGCTATGGAGAAACACCCTGTTTCCTTTCTTGATGAGTTAGAGCTGTTGGTTCTCTTGTAGGTTTTAGCTTCTTGCTTTAACCTGACTAATTGGCTGCTTTCAAAGTTTCTCTTGAGATCCCTAATGAGAAACAAAACCCTAATGCAAGAGAGCTAGAAGAGAAGATAAACCTAATCTAGGACTAAACTTCCTAATGAAATCTAATCATTTAATACTAAAAATTAGAGAGTCTCACCTTAGCTTTGATACCATGTATCAAGCTCTTCTAATGACATGACATCTACTTAATCACAAACTAATCTTATACTAATGACAACACTAATCTAAGGTAGATAAAAGTAAAGAGAACTCATCATTGTGTGTGTGTGTGTGAGAGAGAGAGAGAGAGAGAGAGTGTGTGTGTGTATTTGTAAGAGAGAGAGAGAGAGAGTGTATGCGTTAATTGAAATTAGACTCAAGTTCAATTAGGTTACAAGATTGAAACTTGTACTCATAGAAAAACTTGAGATGTTATGTTCCATTGCTTAAAATGACCCCTTTTTATATGAGGTGAGTACATGTTGACTTTGTTAGCTCATGTAGAATTATCCTTGTCTGCTCATGTGGCTAGTTGCTTGTCACTTCTACTCACTCCCTATCTTTCTCTTGTACACTATGGCATCACATTTCTCATCAAACAAGATACACAATTGCATAGCCTCAAGGTCACTTATCCAAATCCTTGTGATCGTCGCTTTGACTATGCACTCAAGCAAATCATCTCTTTTGGGAATTCTTACCCAAGCAAATACTACATAACTACAAACACATCTTTATTATTTGGATATAAAAGTGTATCTTCTAAGCTCTATCAACATCCAACTTGTTCCATGGCTTGTTGTTTCAAGAAATAAAAGAATGCTATCCAAATAGAGACCACAATGACAAACATTGAAACTCGAGATTTTAGATCATAAGATGCACTTTTATATTCAGGGTTTATATTTATGTTGAAGTGAGAATAATGAGACACAACGAAAAGAATTTTTTTTTATTAGGTCGTAAGTTTACATGAAAAAGTTATCTTTGTTGTTAAAAGATTTGCATGACGTACATAGCAATGGCCTTGTCATGGAAGGATCCAACCATTACACGATAGTAGTCATCAACATGTATCTTATCTTAGTCAGATAGAAAAGGCTCTTGCAGCCAATGGAGACACTGCCTACTAGCGGTAAGGTGTTGAAGTCCCATGCATGAGATGTTGGGTTCAAAACCTGCCGACTGTTGTGACGACGGCATGTTGGCTAGGTACAGTGATTGATCTGGAATTTCTTATGGGCTGGAAGTGATGGGAGGCCAGCCAGGGCCAAGGTGATGGCATGTATCCCCTCAAATCTACCTTATGGGGCATGTGTGAAGGTTTGAACTGCACATGGAGCCATTCTTAAGGGCTTTAGGGAAAAATATGTGAAAAAATAAACCAAACAAAAATTGTTAAGATGAGGAAATATAAGTCCAAAAATTTGATTAAAAATCCTATCACAATGCAAGGCACTCAAATTTTTTAGTTTCTTCGTTGTTAATTATGTTGTATAAGCATGGTCGTATTCAACACATATCATGGCTTTGTAAGTGTTATGTAATAGACACTACATGTGTTTTGTGGCTTTGTGATTGTACCAAAGCTAACAAGTTCTATTCATAAATAAGTTGTCAACTAACAATAGGCTCCATGGATGGTTTGCTCTTAGTCTTAAATACTACATGATGGGCCTTTTTGCTATCAATCATGTGTGCGTGCGCGCGCACGCGTGCGTGCGTGCGTGCGTGTGTGTGTGTGTGTGTGTGAGAGAGAGAGAGAGAGAGAGAGAGAGAGAAGTTTTACATCAAAGAATTGATTTGAGCATGAAAGGGAAATAGTGGGTGTAGTAAGTAAATGGGTTAGAGCTCAAGGTCTCCATGGTGGTTGTGAGCACAAAGATAGAGATGAACAGAGAACAAAAGGAACATGATGACAGATGCACGAATGCTAAAATATGTATTAAGTTGATGTATACGAGAGGTTGGGATGTGTGTACAAGGGTTGGGAGCCTTAATATAGAAGGCTAATGTCAGTTACTAATCAACCACCTTTCATAGGACTAGTGCCCGATGAGATGCATACATGTTCGCGCATGTATGGTGTATGTGCATGAGTGAGCATGTGCTGGAAATGATACTTTAACACTAGTGATTTCCTGAGGTTAGACGGAATATGCATGTATGCTAAAATTGTACAAGAATGCATGAAAGTGGTTACATGCAAATCAGCCCAGATCAAAGGGGCTTCTGAGATTATACAATTAGTGTAGTGTTTGTTGAAGATGATGTTGGAGAAGCCTCCAGCTAGTGTGGCTACTTCTTCATGCTCGTTTGCGAGTGTGGTTCCAGATATTCCACCCGCTTGTAAGTGGAGGAATGGAACGCTGAAGACGACGTGTGCCGAGCTCGAGCATTGCTCATCCGATCGACAACAGCTATGTTGTCGAAGAAGATAGCCCATGCCAAGGCCATGGTTGAAAGCCGTCATTGCAAGTACGAACACATACAATAATCAAACAGGTTTAAGTGAGAACTCGTACAACCACAAAATGAGAGCATCAAATGATGCAAGCTGCTTGGACAGTCTACTTGCGATTTGAGGGGGGGGTGTTTAGAGGGATGTCCGTATGGGGACAGACAAGGCTGGGTGGAACCAAGTCAATGGAGCTAGGTTTTGGGGCAGAGTGATTTGCAACACACTATACAAGGAAACCCAACAACAAGACTAGCTCTAAAACAGAAACAAGATGATTAAGGATATGGGTCACCTTACCAAACAAGATTAACTCCCCCCCTTCTCTAAGAAATTGAGAGCTAATGAAGTCAATTTCAGAAGCTTAGATGTGGATGGAACAAGTTGGACTGGTTGGATGTGTGCGAGTCCCCCTTACTAGAGACCAAAAAAACAACATAACAAAATGGAACCATTAAGCATTCAAATGGAGTGCATCACCTGACATGTATGGATGGGTAAAGAGAGTCCAAGTTACCCAAATTACAGAATCATAGTGGAGCACATAAACCAATAACACATGAACAAAATCTGTAGAAAAACCCAACTATGGTGTAAGCAAGAGGCCGATGTAGGCATGGTCTCCTTCACTTGAAGACAAGGGGTCGACAGAGGGCCCTTTAAAGACCTAAAAAGTCTACAAATGAGAAGCGAAGCTAGATGGCTGCTCCCAAGGAAGACAATGATACCATGTAAGGAAATGGGTTAGAGCTCAACATCTCCATGGTTTCTATGAGCATAGAAATAGAGATGATCGTTGCATGAATGCCAAGAGATGTATTAACTTCATGTATATGAGAGGTTGGGATGTTTGTACAAGGGGTGGAAGCCTTAATGTATAAGTCTGAGTGTTAGTTACAAAGCAACCACCTTTCATAGGACTAGTGTCCGCTGAGGTTGGTTAGATGCATACATGTTTGCGCATGTATGGTGTATGTGCACGAGCGAGCATGTGGTGGAAACCATACTTTAACAGTCGTCATCAACATGCTTTTTCTATTAACACTACCTTGAAATAGCTACTTAATGCTTTATTTTGCTCAACATTAGTAGCATTCACTTCATTCAGTTCACCGTGGTTTTGTTTAATTTTCTTGTGTTGTGTACATTAGGAATGGTATTTGATAGCTAATGTTTAGCTAAGAAATAACTAATTTATTTCATTGAAAGAACAAAAAACATAGGTGCTCCTACTGTGAAGTTGCCAAATTTTGCATACTCTAGCTTTTAATCCATACTTTTCTCAAAAATAAAAGTGGATGAATTGAGTCCTCAACAGCACATAATGGCACTTCATAAGCGTACTACCATAGTATAATATTTTAGGACCTCAAGTTATATCAAATACATTTAACAAAAGCATCTTAATTTCTGATTGTTACATGGTGTAATAAAATCATTCACATGTAACAGATGTACTCAATTATGACACACAGGGCATACATAATAAATGAGGTATGAACATGAGACATCCACTTGGCTCATGACTATTCACTACAATAAAGCTCCAACCATAGAGAGGCCATTAAGTTTTCCATGGGCACCCAAGGTTTTGAGGCCATACCTTTGAAAGTGCTCTTTGAAAGTGCATTGACTCTCAAAACTGCAAGGAAAACACTATAGGTGCCAGTAGGACCAAGCAGAGAGCTGACGAGTGCAAACATTGAACAGATGACCCCAAAAAAAAAAATGCGTCGTATAGAATCACCCGGACGTTTGGAAATCTCACAAATGCAGCCACTAAAAGTCATATGTATAAAGGTGATTATTTTTTTGTGGTGAACTGCTCCAAAAATAATAAATTTAACATCTACATACAAAATAACTGGAGAAGGTATCTGCCTTCTGCAAACAGCTGTATCAGCCACTTATTGCAAAAGAAACCTTTACTTCAGCTGGCATAGGAACTGCTCTCATATATAAAGACAACACCTGGTTGCCTCTGAGATGGCTTTCTTTCTTCTTTCTTTTGCCATCATAAGCGGATCAGAGTTTTTCCAATGTGTTCTTTAGAGAAACACCATGCCCAAAGCCCAATATTCTTCTTATTGCAATAACTCTTTATAGAAATTTCTGGTTCTAAGAAAGAGAAAAACAGAAACACAAGATCCGGTCATGCATACACCCGCCATTATCAAGAAACTTAGACGAAAACAATGTGCACCACTGCAGGAAGTTTCCGAAAGAACATAAGACTGCCAGCTGCCAAGTACCCCTTTCTCTGCTTCCAAATCGTACAAGTATCCGGTCACCTTGACGGAAAGTATATATGAGCTCAAAGGACTAGCTACAGCTATAGTATTGAAGATTGAACCAAAGCTCTTCAGGCCAAAAAGCTCTGATGCAGTTGCGGGCATCAATGACCATTGCGCCCCATAACAGGTCCCCACTAATATTGGCCCTATGTAAAGAGCACCTGGCAGAGCCAGAGCTATGATAACATGCCCAATAACCATGGCACCAAGAGTGATCACTATGAAAAGAGGCCTTGGAATTCCCTTGGATTGGAAATACATCTCTGAAATATATCCTGCACCGAATCTACCTAAAAAATTCCATATGCTCCATAAGGAGACAAAAGTACTGATTTCATTTGCAGTGTAACCTAGGGACAACCCCAACTGACTCATGTTATTAATGGTTGTGAGCCCTGATCCCATGCCACAAGCTGAGGAAAAAAACAGAAGCCAAAAGTCTAAAGAACGCATTGCTTGCAACAGGCTAATATTCCCTCCCCTCTTGGGCTTCGTATTTTCTTGTACCTCGCTTGAGACTGCAGACGAACCAGACAATTCACCCCCTTTTAGGGCTTCAGATTCTTGTGACAAGCCATCCTCTGATATCAACAGATACCCTCCTCTCTGTTCATCTGTCTTGGAGTACACTTCGGTATCAAGCTCTGATTTCACCACCACCCACATAGGGGATAGCAATAGAAGAATGATCCCACCCAAAATTGCAATCCTCCAAGGTCTCCCTAAATCTTTGCAGCTCTGAAGTATGATCACACATAATAGGTAAGCACATAAAGTTGAGACAATAACTGAGAACATGTTTAGCCACTTTTTCTGATTCCCATTTTTTACTGTAGGCATCGGCCGGATGATAAACATGGAGCCCACGCATACAATAGGCACAAGACAAGCCATCAGCAAAGGAAAAGCTTCTTGCTTACTTCCAAAAACAGCATAATACAGTTGCACCAATACAGCTCCACCAATTCCAAGGCATCCCTACAATCTCCAAACAGAATTACATCACCCCATGAGAATGCATGTTATATTATTTCGAACAAGTATCGGCAGTGTATGCACAGTGAAATTAATGCAGCAAATGGCTGCGTTTACCCCATCATATAAGAAATCAGAGCAGGCAAACCCTTGAGTAAGAAAGTCTAGAAAATGAAAACAATTACACTCATTCAGAGGTTTTTTCCTGATGAAGGTCCTCTATGAAGATGCTTGCAGCATCAGTTTATGGAGTAACAAGAATACCCACATCAAGCAAGCACATGACAAGATAGGTCTGGTCTGTCAAAGAAGTCTCTTTTACAACCATTGGGCTCCCAATAATCTATCCACTGCTATATGAAGTGGCCAAAAGGCTGGCTGTCGAAACCTACCCAAGGAGATTATTTGACTCAAACCTTTTCCACCATAAGAAGTGGCTTCATAGAAAAAGTAGCTTCCATGCGTAACACAACCATGTCCCATAAGAGGAAGAGTGGCTCCCTCCTCATCAGAGACATAAACAAGTCAATACCGTGCCTCTATACAAATCCCAATCTTTACAATGCTTTGGGGGATTCCCATCTAGAACAATCAGCTACACAACTAATTAACCAGTAAGGCATGATGCACAATGAGCCAAAAGAAAAGGGCGACCTTCTGGCTTTTGTTATCTCTAGCATTATTTTTTATGTGCTTTTTCCCCCTTTTGCTATTAGTGGCTTTTCTCTATTTGCAAGCTTTTCCCAAACTTGTTGGCCAAGTTTGCTATAGGCGCCTCCTTCTGTCCATATTTACATGCCCAAAATAATAATAAGCCCAGCCCATCTTTAGTGATGTGTGAACACACCGTCTTATAAATGTTATAAGTCACTTTATATGTTAAAATCCCATGTTGCTTCCGCTCAGAAGCCATCTTTCAGGCCAAACTTTGCTAGTAAATGCTCCAGCTTTCTTCTATGGAAAATCCCCGTTCGCACCGTGGTTCCAGACAGTGTGTGAAACACGATTCATGATTGATGAGGGGACCAAATTGGTGACACCGTGCTCCCTGGATAGGAAGGGTCCGGGGGTCCAGGCAACTTCACAACTTGAAGTGGCTACTGTTGGTTGCTTCTCGCTTAACCAAGAAATGCATGAATTGCCCAAAAGAAAGCAATTCCCCCTAGTGGACACCATGGTGTCATAACAACTAACTCAATCGAAATCCTTGAAAGCATGCACCTGAATATCGCCCCCCTTAGCATAAAGCAATCCAAGAGACTGGGTGCCTTGTAAGTAGAAGAAAACAAAGTTGACAACCTGCCAATGCTTAGTACCTGGACTGCGATTGAACTGTGAGACCCCATACTGAATGCATGGTCTCATATTGCATGGATAAATCAAGCGCCCAATAGCCTGGTTGTAGATCGTGACATCAAATGGCTCACCTGGATCCTAGAGACTGAGCCTAGCACCCATCTCAATAGGCGTTGCAAAAGGCTTGCAGTCTTCAAGATTGAACCTCTTTAGCAACCCCCCAACTGTCATCTCAAATGACACGTGTAAATCATCTTTGAAAGCTGAAATCTAATCATCATTAGGGCCTATGAGCAGCATGTCATCCACGTAGAGGATGAGTATCATCAAATCCTCTCCATCCTTTCAAACATAGAGGATACTCTCAATCGGACTATTTTGGCAACTGTGAGCAATGAAGTATACATGTATCCTCTCGTACCAAGCTCTAGGAGCTTGCTTGAGGCCATAGAGTGCCTTTCTTTACCTCCATATCTTGTGTTCATGACCAAGCATCACAAAACCAATGGGTTGTGAGACATATACTTCCTCATGCAAATCCCCATTAAGAAAAGTGGTTTTGATGTCCACCTGATGCACTTTCCATCCTGAATGAACTGCAAATGCAATAACACACTTGATGGTAGTAGTCATGCATGAAGTGGGAGCAAAGGTCTCGTCATAACCCTTGCCCTTCTACTGAGCATAACCCTTTGTCACGAGTCTTGCTGTGTACCTATCGATGGTACCATCACACTTTCTTTTAAGTATGAAAACCCGCTTCATGGAATCAAATTCATGTTGCATGGCACTCATCCAATGTTGATTTTCTTGTGCATCCTCATAAGATACAGGTTTCTCGATCAATGCGGCATTCGAACGAATTTGAGAGCTCTCCCCCACCTGCGTTTCCGCTGCCTGCGCCTCCCTCCTTCGCGTTCCCTCCCCCCAACTTCTTTCCCCTCTAGCTCTTGCAGGTAGTTTTCTCAGGTTTTCTGGGGTGTTATCCTTTCGGCAAGTCTCGGCATTTTCTGGTCTTCACCCTCGAGAGAATTCCATGGCAGCTGCTCCGTCAACCCCAACCGAGGCCGCTGTTACTTGCTTATCTTTTTCCGAAGCGGACCTTCAGTTCTTCGCTACAACTGTTGCAACATTAGAGGCCTCCACCCTAGTTTGCAAGATTGTCGGTATTTGCCCTGCGTGTGGACAACTCATATATCTTTTGCAGGCGAGCCTCATCGATGGGCTTGCAAAGTTCGTAGACATTCATCCTCTGGGGTGTGGCTACTTCCGGTTTGAGTTCGACTCGCTAGTGGCATCAGATCGAGTCACGCAGTTGAGCCTTGTTGCATTGCGTACAACCCAAGTCTTCTTTGCACGGTAGTAGCACGGCTTTGAACCTGCGTCCAACCCTCTGGCTGGTGTGTCGGGCTTCCCAGTGACAATTTGTTTCCCAGGCCTAAGGAAGGAATACCTTCCTCTTCTCCCAGTGATTGGTGGAGCCATTGGAAGAGTGATGGAATCCCCTCCCACTGCTGCCTCGTCCCTTGCACGGGCAACCGGGATTCCATCCCTTCGCATTTGTGTTGCCTCGTTAGAGTCAGTGCCTCATGTCATATCTATTCCATGCCTTCGGGGCGACCCCATCATTCAACGAATGGAGTACTCATGCCTTCCGAGCCAATGCTTCATTTGCAGGCAAATGGGCCACCTCGCCAGAGCTTGCTCTCGGTGCCAGTCCAGGAGACTGCCTCTTATGGTTCCCCCCTCCAGTCCATCCTCACCAGGGGGTAAAGAAAGAAAGAAAGAGAAAGAAAGCTGTATTAACGTCTACTAGAGGCCGAACTCGACCTATTAGAAAAATCAATGTGTACAACTGTCAATCTCCTCTGGATGTCCAGAAAAAAAGGACAAAATAAACATGAAATAAACTATGAAAGTACTGAGCTAGTGGGGGGGTGTGATGGATGGAGCACTACTACTAAAGACTTAGTATGCAACCTATATGCGTAGGGTATACAAGAATGCAATGCAGATCTGTCTAGCTCCAACCAGTACCATAATGGGGGTGTAATATGCGATACATAGGCGATGGCAAGGCAAAAATCCCTTGGAGCATGATCTCCGGATGTGAGTATAAGTGAGCTAGCCGCTCTTGGATATACTGCTGATGTCGAGCCCGTATCTCTGTAATCTCCCTCTGATGTAGTCTGGGAGTCTGGTAGCCTGGTGCTCTCGATCTCCGTCTGGCTCGGAGGTCCGCAGCGCGCTGAAGTGTAACCCCCTCCTCTGTCAGGGTAGGTGTCACCATTTGGCCAGCCGAATGGTTCACTCTTGCTTTCACACTATGAACATATTGGATTGGTGTCCATGGCTTATTGAATGTGCCTATGCATGTGATTGACACGTGTCATGCTGTATAGTTGGACATGCTGTATAGTTGGATACGATATTCCGCTGGGACTTGATGTTATCATGCCCGGAATATCCGGAGGACTTGGCTTTCCGCTGGGACTTGTGCCTTTGTGTACATGCCCGAAAACGCCTGGAGGACTTGGCTTTCCGCTGGGACTTGTGCCTTTGTGTACATACCCGGAAACGCCTGGAGGATTGGCTTTCCACTGGGTCTGGTATCGCATATACTTGCCTGGAAACGCCTGGTCTGCATGAAGATTTTTGGAGGCTGAAAACTCTGCTTTTCCACCATTTTTCTTCATTTCCAAGCTCTCCATAGCCATACCCAACTTGCTAGGGTGTTTTCCAAGCTTCCAAGAGTGTTTCCAAGTGCTAATCACTCTCCTACTCACTCCCAATGACTGAAATTCAGCAAAACAGCTCTCATTTTTGCTGTAATTTCTGGTCTTTTTGCTGAAAACCCTAATTTCAGCCTTCCTTTCTCAAGTTGAACCATAGGGGAAGCTTTCCCAGGGTTCCCTTCATCCTCTTGAAGACTTTTGTCGCGAAGGATTACGGCAAATCGAAGATATCAACACTTCTAAAGCTTCCAACGCGAAGGCTTCCGCTTGCAACAACTTCTATGAAGACTGGTAAGCTAATTGGACAATGTGTTGTCATTACTTATTCAGTAGAAGGGCAGGACTCCTTGTTTAGCCGCCCTGTGTAATATTTCTTTTGTCCTATGTGCTCTTGAAGATGTTGCTACCTTGCTTGGTAGAACATAGAGCCAATGGTAGAGAATATGGGCACTGAAGTCAGGCTGGGCATCCAGGCAGCTCCTTGGTGATCTACATCGACATACCATTGTTTTCTAAATGCTGAATTTCATATGCATTGGCATGGAGGATTTAGCAATGGATGCCCGTGAAGCTATGTGTTGAATTTTCTCCAATAGTAATACAAATTACTCAAGGGAGGAGTCGGCCGTTCCGGCTCATTGTGTGTCTCTTGTCAATTCAGCAGTTTACTTCTTGTATGTGAGCAAGTGTCCTTCAAATCTTAGTGTATTTAAGTGTATTGATTAGCATTGTGTTCAACCAAGTTACATTGGTATCAGAGCATACGGTTCTCTTTCACTTCTATCGTGAGAGACGATCACCGTGAACACTAGCTATCTCTACACTTAGAACATTATGGACAGCCATACAATGAATGTTGGAGATGCTAATACAAGAGGCAAGGACAATAAAATGCATGCCTCCAATGCTTTACAGGATGAGCAAACTCATGTGGTGCACAATAGGGAACATGAATAAGTGGGACAGCCGTCCCGTGGCAAAGAGAAGATACAAGAAGAAGAGTCCATAGTCTTGAGGGCTGAACTTACTCGTATGCAGGCTCTTCGCCATGCACAACAAGAAGAATTGAATCTCTATCGCCGCGAGGATTCATTGGTACATGATCGTTTGAAGGCCAAGAAAGCTGAATCTTATATGGATCATGCAATGGCAATGATTGCTCAAGAGTTGCACATGCAACCGAGGGATGCAGCACGTGCATACTTGGCTCGTACCGAGGATGCCTATGCAGAAAAGGCAACCATCCCACATGTCTTGGAATCCCCACAAGTGCCCGAACAAGAACTTATGTCTAAGAGGATGAATCTCCATGCGATGGGAGAGGAACAATCAGTGACTTCACACCATGCAGGAATACCTCATGTAGCCCGTGAAAGATACAATGTTTATGGCAGTGGTCAAAATGTATGTCAAATGCCATTGCCGGCTGAAAATGTACATGCACAACACATGCAACATGGGCTGCAATTTTCTGTTGGTGCAAGTATTCCGCGTATCTCTCATGCCACTCATGCCTTCGAGTGTGCTCGTGAGGGAGAAGCTATGGCTGAAAATGTATCAATGCATGTTGAGGGGCCAGCCATGCCTCATGCTTACAGGGCACATGTATCTATGCCTTATGCATCACCTTTTGGTCCAAAAATGATGCCAGTTTTACAGGGGCTGTCCCAATGGACAAACATGGGGGAAAACATGTTGAGATGCACACACATGCATCAAAGTCTCGTGACTTCAAAGCCGGAGACAAATCTGTGAAGTTTGACACATATCATGGGAAATATGATGCATCAAAGGCACTTGCTTTTATTGCCCAGTTTGATATTGCTTTCAGTGATGAGGATTTCACTCAGAAATCCATGATCCGTTAGCTTTGACCACATTTTCTTGGCACTCTTTAAAGTCTGAATGGCAGGGGAAATTTCCTTGGTGAGAGATTCTGCAATCGCCGACATCGCCTTCGCATTGTGAGCATCCCAATCCACAAGAGATTTGAGAAACTCCTCCTCCTGAAGACGTGTGAACCGATTGCTATCCCTTCGGGGACGTTCCTCCGAGCCATCAACAATGTCCCATAAGCCTTTTCTGCTAAACCACAGCCTCATGATCAAATTCCAATGCGCATAGTTGTCGCCATTCAGTTTGTCGTCCTTGCTTGAACACGGGAGACCCATCTCATAAACTCCGTCCAAGATCTTCTCAGTCGATCCAAACCTCCTCTCCGTAGCCGACGCACTTCTCGTTCCTCCTCTTGTAACAGTCAACACAGTTGAAATCTCGTCCCGAGTCCTCGAGCACTTTGACCTGCAAGTCTTGGCCGCGTCCTGGATTCCACTCCCAAGGCTCCACCCTTGCGTCACCGGTGCCCTCTTGGCCTGCTATGATGCTGTCCAAAGCAAAACCAGCCTCCAAAGTGCTCTAAAAAACTGGCCGACCAGCAACAGGGCAGGAAAACGCAAGCCCACAGCCAACCAGGAGAAAACGCAGCACTGAAGCTCTTGCTCGCTGCAGCCGCTTGTGGTGTGCAACCTTGCGCCACCAAGCGCTACTGGAACAAAAGCGCAGGGGTCTCCCCGTTAGCCTCTTCCTAGCATCGAACCGGAGCCTGTACTCTCGGCCGTCACCTGCAGGCTCCACGACGTCGGCAGCAAACCGCACTCTCTTCCTCTTCTCCACCTCTCTATGCGCTTGTCCAAGGACCCTAGAGCCTCAGCTCTGATACCATGTCAGAGTTAGTGCACGCGGAAGTCACACTCATACACACGTAGAGAGAAGGAGAGAGAAGTTGACGCAGAGAGAGAGAGAGAGAGAGAGAGAGAGAGAGAGAGATTGACGAACAGCTAACTTAAGCAATGAATAGATTGAATTTACAATGGGTGGGCATGGGTTTATATACCCTCACAAGTGAAATGGCCGACTCATGTAGTTACGACTCGTTTCCACATGAGATACTATATTTTAACAGTGATATCATCCACTCTTATGGCTACTTGGGCTCGTATTCAAGGGTCTTCTCGTCCTGTGCAAGCAAAGCGTGTTATATTTATGCAGGAGTGATTGTTGCACAAAGCGTGTTATATTTATGCAGGAGTGATTGTTGCATGTCTTTTTCATACTTAATAGAAGTCTCTTTCTTGGGAAAATTTAAAAAAAAAACAAGCAGATGAGCCTCAGATTATAGTTGCTTTGTTTTCTCACTGCTCATGCTGATGGGTGTGAGGACAAAAGCCCTTAAAATAGTTCATTTAAGGGGGGTGTTGGATAAATAAGCGTCTCTCTCTCTCTCTCTCTCTCTCTCTCTCTCTCTCACACACACACACACACACACACATGTAGACTGAGTGGGCTGACCTTCATCAATCCGACGACGGTCCCTCTGCTGTTGGGGAAGATCTTAACGCAGGTGACAACGATGGCGGTGTTGGAGAAGGTCTGGGAGTTGGACGCGAGGAGGGCGTAGAGGCAGGCGAGCCAGAGCGGCGGGGCGGGCACCTTAGAGGTGATAGAGAGCCACATCATGAGGTTGCCCACGAGGGAGAGGGCGGCGGCGGAAGCGAGGACGGTCCAGGTGGGGAAGCGGTCGTAGAGAAGGCCGGAGAGGATGCCCACATTGGCGCCGATGTCCTTGGCGACGCTGATGGAGTCGAGGGCCTGTTGGGTCAAGCCCAGGCTTTCTTTGATGCTCTGCGAGTATATGCTGAAGTCATAGCTGCCGCCCGTGCTGCACTGCACCCAAACGCCCACCGCCACCACCAGCCACGGGCTCGCCAACACCCTCCTCGCTAGTCCCTCTCTGCTCCTGCTCACTGGCTCCATGATCGTGCTTACTTTCGAGCAGCGCCTTTCCTCTCTACCCTCATCGACTGCCCGCGTGCCTTCGATTCTGGAGGTACGGTGGCACAGCAGCACGTCAAATCAACTTTCCTCTGAGGGACAAAATACTTTCCTTGCTATTTTTTTTGGCGCTGCCAGCTTTTTTATACAAGGAAATTTCCTATTTTAAGCACCGAAATTTTTTTCCCTGGAATATTAATTAGTTAAGTGAATCTGGTGGTTTGAACATAAGCCATGCCTAAGGCCCTTTACACATATCCCACCGCCCAAGATAAGCCATGCCTAAGGCCCCTTACACATAGCCCATGTATGGGCGGTGAATACCCCCCACCACATCAGCATGGGCAGGCAGGGGTATGGCGATGTGTTGAACATTCTTTTTAATAAAGTTTCTTTTCTTAGAAACTTCCAAATTAAGCAAATGATATTCAACAAGCACTTGTCTTTGTGCATGGAATTTTCTACATAAGCTTCGTTGTTGGTAAGGCATTCAATTGTGAGGAGAGCAGGGTCTTTGAATCTGCAAAGGACCATGCGTCATTGTGCATCTCTCTCTCTCTCTCTCTCTCTCTCTCTCTCTCATAGGTCTAGGAGGGGGAGAGCACAATCTCCCTCTCTCTCTTTTTCACATGTAGGTGTTGATCCCTATCTCTCTGTCTCTCTCATAGGTCCAGGAGGAGGAGAGCACAATCTCCCTCTCTCTCTCTCTCTCTCTCTTTTTCACGCTTAGGTGTTGATCCCTATCTCTCTCCTCTCCTACCTACAGTGATGAAGTGTGTGCACACTCTATCTCTCTCTCGTTTTGTGAGAGGTTTGCATGTTGATTGCAAGGCTAAGAGAGGTCTGTGTGCATGTTCTCTATCTCTCTATGTCATGAAGGGAATGTAGGGTGCGGTCAAGTGCACTGGTGGATGACTGGGAGCCCTAAGGTTAGGCATTAAATAATTAATGGCCACTTTTATGGGCATTAATTATTTAATGCCACAATTAAAAAGCGTGAAATATGGGTCCCAAATTTTCTTTTGCATTAATTAGTTTGGCAAGAGGGAGAATATAAGTTTGGAACCTTAGTTTGGCAAGAGGGAGAATAGAAGTATAAGTAGCATAGTTTTTTTTTGGTGTTGACGTGTGGCAGTGGAGGGTCCGAAATATCTGGAAGAAAGGGAGACGTGAAGAGAGGGAGAGAGCGCCAAGAGCATGGCATCGAATGGAGAGGGAAAGAGTGCGAAGAGAGCATGTCATGCTCTGCTCCTAGGCTCCCTCACTCTCTTGTGTGTAGAGGTTTCCTCCCTATCTCTCTTCGAGTCACTTGACAATGGGCATCACGTCTCTCTTGAGCTCTCGAGCTCTGCTTCCTTTGTCTGTCGATCCGCACTAGCTTCCTATATCTGTCAAACTGCACTAGCTTCCTCTGTCTGTCACCCGCACGAGCTCTCGGGAGTGAGCTCCTTGTGCCACCTTAGCATACCTTAGTGTATGCTAAGGTATTGATTTATTAATGCCCACTTCGAGTGGGCATTAATAAGCATACACGATAAAAATCCCTATAAAGCTAATTTTGGTACTAATGGTAGTTCTTCGAATTAGTGGAGAGAGAGAGAGAGAGAGAGAGAGAGAGAGAGATCGTTTGGGAGAATCGGTGTCACGTTGACAATAGGAGGAGAATCACTATGATGTTCACAATAGGAGGAAACCTAATGAGATCTCCTTATTAGGTAATGTGTGCATGTAAGCTTGAGTGTGCATACAAGCTTGAGTGTCTCTCTCCCTCTCACACACGCACGCAAAAATAGAAGATTTGCACAATATAAGGGTCATTGTCTTGCTCCCTTTTGAGTTGCATATGTGTTTCTCATGGTCCTCTCTCTCTCTTTCTCTCTCTCTCTCTCTCTCTCTCTCTCTCTCTCTCTCTCTCTCTCTCTCTCTCTCTCTCTCTCTCGTGTGTGTGTGTGTGTGTGTGTGTGTGTGTGAGAGAGAGAGAGAGAGGGTGGTAACTCTTTAAGAAATGCTCTATCACTTATGTTCAAGCTCGTATATAAAAACCCCCTTTATACACTTCTGAGACATTTTAAGACTCCATAATATATAAAATCTCCTTTTAATTTAAGAGTCTAATGTATGTATACATGTGTCTATCTTTTATATATATATATACACACTCTAAAGGAGGCCTATAAATTCATCCCTTGTATACATTGTATCTCATATATATATACTCTAAAGGAGGCCTATAAATGCATCCCTTGTGTATACACTGTATGCTGCATGATTTTATGATATCTTACTAGTTAACTCACGTGATATCATACATATGTATAGAGTGACTATCCGAGGGCTCTGTGTGTGTGTGTGTGTGTGTGTGTGTGTGTGTGTGTGTGTGTGTGTGTGTAGAATGACAAAACTATGATTGGACAAGCAAATGATAGAGGATTTGTAGTATAAGCATAGTTGGTAATTGCATGTATCCCTTGCATGAATGGAGGCAGATCTCTCTCTCTCTCTCTCTCTCTCTCTCACTCTCTCTATGGATATCAGGAAGGACATTATCAGGAAGGACATCGTCAAAGTGGATACTCAGAGGTGTTAAGACTCACCCTAACCCTCCTTGAAACACATCTAACAAGAGATTACCTGGTGAACCGCAACTGTCGTGAGGATCTTTCCAATGGCCGAGCTCGTAACCCTTAAGGTCTCCAAGCTCTACAACTCCTTGAGAAGCAATTCCAGCGCGCCTCCCACCATGAGCATTGTCACACCGCCGCGTTGCACTACAAGTACTCGTCCCTCCTCTCACCTCACTTCACTCACACACACTCATTAGCATGCATTAGGGAGAGAGATTAGCAGGAGCAAGACTCAACTGCACAATGGGAGAGTGTGTTGTATTATGAGAGAGATTCAATTATATACATGGCCATAAGTGTTCACACTCACTTAAATTGTGGCTGGTCGGGCACTTTAGGCTCATAAGAGGCCTAATGCTATTACAATGACTACTCTCATAATATATCCATGAAGTACATCACTTAGGACTTCATCCTATCTTGCTACCACACACTCTTGAAGCAGGAATCGCCATAAATGCTCCGTTACACCATTACAGGCGCCTGTCCAAGCTGTAGCTTTGGACACTACTACTTCATATCTTGAATGTATGACCCTTTGGTGTATCTATCGTGACTCCTTGATGTAAGATAATGGCGGTAGATCTACTTAACCCTAGAATTGGGCTAACATCCCCCCCTTCCTGATGGCAATCGCGTCCTCGATCGCATTGAAGGCCTTTGTGTGGGGAGAATGGACAAGCGTTATCGATGGCTTTGATGTTAATTAACGCTCAATGGTCTTTGTCCCTCCGGAAGGATTAAGAAAAGCTAGTTAGTGAATGAAAAGGTTAGTGGTTTATTGGGAATTCCTAACGGGGTGCGGGTGGGTTTTTTGATGAATGATTGCATATTTGTGTGAGCATGTTTTTTTTGGGCTTTTACTCACTTTGTTTTTTTTGGGCTTTTTACTCACTTTGTTTTTGGTTTTTGGCAATCATAATAAGCAATGTTACATGTGATTTGTGTTAGTGGGGATGCTAAGAGATGTTAATAATGGGAGAGGAGAGGGAAGGATCTGGAGGGACGTAGACTTAATCATTAGAACGAGATGGTGATTCTCAGTTCCTCATTTGATTCATTGAAAGCAACATTCATCATTTGAGGAAATTGACCTTCGATGATGTCTCTTTGTGTGGCAGGATTCTTGTCAAATGTTTTTGAGTAGGACCTGTTCCTGTCTTCTTTTGCCCATGTGATTTTTATGTATTTATGTATATTTAAGTGCTCTTATGAAGCAGATATACATAAGTACAAGAATTGAGTCATATAGACTCTTATTGAATTACTTTGTGTTGAAGTAGCCACTTGTTGGTGAGGATTGAAAGAATGACGTCGACTTGCAAAGCTAATATAAATATCTTTACTAAAGGATTGAAGATCATTGATTTGTGAAGATGATAGTGTCATTTGGAGAGGTTTGTAATTTGATAGAAAATTACAGGTGATGGGCTGTACCAGTGACTAGGCTTAGTAGAGTTTTCTTTTGGGTTGATGTGGAAGGTTTGGGGCCCTCTTTGACTTTGGTTAGCACGGAGGCTACATGTTTGAGACTCATGGGCATTGTTGACGATGATGAGGCTAGAGTCTCTTGTGGAGGAGTGGTTGTCGATGATGAGGCATTCGAGCATGCGGTTGTCTCCTTTGGTGAGGTTTGTCGATGAAGATGCATAGGCTCCGGGGTTTTTTCCTTTTGAGTTCCTTGTTAGAGATAGATGGCTGAGTTGTGGGACTTCTTCAAGACTAGCTATTGATTACGAGGTTTTGGCATTAAACTTCGTTGGTGAGGATGGGGTTGAAGGAGTAGATGCTTTATCGGAGTCGATCGTTGACGTAGATGGTAGATCATTATGTAGAGGGGCTTTGTGGAATAGACTTGTAACCTTTTGCGTTCAACATCATAGAAATCCATTAAAGTTGGATCCTCTTCCTTTGCAATAAGGATCCATTAAAGCTGGATCCTTTTCCTTGCAATATGGTATCGTCAACTTTTTGTCGTTGACCATCATGATGACTCTATCGCTATAGCAAAGCACAGTGGTGCTTAGGTAGCAATAATCCATTTATGCCCCAAGATCAAATATTCTTCAAATACACACTCAGCCACAAAAAACTTGCAAGTAAGGGGGTTAGTTTCAATACACATTATATATTCAAAGTACCCCAAACATGGCATGTTCAAGTCTGGTGTAAAGGGAATTCTTTCAGGATGTGCCATGAGTGTTGGTTAACCTAACAAATTCCATAACTCGAGGGTCATGAGATTATGTTCTCGTGTTAGATAAAGCTGTGGTTGAGTCGTGGTGATTTTATTTGAAATTTCCAATCCAACCAGAATCCTAGGGATCTTTTTAGTAAGATATGTTGGAAGTTCTAGCTCCTCCAAGGTCTCTCGCACTCATAAAAGCAATTGTAAAATGTCTGCAGGAGTGTTTAAGGTGACTGTTTGCAGGAGTGTTTTAGGTGACTGTTTGCATGGATTCATCTATTGAATACAACGATTCACCGATCCAAGTTCCACTAAGAACGACATCATACTCAAGGGAATCTAGGGTAACATGGAATGTAAATTTCATATCTCCACCGATTGTTTGAGTAGTGTAGCTAAAGTAACCTGGAACTTCAATGTTTTGTCCATTGGCTCCTCTTGCAAGACTATTTTCTATAGGGATGAGTTTAGGTTGTCCCAATGACACCCAAGTGTCTATTGTCATGATGTTATGACTAGCTCGAGGACTAATCAATGCGCGTTTGTGCTTAACATAATTGCTTGTAGTAGGGAAATCCAACCATACTATGATAGAATCTTCCAAAGGAACCATGGATGTTTCAGTTTTTGTTTCAACTTTAGAACCCGTTTCTATTTCATATATCCTCATTTTGGCTCTCAGCTTTTTCAAGAGTATCGAATGTGCACACTGGCACACTTGGCCCTTTGACAATTCTTAATGAAGTTTGTTTGAAAACTTGCGAATCCTCACAATCGTGTTCTATGGAGTTCTTTATGTTTTGGTATAATTCATGTTGAGCCCTTAAAGGTGCAAGTGTTGATGTGATGTTGGCTTTACCATGAGAGAAGAGCCCTCCTCCAAATCAGGTTTTGAGAGATTGCTTTAATTTTGTAAGGGAGTTATCGAATTCCTCGCGTGCTTTCTCAACCGTATAATTCGTGCAATCTGTCTCAAATGACTCTTTTGTAGAGAGTATGTCTTTCTCTTGAAAGGGAAAGCGGTACTCCTCTGGGCTTTGTATTTTGGTAGCTTTGTTAGGATTGGCATTATGAGGCTCAATCACAACAAGTGATCCTGTAAGACATTTAACCAAGCTAAGTATGCTCTCCTGAGCTTGCTTTTTGTATTTCCGTGGTTTTCCATTTGCTTTTTGTATGTCATATGATCATGATTTTCCATTTGGGGTGGTTGGGTGGGTTCTAGTTTCTTGATTGACCTAAAAGGTGCATTGAGTGAAGAGTCAGAACTTGTTTCATCCTTACTCAGTGACGTACTAAAACTTGTTTCATTTTCTAACTTTCTTTGGATCGTCGGTTTTTTACTATTATGTTTGCCCATGCGACAAGATCAAATTTTCTTTTAGCTTTCGTATCATGTGTCGCACGTATGGGTTTTGTGGTTTGTGTGGTACACGTTTTTGCATCATGTATAGCTTTTGGCTCTTTTGGGTTTATTTCCCCTTTTAGGTTTATGCTCTCCACAGGCTCCTTTTCCCTGTCTTTTAATTCAACCTTGGTTTTGAAAGTTTGTTGTTCTTTGTCTTTCTTGGGTTTAGAAGGTTTTGTTTTCTATTTTGGGTTTTGTTTTAAAGCATGTTCTTCTACCCATGTTGAGGTATTGTCTTTTGCGTTCTTTATGATTGTTTCTCATCCCTTGGTTTGTAAGCGTGTAAGCACATTTAAGGGTACCGTGGAAAATTACCCGTTTTGCACACTTAAGATGTTAAGAGTTGTATTTTGTAAGATGAGTTGCATTGAATCAACTCGTCTTGGGTAATCTTGTATTTTGTGAGATAAGTTGCATTGAAGCAACTCGTCTGGGTAATCTTGGAACATGTGATCAATGCCACATTGTTTACACATAGGTTGCAAGGTGTCCATTATTATAGACATGGAAGTATTCCAAACTGTGCAGTCTGCCACCTTGTGAGGTTCACGACAATAGAAACATTGAAGTATTCGATTAACTGCTTCCTGAGCAGTTTCTACCCTTTGGACTGTTTCTGTTTGGTGCACGGGAGATGGAGGTTTTGAGTCAATTATGGATGAAGTGGGACACTTTTTGGTATCATGATCAAAGGTTTTACAATATATGCAATATAGAAAAACAGGTGCCTTGTATACACACAATAAGGATTGGGATGGTCGTAGTGATTGCACTCAACAAAAGGAATTTCGTTCCTCACTTTTAGAGGCATTAAGGATGTTTGGTTTTGAAGGTTCTCATCCTCTCTTAGAGATATTGATTCAAAGCTTTTAAGCAAGGCTGCATAGAATTCAGGGAATGACAATTCTGATATCGATGTTTCTTTAGCCATTACTTCACTTGGTTTAGATGGGGAACACCTTGTAGCATGATCATCTTCCAGCATGTCATCTAAACGTATTGCTTCTTTACAACATTGATCGAATGTTTTCGGATTGGATACAATGATCAAGTTGTGTAAGCTGTTATTCTTCAAGCCCATCATGAAACATCTATTCAATTGAATATCGTTTAATTTTTCCCATGACTCACATCGTGAGTTCAAGAGTGATAAAATCTCTAATGGATTCATTTGGTTGACGTCAATTAAATAGAGTTCTGTTGCTGCACTTCACCGATCACCTTGTCTTGAAAAACCGTGGATAAAGGCAGTTTTCAAGGTTCTGAAGTTGGTCTTGATCACTAGCATCAATGTGATGAACCATCGCCGTATCGTCGTATTTGCCCATAATTTTAGAAATTTGTACGTCTGTACTTCTGTATGAGTCACTAAGGATGTATGTGAGTGCTCTTGTTGGGAGAGACTCACTGAGTCCTTGGGCTACCCCCCTTCCTAGACTAGTCAGTATGTCCAAGGTGTGGGCATCCAAGAAAGGGTTGGTACCTAAAGGATTTGTGGGAATGTTAGGTTAAGGGACCAAATCCCGGTGGGATCGAAGTGATAGGGGGTGTAAAACCCTATGATACGTGTGTTCTAGGCATGGCCAATGGCATTGGGAGGTGCATTTGCGGCATAGATCTCAATGGCTCAAAGATGTCAGCCACCATTGGGTTCAGTCCTTGTGTGATCCCTAGCAATCCCTCTATCGTTGCCATGTCTGATTGCATAAATGCTCCTTAATGAGCAAACACATGTTTTTTTTTTGCCTTTTATATTCTCTCACAACCCGTTATACAGCTTAAAGAGGCCTCGCATTCTCTTCGTTGGGTCAAACGGGTGGCCGTTTGCCTAATTAACACCTAATAATTAGCTTAGGCACTATACGCACATGAACGACCTCTTAGATATAATTTTCTGGAAAAAGTGTATGCTAGTAACTTTCCAAATGGAAGAGGAGGTCCTAAAACCTATTTTCCATCACTGTCTCAAGACGAAAAAAAATTTGGAAATTTTTTTCCTATTTCGTAGCACGTTTTTGAGGGTGTTCCAAAAGGAATTTTGAAAAACTCTGTTTGAGGGAGTTGTAGTATTTTTGGAGTACTACAACTTTGTTTCCCTGAGTCATCCGTGATTTTGTGTTTAGACCCTCGAAAAGTATCCCGAATATGATTCGTCATCGTTTTTGCGCAGTTTTTGTGATTTTTCATGGTTTTTAGGTTATTTTTTGCCTCGATTTTTGGGTTGCATTTTGAGGCTGCTGGTCGGAGGCCAAAATGATCGATTTTGACTTCGGATGCCGGTCCAAAGTCGAAGAGCTCGATGTCAGCTTTCCGGTGAGCCATAGAGTGCCTTCATTGGATATATAGTTTAGGAGATATGGGCCACCAAACAGGGGTGTTTTCTAGAGTTTTTTTTGGGACCGACAAACCCCTTTTCACGTCGTGAATCAACAATGTGCAGTTAATGCTCCGAAGCAGAATTCACAGATTTTATAAATTTTTATTTTTATTTTTTTTTGTCGCATAAACAAAGGGTCTCACACCGTGAACCCTTAACGATTCATGCTGTGAATCGGACTTCATGAAAAAGTTAAATTCAAATTTTTTTTTTCGGTGTGGGCTCCTAGGGCGTGAATCCTTAGCCTGTGAAGTTGTAGAAATGGTTCACAACGTGAAACATTTTTTGATTATTTTTTTTCCGACACGGGCTCCTAGGACGTGAATCCTTAGGCCGTGAAGTTGCAAAAATGGTTCACTATGTGAACCATTTTTTGAAAAAAAAAATTGGAGTCTAGTGAGAAATACGAATTTTCCTTTTTGGGGGGGATATTTTTTGAATTTAAAATTGAGGAGATATGGGTATTTTTCCAAAAAGGTAAGTGGGAATAAAAAAAGTCAACCTTTTTATGACACCTCTTACACCCTTCATAAATGACCCCCAAAATGGACAATTTGACAACTCATGAGCATCTACTTGAATGCTCATTAGCCTTAATGATTTATGTTTAAAAAATGATTAAGAATTAATTCAAGATTAATCATTTCACTAATCTTTCCCTCTTTTACACTAATCAAGGACTATAATTAATCACACTAATCTCTCTTTTACACTAATCAAGGATTATAATTAATCACTAATTTCTAATTAATTCACACAATTAAGCACATCATTGGATAGAGCAAGGGAATGCTAATCTTTGTGTATCAAAAAATGTGTAAATTAATCTAAAATAGGAGATTAATTAGACCCTTAAATTGGTCTCCTCTTTTAAGATAAAATTAAGTAAGGAGAGTCAAATTTCTCCAATTAATGAAAAAATTGGTGTAATTAGGTGTTTTAATGCATTTAGATGCTCTCAAAACATTCAAAAACACCAATTTTAACTACTCATATGATCAATTTAGACCCCAATTAACATATTTTCTAAATTTCTTATCTCTTAAACAAGATTAATCATCCTTAATGACAAAAACTAGTCCATTAAGAGAAATTAGTCAAATTCAAGGGTTTTTAAATGGTTTTAAGAAATTGTTTGAAATATTAAGCTACTCCTAATGCTTTCTAACACTCTAATGCAAAAAATTTCAACAAAACAAACACACAATTAAGCTAAAATTAATGATTTTAGTTCTATGTTTAACACTAAAGAGAGCTAACATTCACTAAAAATTACATTCTATTGCATTGTTTAATGCAATGGATACAAACTAAGCCTAATATAAACTATGTGCAAGCCCTAAGAACTATGTGCAAGCCTAATATAAACTATGTGCAAGCCCTAAGAACATGAAAAACCACAATAACAACAAATTAAGCTAAAAATTAAGCAAAAGGCATTCTTTTCAAAAAAAAACAAGAGAACTTTTCTACACCAAATCACACACAAATCACACACAAATCACCATCAAATCACACACAAATCACCATCAAATCCACATCTTTTTCATGGAAAACCATTAATAAAGATAATGGGCAATGGATAATGTGTAGATTAGAGGAAAAATAATGGAAAAAGCCAAGGGATGGCTCCTCGGCAGTGGCGCCAAAAATGTTAAGACTCACCCTAACTCTCCTTGAAACACATCCAACAAGAGATTACTTGGTGAACCGCAATTGTCGCGAGGATCTTTCCAATGGCCGAGCTCATAACCCTTGAGGTCTCCAAGCTCTATAACTCCTTGAGAAGAAATTCCACCGTGTCTCCCACCACAGCGTTGTCACACCATCGTGTTGCACTACAGGTACTCGTCCCTCCTCTCATCTCACTTCACTCCACACACTCACTGGCATGCATTAGGGAGCGAGATTAGCAAGAGAAAAACTCAATTGCACAAAGAGAAAAACTCAATTGCACAAAGAGAGTGTGTTGTATTATGAGAGATATTCACTTATATACACTCACTTAAACTGTGGTGGCTGGTCGGGCACTTTAGGCTCATAAGAGGCCTAATGCTATTACAATGACTACTCTCATAATATATCCATGATGTACATCACTTAGGCTCATAAGAGGCCTAATGCTATTATAATGACTACTCTCATAATATATCCATGAAGTACATCACTTAGGACTTTATCCTATCTTTCTACCACACGCTCTTGAAGCAGGAATCGCCATAAATGCTCTGTCACACCATTACGGGTGCCCGTCCAAGTTGTAGCTTTGGACACTATTGCTTTATATCTTGAATTTATAACCCTTTGGTGTATCTATCATGACTCCTTGATGTAAGATAATGCAGTAGATCTTGTTAACCCTAGAATTAGGTTAACAAGAGGACATGGAGTTCACCTAGTCGTCCACTAGGGACGAAGGAGGCCTTCTACAGAGATCACCTCCTATGCCTGACAGAGGATGGTTTCATCATCCATCCCAGCTACATGGACACACACCTATCTTTTGGGGTGAGATGTGCGATTGGCCAGATCTGCACCTCGTCCCACACCAGCTGAGAGAGTGGAGACTGCCAGATATGGGCCCAAGTTGGCCACACCAGAGGATAGGATATGCCAACTCTGTCAGGCAGAGCTGGAGAAAGAGGATCATTACATATGCTGATGCCCTGTATACTATGAGATTCGGGGGAGGTTTCACTACCTCTTCCAAGCTGGGTTTGGACCACTTTCCAGGATCATGGACTTCACGAATTAGAGATGCTTGGGACTTTTTCTTCTAGAGCTCCATAGACACTGAGAGTTCTTAGTGAGATCCAGACCTGCTACACTTGCTCGAGGACTAGCACAGAGATCTCTCATCGACTTCTTCCATACCAGCACTTCGAAGGCCGATCCACCCACCATACCCGAACCACAGGGTAGTGCAGGAGCTCAGCTGAGAGGTGTGACACTCGACAGAGCCATTGAGTTATGTAGAGCTCGACGCCCAGACCCTATGGCCCTCCCACGACCATGCCACCAGAAGAGTATCCGAGCCATCATCTCCCATCATCGCAAGACCTTCTCGCGCCGGCTTAGTTTTACCACCTTGAGCACCATGTCACAGCGGCCCATGAGGGATGTATTAGGGTGATTTGAGAGATCTCTACTCATGTACCTAGATCAGATTTTATAGCTCTAGATTTTTGTTATCTTTCTTTATTACTATTATGTACCTGGGATGATGTACCTCATGGATATGATGTAACCTTTTGGTCTCATAGGTCATTTTAGCCTTTTAAAGATATTAATACAACTCTCTCTCTCCCTCTCTCTCTCTCTCTCACACACACACAAAATTGCTAAGCAACTTGTACCTAGAGCATTGTTATAGGCAACGTTTATAAGCATAGAGTAAGCACACTATAAGCATCGCTACATGCATATGTTGCTAAGCAACACTTGTAGCAATGCACACAACTTATATCTGAGCCTCAAAAGTATTCACTGACTCATGTCAATCAAATCATTTGAATATTCATTCCCGAGGTTTTCTTCTTGTTCTTTGTATTCCATCCCTTGCATGCAACGTGTGTGTGTGTGTGTGTGTGTGTGTGTGTGTGTGTGTGTGTGTACACACTAGAAATGCACATTAGTTCAAGTAAACAAATGCACATCTCTGTACAACCAACCTCTATATGTGTGTGATTGTATCTATGTCTTAAAGAGAGAGTTTGGTAGCTACCATCACACCTAGTGCCTTTTCAGACTTTATTAGCAAAGTTGTCGCCTATGTGAGGGGGTTGGTCAAGAACATATAGCCCGATTTTTTGTTGAACCCAAATTCCATTTCTTTGGGCGTTTATTTGGGCATGTCCTTTAGTAGTCCTCCAAATGCATAATCATGAATGCTACCAAGGCTGTTCCACTGATTACTTTCTCTTATCTAAGCGGACTCTTTTCAGTGGCATCTTTCTCTCTATGACTAAGTGTAATTTGCACCAAGTTAAGGCTCGATAAGGCGAGTGCGGACTTCGTAGATGCTTGTTCTAGTGGATATGTGTGAGTGGACTGCCTAGTAGTGCCATTAATCTTTGCGCACATATGCCAATGTGTCAATTTTGTGTGAGTGGACTACCTATTAGCACCATTTTTCTAGTGGATATGTGTGAGTGGACTACTTATTTTAGCACCATTGTTCTAGTGGATATGTGGACTGCCTTATTAGCAACATTGATCTTTGCACACATAGGCCTATGTGCCAATTTTACCATAGATGAAGAGGGAACATGATTGCAAAAGAATCAGAAAGATCTGTAACCATGGACTCACAATAAACATAGGCAATAGAAATGAGGGCACAAATCCTTACTTGTAATTCAAATTTTACCCTTCCCTAAATAAACAATTCAAAAATAACAAAAGACGCGTGAACTTATACATGACACATGGTGATTCAGGAAACTTATGCAAGTCACGCACATCGATATAATATGCACTCACTATAACTTTACCAAACTTATCAATTTCTCTAATGTTTGTGTTTGTCAATTTCTCTTATGTTTATATTTGTCAGTTTCTCTAATGTTTGTGTGTTGATGTGGCAACACATAACGCCATCATCGTTCTATCCAGCATGGCAAGCTGAAATGTACATGTGCTTAGTTTATCAACAATCCTATATGGTCTGATCTATCTTAGCTTCATTTTCCTCATACATCTTTGAGTTGAATATAATGAAAGTAAGCATATCATAATACCAATCTCCTTCTACTAGGTCGGGTATGATTTTGCATCCAGCAATTAATCTTGAACCCTATTGGATTTATCATCCAGCAGTTTCTTAATCTCCATTAGGGTACTCAAGTGGGTTACTCATCAAAATCTATTTGAGATAAGAAGTCAACTACTACATGATCATTTTTGTAGGATGTGTACCATAGTAAAATTAAACTCCTACAATAATAACATCCATGTTGCCAATTTGCTAATTAGATTAGGTTTATTGATGATTTGTAATAATGGTTGATGATTGACATGAAAGACAAATCAGATAATGGAGTAAATCAATCCTAGGGATTCTCTTTCAAATAAATTTCCAACCAGATAGAGTCAAAACTGATTGACTGGAGTAAATCAGTCCTAGGGCTTCTCTTTCTATAGTACTATAATTCATCTCTGCCATGGATAACATTATACTAGCATAGCACATGGGTCCATCATTTGATTCTTGCATTAAAGTGCTTCCATGAATGCATCTACAAAGACCTGGAAAATTCTATCCTAATCTGGTTCTTGTTGTAGAATAGGTGCTCCCATGAGCATCTTCTTTAGATTTTGAAATGCTTGTTGACATTTTTCTAACCATACAAACAACATCACATCTTGCTTTGTTAGTGATCTACCCCAAAATTATGCCCATGTCTTTAATGTTGCATGGTGGTTTGAGATTTTTGATGACCATTATTTTCTTTGAATTGGTTTTGCCAATCCATCCTTAGACACTATTATGTGTATAAGCAACAACTTTCCACTAGTCACAGGCATCAAATGTACACTTGTTTGGAATCACTTTAGTTGTGTTTGTCTCCACCTCTCCAAGTATAGGAGCAAGTGACAGATGCTCCGACTTCTTCACTAAAGTCATTTCTCATGAATGCCTCATGAATGTTGTCATATGTGTTCACAAAATATCTCTTTCACTAATGTGACGTAGATGCTCAAACTTCTTTCACTAAAGTCATTTCTCATGAATGCATCATCACATGTATTCACAAAATATTTCTTTCGCACCATCCACTGAAATGTGGGAGGCACATTTCTCAGACCAAAGGTCATCACATTTGATGCAAGGAACCCAACTCTATTATGAGAATTGTTTTCTCCCTATCTTTGGGTGCCATTTAGACTTAATTGTAGCCATTGAATCCACCAAGGAAGAAATGAATATCATGACTCATAATCAAGGAAGGAATACATCTCATGACCTATACTCAGTAAAGTAATACATCTCATGACATGTAATCTTAGGCACAATCATAATAGGTGATAATTGCCTTTTTATTTTGATAGATGAAACCTACCACCAATATTTTATATATCTTATCTTTCTGTTGCTTAGCATAGTTCGTATTCATACCGTGTACCTATAATGTCAGATTGATGGTATCTTCCTTCATATTTATCTTATGGTTGCAAAAATTTGGATCAATGCCTTCCATCAATGTAATTCATGTAAACACATCCTGATATGACTATAATAGCTTTTCCAGCTTTTGGAACTCTTTATTCAATTGTATACTTATCTTCACAATTTGAAGTGCTTCCTCATCTATGAGGTTTAGATCTGTTAGCTTAGCTTCTTACACTCTGACACTTTCCTGAGCTATTTTTTCATGAGTTTTCTCTACTTCCATCCATGCTTAAAGCTCTTCCACTAAAGATTCAACCTTTGTCATATGTGCATCAGCACTATTTCTAGCACTTCAAGTGTGTATCTTGACACTATCTTCTCAACATCCATCTCAAAGGAATGACACCAATTCTACCCTTGAGAATTATGTCTTCCTCA
The DNA here is from genome assembly GCF_041138505.1 of Cibotium barometz. NCBI lineage: Eukaryota > Viridiplantae > Streptophyta > Polypodiopsida > Cyatheales > Cibotiaceae > Cibotium > Cibotium barometz. The sequence goes on along the minus strand of NC_141100.1, from coordinate 7,208,283 downwards.
TCATCCCCCACTCCATCCAGCAAGTTCATCCCTTTTGCAGATAATGGTCGGGTAGATGAGTCAATTGTTTTCCTTAGGTTTGCTGATACTATGATCTTTTTCTTACCTCTGTGGATCATGATCCCTATGCCAAATTTGTTTGATTTTGCCATGCCTTAGCCATGGTCTTTCAAGTAACATCGGATATGCTCCTGTTGTTTGCTCCATTTGAAGCACTATAAAAACTCTCAGGAACTTGCACACCGCAATGCTTATGTTTTCTCCTTTAAAAATACCTAAAGGCTTCACTCTTCTTTGATCAACCATTTTTACTACAAAGGGAGCTTGTTACAGTGCTTTGATGCCCAACTCCTTGGCCATAGACTTTGATAGTATATTTACTTTGGATCCTCCATCCAACAACACTTCGGGCACATCCACGAATGCTCATTGTCACTATAGGGACAGTTGTGTTAACTTTATGCACCTTCTTTGCTTTCACATATTTGCAATCTATTTCTTACTCTCTAAGTCAAATGAACGTGCGTCTTCCACTAAAATTAGCTCATATCCACTAGCTTCCTTAAGAACTTTTGCTTGTACTTGGGAACTAGTGCTAACAAAACAAATCGAGCATGATATTCTCTTTAGATCTTTTAGATCATCCCTCGTATCAACTTCCTTCTTCTATTCGTTCTTACCAAAACGGTCTTCTATGTTGCTTCTTGCTTGCAAAGGTTTTTGCCCCATATATTCTCTTCTTTCTTACACATCATGTGCATCCTTAGGCTCTTTAACCTCCAATATTTTTCTTGTTGGAATATATTGTTCCTTTCATCACCATCTAAGAGTCCCCCTCATCAATTCTCATCTATTCAACACCTCGCTAATTCCATGCTCTGCTTTCTTCCCACCACGATACTTAGTATTTGGTGTTTTATCATTACTTGGTTGGAATGTAAAGCTACCAGTTTGTTTGATCTACCTTGTTGCTTTTACTATTTTTATGGTTTGATGGAGCTATGGAGCATGGAGAATTTGGAGCATTCCTTTCAACAATGAGATTCAAGTGTGTAGATAGGTGTTCAACTTCTTCCCTTTCGATTCAAGCTTACTTGTCTTCTATTGTTGCATTTTTTAGTTTTTAGCCATTTAAGATTTATTCAAGCCATTAATCTTTGTGTAAATTAAGAAGGTTACGAAAAGATAAGTCATTCTATTAAAATAAAATTAAAAAATATGCATTGTTAGCTGCTTTTTCTTCCATTGTTGTAATTTTTGTTATTTTTAGGCGATTAAGATTTATTCAAAACATTAATATTTATGTAAATTAAAAAGGTAAGCAATAACAAAATCATCATATTAAAAGAAATTCAAAAATATGCACCATTATTAGAGAGAAAAACTTGGTTTTTTTGCTAAAACAATAAAAATTTCTCTCTAGCCGAGCTATGTACATGCTCGACTTGACCTGCAAATGTGCATTCCTCATAGGAATGCATGTTCCTATGTTTTAAAATCTACGCATCAATAAAATTATTACTTTCATATATGGCTACAATTCCCAAAAAAGTCATTTTTTGATTCCTCACATGGCCATGGTGTTGAGATATCAAGCTCATCTACTAGTGCGGATATGGGTGACACGCTAAGATGAAGGCTCCGCACTTACACCATTGGCATGGTTGGTAAGATTATGGATGATATGCAATGAGTGGTTTACAGATTGTGTGATAACCATTTTGGTTCAGTAGAGTTAAGGCATAGCTATAGCACTAATTAATTTTGAAGTCCAAGGCAAGGTTCAAATTTTAGCCCTTCTTCATTTAAGAGAGTAGTTTCCCTATAAAACAACCTTTGTATGTTATAGTAGGAGACTAATTTCCCTTATAGTATGTTCTCTTATCTTCATATTATGGTTGTAGATAAGAGAAAAGAATTTAAAAAAAAAATAGCCATCCATCTCTCTTATATATACTTGTCTACTCTTATATATGGGTGTTTGCTTGCAAGGAGCTCAAGCTCACCCTCTCCCCCACATTCTTCTCATGGTATTAAAGCATCAGCTTGTGTCAAGAGCTCAAGAGGCAAGCAAGATGCAAACAAAGGAATCTTGGTAGCTAGCTACAACAGGTAGGCATAACAGTAAGGTGCATTATTACACCTAGAGCCACCCTTTGTGGCAAAACAAAGGGACATTATATTGTGTGCATGGGTGAGGTCCCTAGGACCTTAGTGATTTCAAAATTTTAATTCGAGGCTATTTAGACACCATTTTAGCTCAGAAAGTTTTTCGGGTAGACACTCTATAAACATGTCAATTTTGATTATGTATGCCCAATTTTTGGTTTGGTGCAAAGTTGTGGTAGAAATTTGGCTAGACAACCTGTGTAAAGAATATGAGAAATGCAAGGTGTTGGTGGATGTATGCTTGTGTGAATGTTCTATATACAATTATAATATATAACAGGTTTAGAGTAGAGATGACTGTGTTGTAGATTATGGGTTTGTGTAGACATTTTTACAAAAAATGTTTGGTAGTTGTTGTAGGTAATTGTGTTTGATAGTTTATCCCAAATTAAGTGAGAAGTTGGATAAGAATAGCTTCCAATAATGGAAGTTCAAGATGAGAAACTTCTTGTTGGGAGTTTATTTCAGGTGATGAGAAGGAGCCGAAGCTATTGGAAGAAAATGCCACTCCTTAGCAGGCATAGGCTTTCAAGTCATGGCATAAAAGAGCTGGTAAAGTGATATATTAACAATCTATTAGAGCATGCCAAATGTTATGATTAGTTATATAAAAAATACAACGGCACCTAAGGATTCATGGGATACCGTGGTTAATCTTTATAGCACAATTACCAAGTGTGAGGTGAAAAAAAGAAAAAAGAACCACGCCTCTATAGCCCTTCACCTCCCAAACTTGGACACAACACACGAATGGGGCACCACCAGCCACCGGTGGCTGGAACTCTCTCTCACGGTTCACCACCCACCCACACCATAAAGACAGCTCAAAACCCCGATAGACAGTTCATTATCCAGCAAAATACATACACAACACCATTCACACTTCAACAAATTCAGCAAATACACCAAAAACCAGGACTCTGGCCAGGATTTACTGCCAAGGGAGTTCACCCTTACGTCTGACAACCAAGCCTCTGTCTCCCAGTCTCTGCACTCTCCAGAGGGCACCCCACCAGCAACCCTTCTTCACTTCCTATGTAGCCCGGCTACTCTCTGTCTGCTGCTACCTGCCAAGTGTCGTAGGCGAGTCCCACTATCTCCAGCCCACACATTAGCACCTCTACTGTAGCCAACACACACAAAAAACCAAGGCTCTTTCTCTGGTCAGCATCCATTCTCTGCCTGCAATCGTCTCCCACACAAAACCAGCCACTGCACTCTTCAGAAGGCGCCCACACCAGCTAACCCTCAACTCAGCAGCTCCCACTCTGTGTGTCGTGACCAGCAGCTTTGCCAACCACCAGAGCCTTGCATCTCGTCAGCTCCTCTCGCTCTTCACACTGCAGCTCCCTCTTTCTCTTGTATCCAGCCCAAGCCACATCGCCCACCACTTCAGTCACTACCAACAGCAGAGCAGCCCTCAAACTCGCTAGCCTCTGTCTCCCTGTACACACGATGGCCAGCTCTCTTCACGCTCTCCTCTCGCCAAAGTCACCCCCTCGCGCCAGTCTACAGTTACCACTTCAAGATGGCCTCTCCTTGCACTTGCAGCTGCTCTCCAGAGCCCCAGCAACTCGACCCAAGGCGGCCTTCTTCTCTCTGCGTCTGTCTGCACAAGCACAAAGCCAGGTGACTACTCACCACGTCAGCCTTCTCACCCTGCACAGCCTTCGCTCCAGGCCACTGCTCACAAGGCGGCTCCTCTGCTCACCTCTTCCTTCGCTCGATCACCCGGGCGCCTCCAGCTAGTGCCAACAGAGAGCCTCTGCATCTCACAGGAGGCAACCTTGCCTTGCCTCTCAACTCGCCTCCCTCTGGCTACAACAGTACTCGCCCCGGCGCTTCACACACGGCTCCCACTATATCACCAAGGCCTCCAAGCACCAGGCGGCTACACCTTCTTTACGTCTGCAGCAGCTGCAGCGCCTTGTCATCATCAGTAGAACCACTCGAGAGCCCCATATCAACGAGGCGGTCTCCTAATCATCTAAGGTTTCTAGGGCCATTAATGGTTCATATCTCACATTCAAGTGTTGCTAAACCTTTGTAAAGCATCAAATCAGATTTTCCCCTTGATTTGAGTGGTCGATTTGTTAATCCAAAATCGGATATAAATATGTATTAGCACCATTTGGGACAGTGGGATTTTTAGCTTGAATGCTTCATGTAACTCAGCAATCATGCTCATAAATTGATTCTACCAGGGCAAGACATTGGTCATTGATAAGGCTAAGACCCCCTTAAAAATATTTAATGCATTATCATCTGAAAGGGATATACATCATCATCATGTCAGGCTTCATGAACACATTGAGAACATGACCCATCTTTGCCTACATGGATTTCATTACACAATAAAATCAAGGATAAAGAAGACGAAGGGCTACATCTACATCAATATAAAGAAGATCAATAGCAACATTGACATCAAAAAGATCTTCATTAGCATTTTGATCATCGAGGGGGGATTCTCCCTTTATTTCTAAATTCAGTTTATATGTTGGGTCAAGGGTTCTCTGGCCGGGTCATCCCCCAAAATCTAAATCTTTTGGACTTTTTGGAATTTTTGTATCACCTTGATGCTATAAAAGGTATAGGTGGCTTCCTAGACCAGCCAAGGCACCTATGGCCACCCCTCTATCTCGTAAGTGAAATGTAATCATAACTAGATGTCTAGCATATTTGTCATCGTAACTGTTATGGTAAACCACCAAGAGTAAGACCTACAAGCTCTTGGATGATCATCATAAACAATGTTTTAAACGATAACTAGAGCTAGCATTGACATCATAGTAGCCATAGATATTTTGTTGTGAGGGAAAGTGTTAAAATAATACACCAGAATACAATGTGACATTGGGGATATAGGCATATGGTTCATTAGGTCTATAGCCAACTTGGTGTGAACACTCTAGGTGTGAACTACCTCTTAGTTAGGGTTTGCTGCCTATGAAAGGGTATTGTACTTGGTGGTTTATTCATCTCGTCTCATTAGAGTACAATCATCTTGTATTTGCCCAATTTGCTCTCTCTTGTGTGCTCAAGCTTCCTCTTCTTTCTCTTCTTCTCACTCAACAATCATGGAGAGATTTTATTCCCAAAGCTCCATGATTGAAGACAAATGATTTTCCAAGAGTCACCACGTTATGTTAAGGCATTGAGTTATTCAAACCTTGAGGCACTATAATCAATTCGCATGCAACATGATGGAGCATAGAAAACTCCTCCAATCTTCTAGTGGATTCTCTATTTTTTAGTTTAATATTGACATAGGGTTTGGTTCCAACAAAACTCGTTACTTCTCTCCATTAAATAGAGAAGATGATCTTAAGAATTCCCTAGATCTAGGATACAACTGTGTATCAAGGTGTCATATAACTGGGCACTATACCACTACATAGTTGGTATGCATATTAGAGTTCTAGTTTCCCTTATGGACACATGAGTCAAAGATATGTAGAAGTCTATAATTGTTGCTTGGGACACTCCTCTCTCTCTAGAAGTCAAAGATATGTAGAAGTCTATAATTGTTTCTTGGGACACTCCTCTCTCTCTAGCTCTTTTATTTTCCATAGTCTTTCTAGACTACCTTCTATCTCTCACATCAGAGATCCTCATTATCTAAAATCCTTTGCAATTATGGTAAGTCTCGACACAGAAGACTTCATGAACTTCACAAAAATTATGTTTATAATGGAGAATGTGCAGTTGTAGGTACATAAATATTGGCATACCTTTGCTAAAGCATATAGTAGAGAAGGAAAAGAAGAAGATTGGTTACATGAACATGACAAGATACAGATCAAAGCATAACTATGTTCATGAAGCTAGATAAAAGATCTAGCAGCATAATGCCCATGGTCACAAGGTGAAAGATGCAAATCAAAGCATAACTATGTTCATGAAGCTAGATAAAAGATCTACCACCATAATGCCCATGGTTACAAGGTGGTCAGATCTGAAGATCCCAAAAGAATGGACCTTTGACATAGAGCAACTACCCAAAGTACTCCCTACTATAATCAAATTCCAAACCATATAAGAAGCTCCTAAAGCTTAAAAACAAGTCAGCCTCTGTGTGTCTATGGTTGAGAGAAAACAACCTCTTGCAGATGTCTCAAAAGTTGGGGACAATGAGTCTTGATGTTTGAGATCACACCCAAACTCTAACGACAGTGATGATACAGAGCTTTGCACAGCTTATGGATGCATGGTGGGTTAGAGCAAGAAGCAAAGTGGGTAAGGCCTGTTGGCATAGCAAAGTGACATAGAAAATATATTCCCTCACCCATAATTTCACAGCAGGTCAACTGACCAACAAGGTATAAAGCAAGGATAAATATGGTATATACACCCTATGGAGACCAACTAGCTAACCAAGCACTATTGCTCTCTCTATTTCAAATTCCAAAATAGGTAAGCTGTTTTGTAAGAAAATGAAATACTTGGCTAGATTGACTCTAGAGTGCGTTCAATCCAAACTCAATTGTCATTGACCAACAAGGTATAAAGCAAGGATACCTATTGGTATATGCACCCTATGGAGACCAACTAGCTGACCAAGCACTAAATACTTCTCTCTCTATTTTCAATTAGCACTCCAAGTCTCTCTTAGGAATCGATGAAAAAGCAATCCAAAATAGGCAAAACTATTTTTTAAGCAAATGAAAGACAGCTAGATCAAGTCTAGAGTGCATTCAAACCACACTTAATTTAAAGCATGTCGTGACTTGTAGAAAACCTAGCAATGATCAATAAGGCTCCTTAAGAAAACTATCCTTAACAATAGCAACAAATTTGTGAGTCATTTTTGCCAACCAACGAAACCCTCTCTCACTATAGAAATGGTGCTAGCAATATAGCCTTACAGGAAAGATGACATTTGGAAGCAAAAATCTAGCATTAAAGCAATAGAAGGAAAATGGGAGGATGTGATGGAGATGTTCAAAAAAATGAAGTTTTCCAAAAGAGCCAATGAAGCTAAAGTATCAAGTTTGAATGCAAAACCTGATTTTGAAATAGTTGAAGAATTGTACACATTTGAGGATGCAGAAGCACCAGAATGTATGGAAGAAGACACAAAGTTTGCAATATCTATAATGCAAGAAGTTCCTTCTTCTGCAATTAATTCTTAGAACCAGGTATTGAATAGAGAGAATGCATCTCTCATGAATGTACAAATGGTAGAAAGTTCCTCAAGAAGAAGACATAAATGACATCACAAGAAGATATCCTCACGTCCCGACGGGCTGACCATCCAACCTTGTTAGTTGGATGGGTAGAAGATGATGAAGACATAGGAGAAGGAAAATCATTTACATTTAATCGGGAGAAAGAAGTTGATGACTCTCAAAAATTCTCTGACTATAATACATGGCTTGCTAAGGCCACAAACTCATCAGGAACAATGGAAAGGTAAACATGAAAGTAGTCCCCTTTGAAAAGATAGAGCCATCAACATCAATGAAATTACTAATAAACAAAGAAGAACTAACAACAATAAATCAATGTAGTCATTCTATCAAGAACAACTCTAACTTATTGCAGTATAAGGCCATCTAGCTTGTTGCATTGTAAGGCAGAGCCATCAGCAACAACGAAATTACTAAACAAAGCAGAACTACAATCAATCAATGCAGTCATTCTACCAAGGACTTCTCTAGCTTGCTACATTGTTCTTCAAAAAGACATCCATTGATTGGGAAGATCCCAACCACACAATTCTCACCTTGCTCAATTTATTTAAAAAAAAATTTAAGAACATGGTAGTAAAGACTCCCTTCAGAAACTCAGACCATAGAAATGGGTAAAGGGATAGCTTCTCTTGGAAAGCTTCTTCTCAAGCACTTCTTTGGAGAATCGGTTAATGTGAGAAGAAACACTACAGAAACCAATTTTGGAGCATGAAGTGTTGTGATAAAACATGAATTTGTGATAATATTCAAGGGTATCTATGAAATGATTCCTCAGCTAAACGTTTATACATAAATTCTTATGCTAAGTAATTTTCAGAAAAGGTCATTAAAGACCTTCAAGCTACAAAAAAGGAAGCAGGAAGCAAAGGCCTCCAGTAGCTCTAGAACATGATGTTTGCAAAAGTGCTTAGGCATATCCTTTGAGGATGAAGAAAAGCTACAATGAAAGAGCAAACCTCCTAGGTGAACTCTATGATGCCTGGAACGAATCCAAAAATTATTGATGCAAATTTGGAGAAAGTTGGTTATGTAAGAAGACTAAAAAGGAAAAACACAAATCTTCTAAAGAATACAAAAGGTTTTCTAAAAGAAAACCATTCTAAAGAGTCTTCAAAAAGAAAGCAGTCACAATACAAGGAATGCATGTTTTCAAGTGTACCAAAAAAGACCACTATGCAAAAGATTGCAAAAAAGAAGGAAATGCTCTCCTTGGAAAAAAATGTAGGTTATAAGTAGTCCAATCAAACACAGAACTTGCTCTATGAAAATCCTTACAAAACTCTCACTTCATGGTCCAACCAATCCTACTCTGAATAGCTCTTGATCTGACCAATCTTACTCTACTTTGACAACTCGTGATCTGATCAACTCGTAATCTGACATTTTCTTGATTCGACAAATCTTGCTCCACACATTCCTGATCCGACTAGCTCCTAATCTAACAGCTCTTAATCTAATAGCTCCTAGTTTAATAGCTCTTAATCTGACTCCTTCCTGATCCGACCATCCAGACAGCTCCGGCTCCTGACACTTCTGATCCATTAGCTCCTGATCTGATCAGTCCTACTTCGACCAGTCCTACTTCGATCAGTCCTGATCCAGACAGCTCCTGCTCCAGACACTTCTAATCCATCAGCTCCTGATCTGACCAGTCTTACTCTACTTTGATAGCTCCAGGAGCTCCTGATACCACCAGTCTTAATCTGACTCTTTCATGATCCATCAACTCCTCATCGGACCAGTCTTACTCTACTCCAATAGCTCTTAATCTGACCAGTCTTAATCTAACTCTTTCTTGATCTCCGGCAACTCCTTATTTGACCAATCTATTAGAGCATGTGAAGTTGCATGTAGTTAACACTACAAGAGGATTGGATGAGGCTAAACTAGCAAAAGACACCATGATTGAATCCTCTGTGTTCACACACTCTTACTAATAAATAAGCCTTGCACCTCCAAGAATTTTACCCTCTAGACTCTATTCTCACACTGAATATCTCTACTCTTACCTCTCAACTCACACTACACTCATTAAGATAACCAATTAAGAACCACATGTAGGTGAGTCCTCCCTGATCCAATAGGCCTTGTCTCATAGAAATTCAACAACTAACAAGCAACTCACTCAAGCACGACCTTCTGATGACTAAGAGGCAATATTCAGCATGAAACCAAAAAGATTCTCATAGAAACTCAGGAAACATGAAGGTGCTCAATATTCATCAATTAGTAAACGAGATAAATAGGTAAGCTCTTTCATTGCTAAATTGATTGTGATGACCCTATGTCTCACACACACACACACACACACACACACACACGATGAAAGAAAAGAGGATGAGAGACCACAACTTAGCGTTTTCTAATTCTGCAACAACTATTGCATCTTCTTCAAACCCTTCATTGATCAAACCTCCCAAAACCATAAACTCCACAAAGCATATATAATTTTTTTACAAAACCAGAACCTCTCACCACTCTCTCTCTCTCTCTCTCTCTCTCTCTCTCTCTCTCTCTCTCTCTCTCTCTCTCTCTCTCTCTCTCTCTCTCTCTCTCTCTCTCTTTCCCCTTCTCTCTTTTTTTACAACACCCGTCCCTCAGCCAAAAACCCTCTTTCTATATAAAACCCAAAAGAAGACTATTCTATCTTCCTTCCTCCAAAAAGGAATTAGTCGCCCGGTATCCTCGAACTCCAATTCCTTCTTTCCTTTTTCGTCACCTTTATTCTTGTGGATCTCTCCACATCATCACAATTAGCTTATCGTTTTTAGTAGGTACATGGCCTTTACATATTAATCACCCATTTGACCCAATTGATTGCACTAGTTTCATATTACATCAATCACCTCGGTCAACACAAGCTGAGTGTATAGCAACATCCTAGAGCTGGGGCTACATCACTAAGGTGGCTTAGGAAGTTCTAAACAAAACTATATTCAACTATCTAGACTACATCTATAACTACTACTGGTGTAAGAACATTATTGAAAGTAAATACATCTGAGTGAGATCATATCTAGTAGCTCTATCTAGATTACATCTATAGCTACTACTGGTGTAAGAACATTATTGAAAGTAAATACATCTAAGTGAGATCATATCTAGTAGCTCTATCACTATTATCTACCAATAGATGAAATCGAATGTCCTAATGTAAAATAAACTTCAAATCAAAACCAAACACATCCAAGGCTCCAAAACCGTATGTTTTTCTAAGTGTGACCTCGTAACTAACACTGAGTAATATTGGGTGATCAGAATAGCTTAGAACAAATTTAAAAATAGAGCTAAGTCCAAGGGTAGTCCCAGGCAAAGAGGCACCAAATATGTTCAAGTCAAGAGCTTACCCTAGCCTTACCGAAGCATGTGTTGTTCGGTCTTACCTTTGAGCCGCACAATTGCAACTTCCTATGTGGATACGCTAGCTCGCGTCCATGCATCCTTAGTCAGTTTGTTACATTGGAGTGAGCCTTGCCAAAGGGATGAAGGGAGACCTCTCAATGCCTAGATGGAAACAAGAAGAGATGATCCTTCGAAGCAAGGGAAGAAGAAGCTAATAGAAGAGGGAAGCCTAAGAGTAGAAGTAACATCCTTAAGAGTAGAAGTAATATCCTTAAGAGTAGAAGTAATATCAAGGGCCAGAGGCAATATAGGATATTGAATCCCACAAGAGATAACCCAAGGTTATTTAATTTTGATAGACGAAGAAACCCTCAAGGTTTAAAATATTTCTTTATAAGACTTAGAGGTGACTTTTTGAGATAGGGAAGTAGTTGCTAGAATCTTTGTTCAAGTCAAGATTGTTCCAAAAAGATAATGACCCTAAAACCATCATTAATACTCCTAAGATATATTGCATACAAGCCTCTTAGGTAACTAGAATCAGTGTTGCGCTTATTCCTACAATCTCGAAAGGCTTAAAGAATGGTTTTAATGCTCATTGATTAGGATCTTGTGTGACAAGATTAGAGATGCACTCTCGGGTACATGTCCATTAAGCAAGACCAAGCTCAAGGATGCCTGATCAACAATCACCGACTTACCCTAAGACGAGGTTGATTCTTTTACTTAATTTTAATTCATTTTTTTATCAAACAAAAGTAGTTAAAAATGACTCGATTTAGATTTAAGGTCTTGATTATATGATGCTGTTTGATTCAAAAGTATGTTTCCCTAATTAGTTGTAAAAAGAAATATTCGTTCAATTACTTGGTGAGTGTTGCGAGTGTGGCCCAAATTGTGAATGCTTCATCAACACCCCAATGTTTATGATGATGAATAGCCAATGCACTGATGAAAATTGCCATGTGGAGCTTTCTAGAGGGCACGATGTACCAAATGGGATTCCTATTGGAGTGAATCCATGGTGTTTTGGGCACGATGTACCTATGGGATTCCTATTGGAGTGGATCCATGGTGTTTTGGGCCTCTCACATTCATGTTCTCATTCAAGGCACCCAAGGTGGCATATTTCCCCTTTCTCGCTCGGTCCGGCATGGCTATCTAATGGCACCAATCCTCTTCCTATTTGTCGTTTCGCTAAGGCCACGACCAGTTTTCTCTCAAGTTAGGATATGGGACTCCAAGGATTGCATCTCCCCATCCATACTCAGGAGGAGCTACTAGACTCAAATTTTGCAGATGACACAACAGCATACTTATATGGAGATGTGGGGAATCTCCAGAGATTTACAGAGGCAATTGAAATCTTTTTGTTGCACATCAGGAGCATAGATCAATCTGCACAAGTTGTGTAACTGTAACTTCTTGTTGGTTGACAGTGATGGGAGGCCTACCCAGGCCAAGGTGACCTAGAAAGTGACCCATTCACCACACGACACAGAGGGAGCCTTGGCATCATTGACGCCACCATTCACAGATGTGCCCTACTATGCAAGTTAATTGTTAAGACTTCTTCGAAGTCGTGATCCTTGGAAGGACTTCCACTTGGCTCAGATTTCAACCCATACTCCAAGCTTGGGGGGGCCCTGGCTGTAGAGCACTAGATGGATCTTCACAGAGATGCGGGCCCGCAGCTTTGGCTTAACCTTTGAGGAGAGATTTGTAGCCAGCTTACTCCGAGCTTGGGATCACCGCACGTCGGCCCTCCAGGAGTCATCTCCGATAGCCTGGAAGGAGCATCTTTGACAACCCCTGATCTGCATGTGGTTGGCCATTGGTTGTCCAAGGTTCGAGCACCCTCTTAGCGACATTGTCTTTGGGATTGCCCGAAGGCTTAGCAAGTTTGGCAACGGATTCTCCGCATTTTCACAATGGACAAGACCACGACCCGTATCATTTCATGGGGTGCTATCACTTGGGCCACAGAGGTTGAGGTTGTCATGGCTTTTGAGGAGGAAGGTCGGCGGCTAGCCCTTCATGTCTCTCACCTTCGCATATCGACAATACCAATCCCAACCCCATCTACTAATCACATTGACTTCGAGCTCGTGCCAAAGATGAGAGATTTGTAGCAACATTGCAACCTCACACATATGGAGAGCTCGATGCAACGAGGCCATCGAGGGTACCCACACTCCGCCTGCGGAGTCATCAGGAGCATTTGGCTAAACATCATTCATACCCTTCGCGAATAGTGAGAGAAGTTGTAGGGTGGCACTGACCGCATGCAAAAGCAGCAAGAAGCTTTCTTGAGGCTTTGGCGGCTTGGTCCTTTTCTCACAAGTAGAGGTGGTGATCCCCCTTAGCATTATGGACCACCTATGTGGTTATTCCCCCCCTCCCCTAGTATGAGACAACCTTCTCCTCATACGAAGGCCAACACGAGGAGAAGTGCACCTTTCTCCACCTTTCATCCTTTGATCATCATCGCCCCATACATGGAGGCGAGTTTGTATCTAAAACTTCGTGGTTGTATGTAGCCCTTCATGGCTATTTTTTCATGAACTAATAGAAGGATCTTTTTCTCCAAAAAAATAAGATTACCATGTGGATGTCTTCCAAGCGATGCCCCATATGGAGCCATATATCGAGCTAGTGACCCTCCTCAATGTCGCTAAGGGTGTGCTCTCGAGCACGATTAGGTGAGGAGCGATGAAGTGAACTTTAAGTGGTCGGCATTAGTGGAGATCTAACCATTAGTAGCATCTCAAGAAAAAAGGGCGTCAATGCGGACTCTGAGGGTCAAGATTAGAGATGATCAGCCATTCATAGCAACTCTCATTGGTGGACAAGCTCGCATAAAATTCTATGAGCCCAAATGTGCCTGGAAGGAGATATATGATGATGTTGCCTCTATGAATTGCCCCTTATAAATCTGAAACAAGACAAGGCTAGCCTTTCTTACACCAGGTGTCCTGCTAGCTAGAATCTCAAACTCCTCGTCAAGGGTTTGCCTAGAACGAGGATATTGACTTTTGCATAAGAAAGTAATGGTTTTATGTTGACATGTGGTGATGGTGATGGGAAAATGATGGATATAATAATGAGAAACAAAGGTAAAAGGTATTGTTTTCAAAAGAACATTTGGTTTTATGAAATGTGTGTTTTTAATGACTGCATGAATCATCAATACCTAGTGTTGGCTTGGGACTTGGAGAAGAACTTCCTTATACCTGAGCACAACCCAAACCCTCAAATTGAAATGTCAAGGATCCGTAGTTTGAATGGTTTGGTGGGCGGCTAGATCCATGGAGCTAGGCTCAACCAATGGATCCGAAAATGAGTAGGAAAAGAAAAACCCAAGTAATGCAATTCGATTAGAAATCATTAGCTCAATTAAAAGGAAGGAATTGTTTGCACTTTGCATAAAGGACTTTTAAAATCATGTCCAATTTAATCCTTGGAAATCCTTGAAGAAGATAAAAAGATTGCACAACACATCCCAGCCCACCAAACAACAGGCAGCCCTTTGACTCCCTACAATGGCTTTCACTTGGAGAGGGGACTGAAGTCTTCCTGTATGACCATATTAAAACATTAAGGTACTACACTTTATTGGCTTATATTAGCAGTACAGACATGGAGAGGGGACTGCAGTCTTCCTGAGTAACCATATTAAGGTACTAACACTTTATTGGCCTATTTTAGCAGTACAGAGATGTAGCCACCATTCAATCTCGTAGTAAGACGCACTATTTGATTATAATGGCTGATCAAAAGAAATACAAGAGAGTTAGTGCTGTGTTTTACAACACTTCACTTCCCTATGATCGGCGTCATCACGTTTTTTCCTTACCTGTAGGGCTCCAAGACCGCAACCAATCTCTCCTCCTTCCATCTCTCTTCAACATGCTGCACGTCTCTCTCATCTCCCACAACCAACAAGATCCGTCTCTCCCTCTCGCAGCCAACAAGACCATGGAAATTTCTTCTTGCAGTTTTCTTGGTTTTTCTTTAGGAGATGGAACCCCACCTCGTGAGAATCTATTTTCAATTTTCAAATTGAAGTGCACAAGAATACACTCGTGTGTATATTTCCCTTACCAATCCTCTCAATCCAGAGCAATACAAAACGTGCAACAATGACATATTTTCCACTTTTTGGGTTCATTATCAAACGAGGCAAACAGGCCGCCTAGTGAAGTCAGGAAGCGCATGACAAAGCAAGCACTCAAACCTGCAAACACCATTCTGATGACTTCAACGTATGAACTATAGAGAAGGTGAAGAATTCAAGGTCTCTTTCTGTACACCTGAGTTGACCACACACCAAGGACTACTGATGCTGAAATGTTCACAGATCAAAAAGATATTTGGTGCTGTCCCAAGCAACTATCTAAAGATCTAGCTGCATGGAACTGAGTCTCAGAGACCATATGCAAGATAAGACAGTCGCTAGACTTGTACATATTATGCACTAGTGTTGGCTATTCTTACTGCCTTCCAAGCTACTGTCCTTGGATGCCCGGACTTTCTCTCAAAATTTGTACCTGCTGCCATCTCACGTTTCGCCTTCCTCACAACTCACTTCGGTTTGCCCTTCCCCTTGCCCTTGCCCTTGCCCTTGTAAGCATTGTTTGACAATGCAGGGGGCTGTCCCTTCCTCCCCTTCTTGACTTGTAAACCAGCTTTACCAGACTGAAGTTTATCTGGTTCTTCTAGGTTCTTGCTTTGTTCCCCTGGCTTCCTTTTACGGCCTCCTTTTGATTTGTTTACATTCTCTTTGTCATGTTCCTGTGCACCTTCGCCATCTTCACCCACCACTTCAGAGGCTCTTACAATGTGTATCTGAAGAAAAAAACCCAGCATCATTACCAACCTGGAAGACTAATGCAGCTGGGGTCAATGCAAGCTCTAAGTGAAGTTTCTAGTACTAATATATGGCACGAGAATAGTCATATCAATGCATAACAAGATCATCTGAATTTAAGACACCCTGATAATTAAGCTATCAGTTCTGACCTTGAACCTTTTTGGCTGAATCAGCTCAAAGATGATGGCATCTCCATCTTCCAAGTCATGATCCATTGCAAACCCTCTCCAACCTCCACTTAAGCCAGTCCTATGTGCAAGATATATAGAGTCCCATTCACCATCCTTCTGATCTTGCAGAACAATGATTTCATCCTTTCCTGGCAGATGCTTTTTACAGAAATGAAGTGGCAGCCCCTACAAAGTCAAAAGCATGAAGGAAAAAAACCTCAGAAGGCCAGTGTTTTTTTCGGCAAGGATAGAAAAAGAGGTTTACTATCTGTTTAACACAAAAATGTGAAGCACAAAATGTAATCAAGTTGAAAGATGAAGCGCAGCTTCTCACGACTCTAATTGTGATTCATTAACAAGCATGTGATAAGAATTGATGAGAGAAGATCCAAGCATGAAGCAGCAGGTTTGACAGAGCATCACTTATCTGGCGGGCTTGCCCAGTCTGGGTCAGAATAGCCCATCAAGGTAAGGTACTAAAACCATGTATACCTGAAAGCTCACATCTTTTCTCTCTAGTAGTTCTCTTGAGGCTAATTAGAGAGCTGACTAAATATACCAAATGCATTGCTGACGTTCCATATAATGTTGGAAAATAGATGAGACTCCAACAACCCAGCAATAGTATCTCAGCCATAATGGTCTCTTGCATGAACATGCATCAGCAAAGGGAGCTCTGAGCCACACAAACAAGGTTGAGACAAGGGAGCTTGCCGTCATTAATTGTCTAGCATACTGTTGGTTCAATTGCCGCTTCACAGAAGGATTGGGTCCTCTTCTGAGAATCATTGATATAGTGAGCATATATTATTGGCACTTTTCATACATAAGAATTCACAGATAAGAGGATAGTTGTAACTACACAATGGCCAAGTCATGAAGCACAAACAGATACTTCTCAAATTTTTTCCTACAAAAGGGCATCTCAACCCATTTAAAAGGAGATGTGGACTTCAGAACATGTAAACAAGGCCCATCCAAATGGAGCTGAAAAGTAGGGTGGAAGACATACTTCATGTTAGTAATACATGGTAGATTAGGTCATCTCTTTCTATTGTGTATTGTGCATAAAGAAGAAGCAGTTTGTTGTGCATAGGTTTTAAGTCTCTGATATCACAGTCAATCACTCAGAAACACGCTTTTGCAAGCACCCATGTTTCACTTGCGAATATCCCTAATGTCGACTGTCAACTTTTTGTGTCCATGCGAACAAGTAACTAGTGATCAAAGAGAGATGGCAAGGGCAACAACCCTTCAAACACAAGAAGGGTGGGTCGAGCAAGGAAGCACACCATGCATCTCAATTCCCAAGCAAGCAACCAACTCACATACATGCTGAGAGAACCCAAATCTGACTTTTCCCAAACTCAACTTCTTCACTCCTAGAAACTAGGGCTCCACCCTAACCAAGCAATCAAAGTACACGAGTGCCATGATAGAAAAATTTGTCAATCAAAGTACACTACTCCTCTATATAGGGCTGGTCTCCCCTTATCCCCACCTTTATGATGGTTTCATGGGATCTTTGCGTGTGTTTCTGTGTGTGTGTGGGGGGGGGGGGACCCAGCCGGCTGTTGGCCTTCGTCCACATGCTGCACCTCCACTCTATGCATGATACTCTGTTGTTCCGCGTTCTTTCATGGTATCAGAGCCTCGTCGGCTCCTGCTCAGCATCGGGCTTCCCATCTAAGCCTCGTCAACTCTTGCTCAGCATCGGGCTTCGCATCCAAGGGGAGTGTTGGAATGAATTCTTGCCCTCTTGCTCTCACGCTGCCATGTGGCAATGTATTACCCCACATGGTGGGTTGGGGTCTAATTGACTCCTCTATATAGGGCTAAATAGCCCTTGCTCTCCCCTTATCCCCCACCTTTATGGTGGTTTCACGAGATCTTCAAGTGGAGGTGGGTCGGTTGTTGGCCTTCGTCCGCGTGCTATGCCTCCACTCTGTGCATGGTACTCTATTGTTCCACGTTCTTTCACTCACCGTCAAAGAAAACACGTTGTCCAACCTTAGTGAGCCAGGCAAGTGATGTATATAGTAACTCTCCACAATCTATGAAGCTACATATTCCTCTAGGAAACCCTGCAACCCCAAAGACAATGTTGTAAAGTCTCAAAGGCCATCGAGCATCTAGGACAATCTAGATCTGCACCAAAGATAGCTCTCCACTGATTAACAAGGAGACCACCATGTAGCAATAACCAGAAAAAATCAAATATCTGGCTCCTTATGTAAGAGTGCCAAAGCCAACACCAAAATATCTTCTGAATCAATGGAGTAATCCCAAAACTTTCCTAGTGTGGCCTAAGGGCAGGAATCCTCTAAATCTGTCCAAGTAGTAATAGTTTGACATTCCTCCCAGTGTAACTAAAGAAAGGCAAACTTTTGAACGGAGTGGCTGCATCAATCCATTCCCAATTGCCAGGGGATCCCATGGGAGATGTTTAATGGGGCATCCACCATAAAGCCATAGGCACCAAAAACCTTGAGTCACTCGAGGGGAGGGTCAATAGACGGATGTCTCCCTCAGCAACCCGCAACTCTCCGTGAGCGGAGGATTGGTGTGAGGATGAAGTCCTGGGTGTCACATCTCATCACTCTCCAGACACGATAGTATAGAATATGCAATCTCCCTCCTAGTCCTGGTTCGGCATTGGCTAATACCTGTGACAATACACATGTCCTGGAAAAAACACCCAACCATCTGGGGTGATACTCATGAAATGTGCTGGTGAGCTGCACATGAGGGATAGTTGCATCAATCTACTCAATCCGCTTGTGATTCTCCCAGGTCTCTGCCCTATGTTCTACAGCTCATAGCAAGTCCTCATCCAAGGAGCCAAGGAGAAAAAGTTTCAGATCTCCAAATCAGTCAAACAAGGATGTCCCCTCACCCCTTTCCTCTTCCTCTTCGTAACGGAGGCGATGTGCAGCTTTCTCTCCACACAAGAGAAAGGACTCCAAGGTCTCCACCCCCCCCATTAGATCACAGAAGAAGCTACTTGACTCGGAGTTTGCAGATATGACACAATTGCCTACCTCTCAAGAGAGGAAGGTATAGCAGAGTTGGTCGCCTGGCACACTAAAGTGGTGGTTCTCCTCTGGACAGTATGTCCGGAGTCCTCAATACTCATGACACAATGTATAGATGAACAGACCAAGACAGATTATAATGAGAGCATAGCACAATGACAAGAACAATGTCAACATTATTTGCGTTACTCCCAAGAAGCTGTTGCATGCCCTTTACTGTAAGTCTGTACCACGCACATTGTATACATTACTTGTATTACTCCCAAGAGGCTATTACATGCCCTTTACTATACCGTGCCCTTTACTACACAGTGGTCATCATAGTGAGTAGGACGACATACAAATGACAACGACAAGTGACTACAGCACTCCATAAATAAGATTCAATGAACAAAACTAGATGGGAAAGGATATCCCTGAGACTAGATGGAAAAGAAAGTTCCCTGGACTAGACAGAAAAGGATGTCCCCAAGGATGGATAAAGGATGTTCTCGAGGATGAGGTGAGCGCCATTTAAATGATTCCTCCAAGACCTGGTGGAGTTAGTGGCATCTCCCATGTCTGGTAGATGCCCATCTGAGTGACAGTGCCCTTGGTGGAATCTCCTATCTTTGGTAGTGCCCATTGGAGTGATCGTGCGGTGCCTTTAATGCTGGTGTGTGTACCTCTCATGTATCTATTGCTCCATTTCTAGATGGTCCACCGAATGCTCCGGGATGATCCAATGAAACAGTCTAGTGTCAAGGTGATCCAGTGTAGCACCTTGGGATGGTCCAGTGGAACAGTCCAACGTCCAGTGTGGCACCCTAGGATGGTCCGGCCGAAACAGTCCAATGTGGGCATCCTTAGTGGCTACAAGTCGCCCACCACTAAAGTGCTCACCGTCCTTGATGAGTAAAATAGAAGAAAACACCATGAACTGAGAATTTGTTATAGAATGAAAATATGCACTATAATCATAATGTCAATACAATAAATACATCATGAAGGATGATATGTACAATGATAGAATCGGTGACATCATGAACGATAGTATATACAATAATTTTTTTTTTAAAAAACTAAGGCCCTCTTTGTGCTAGGGAAAACTCAAGTGCTGGCGAGAGTCGTGCTTGGTACCCTAGTGGATGAAGAGGTTCAAGAACCAGTGAGAGGACAGAGAGACTCTAGAAGGGCATCCAAGCCCGCTACTTGGGCTCGTAAAGAGACGAGCTCCCTGGTCTCAAGCACCTCTTCTGTGCTGTGGGAAGATGATGTGCGGAGGTGAGTGAGCAGCGATTGTGCTTCTTGATGGGTGTTGCTCAAGAGTGAATACTTGAGTCTAAAGACCTCAAATGGTGTCCTTGGCCTGTCAAGTGGGATCCCTTTGGCAACGGCAATCACGGAGAGTTCAAAGATATCGATGAGGTAGGTGGAGAAGATGTGGAGATCAACAAAGACTATGCGGCAAGCTCGAGAAGCGAGGATGAGGCAAGCTCGAGGAGCGAGGATGAGGCAATGATAGCTGCTCTGGAGCATCTAGGAACCGCAAGCAAGGGAGATCACCCACAAAAATATCTGGAGAGAGCTGTAAGAAAATGGAGAGTCTAGAAGCTTGATGCACTCCGTGTTGTCACCCCCATCAACATGAAAGGTGGCTGCATGTGGAGAACCCAAGGTAAGTGGGGGTAGAGAGGGCTCTCAAGCGATGGTCGATGTAACTACAAGGAGGGAGGTGATCACCACAGTAGTAGGAGGACTGGTTGGAGGGGATCAGGATGACGACGGCGGGGAAGTGGTGAGGGTGTTGTGGCCAGGTGGCGAGATAGGGAAGTGGATGGAACCTATTGCTCGCGAGGATCATGGGTGAAGCTGTGCCGACAACGGAAGAGGGCCTAACCATGGGGGTTGCGAGAGGAGTGCTGCAACGGCAGGATGAGGCGGGAAGATCCTTTAGCACCCGAGGTCGGATGTGGGACGCCGCGGGGGGTGAATGATGAGGCTGGCGGGGTGGCAGGGAGGTAAGTGGAATGGGGGGCTGCTACAGAAGGTAGGTGAGGAAGCAAGAGGAAGCAAGCAGAAGGCCAAGTGAATGAGACGATTTCAAGCTTGTTGAGTGAAGCCTAGAATCGGCAACAACGGAGGTGGATGGATTCATAAAGGAGATGTTGGAAAGGCAGTACAGAATGAAATGCCTCGTGTAGTGGGCGGAGACGAAAGGCAGTGCAAAAGTTGCATAGATCAAGGACACTTGAAGTTGGAAAGGGGCGAGTATAGAAAAAAAGTGAGAGCGTGATAAATGACGCTAACTACCACTTTTAGATGCTCTCTTACGTGCTGTTGTTATTTGTTGAGTGCGCCATTGTTGAGCTGTGGTGGGCCGCTATAGTGAGGCAGTAGGAAATGAAATGAAATGAAATGTTATATTAACGTCTTCAAAAGGCCATAATGACCTATGAGACCAAAAAGTTACATCATGGTGGATCTGATACAATGTCTGGATAAAAAACCAGAAAATGAAAAATAAAGATGATACTACTGGCACCTAGAAAATGAAACTGGAACTGGAAGGTAAACAGAAACCCTTATAGGGTGTGAATATAGTGGGGGGGGGGGGGGTACGCTATGGAGGTGAGTGGAGTACAGTGAGGGGATACAATATCATGTGGGAGGCAAGCATGATGAAAGGACATGAGGGAGGCAAGTAGTAAATGGGGGGGCAAGTAGTAAAGGGGGAGGAGAGTATGAAAGGGCATTTGGGGGGGTGAACATGAAGATTTTCCAAGGGCTGATGGAGGCGAGGATGAAAACTGGCACATAGAGAGGTGAAAAATAGTATGGGAGGCAAGTACAAAAGTGACCATTTGGGGAGGGGTGAGTATGACGAGAGGGACAAGTATGAATATTGTTGCCAAAACTGAAATAAAGAGAGAGGGCGCCTAGGCGAGTATGAAAGGGTTGGGGGGCAAGTATGAAGAGAGAGCTTGGCACTGACCTCGTCTGCCCGAATGGGGCTATGTACCAAGGTGTGTGCTTTTTTTTGAAAGAGAGAAACATATATGAAGCATCAATTAAAGACCCAATGGGCCTATGAGCCCAAAGTGATACAATGATGGCCATGGCATATCTCATCGTGGAGAGAGAGAGAAGAAGAAGAAGAAGAATGTATTATCGTCCTCTACAAAAAGGCCAAAATGACCTATGAGACCAAAAGATTACATCATGGGTACTAAAAATAAAAGAAAGGAACAAGAGCTGAAATGCCAAAGCTAATGCCAATACAAGGAGCGTCGAGCTGTCACATCGCGTTGCATCATGGTACCCAATGTAGTAGAACTGAGTCGGTGGGAGAAGTCTTGTGGTGGTGGGAAATAATGGCTCTCATCCTCTTGTGGTGAGACGCAAGCATGGGCAGGGGCGTCGGGCTCTACATAGCTCGATCGCTGTGAGAGAAAAGAAAGATTTTATTAAAGTCTTCTAAAGGCCAAAAAACGGCCTATGAGACCAAAGTATTATATTAGCGTCTTCAAAAGACCCAGAGGGTCTATGAGACCAAAATGATGTGTACATAGTGTCCATGAAATCTCATTATACAAAAGGCCAAATTGGCCTATGAGACCAAAGTGTTACAATGTTTCCATGACATCTCATCCTAGATAGTACAAAAATGAAATGAACTAAATGTAAAAAGGTAAGAGCTGGGTACAATGATAGAGCAAAGAGGCATAAGGACATCCCGAAATTTTTCCTTCAAATTTACTAAGCACTGGTTCACACTGAAAAATGAAATGAACTAAATGTAAAAAGGTAAGAGCTGGGTACAATGATAGAGCAAAGAGGCATAAGGACATCCCAAAATTTTTCCTTCAAATTTACTAAGCACTGGTTCACAATGAGAAATGTGTCAAATGCCATAAGCTCTAGTCTTGATGAAAGCACACATGTCTACAAATATTATGGCCCATGGCTGGCCGAGGTTGAAAAAAAGTGAAAATCATGGTGACCTTTCTTGCCAAGAGATGATAATGCACATCACAAATATATAATCCACCATGCATTTTAGGTGTGCAGACCAAAGATCGTCTCAAAAGACGTAACGCTCTCGTATGATCCTTGGTTTTCCACACAACAATTCCAAGGCATCAGACATAAAAGTATGAATATCATTTTCATGCCAAATCAACATCGGGCCATAATGATCGATTGAACAATTCTAAGACGCACATGTAAAGGCCAAGTAGAAAGCTTCCAATATGCTAGCTTGGCCTTCAATTTGTTCAATACCCAATGAATGGCATCCTGCATAGACATATACCATGCCAATGGATATCCAAAATGTCTAACTAGGTGATCTAGTGGAATAATTTTTCTTGGCCATAGCAATGCATACCAATCACAAGAAGTCAACGGAAACAATTTAGACTTAGAAAAGTTGATATCAAGTCCAACTTCTTTACCAAATAATTCCAAAGTTCTCATGATGCATTTGAGATCATTTGGATCATTTTTGGGCTTGAACAAAGAATCATCTGCATAGGCCTGGGCCATTACAAGTGAACCATTGGGTAATTGTAGACCATGTAATTACCCCTATGTAGTCAAGACATCCATATACATCAAAAGTGGATGTGTGGCAATCGCAGAGTAATGCACTAAGAGAGCTTGACGTACACATTTTTGCAATGTCCACTTTGATGAAAGATCACGACCCAAAACGCATTGGGCAATACTATCTTGATCTAACCAAAAAATAGGTTGTTGCTTTTTATGACCAAAGCCCATTGCAACCATGACCTCAACTATGTAATCCCATTGAATTGTATTGAAAGCTTTTGCAACATCCACTTGCAACCGTCAGACCATCCCAACTAGGTGACTTCTTATCACATGCACTCTGCACTATAGTGCATCATGACAAGATGGCTCATCATCAATGCATAATTATACATCAATAAAGCTCCACGGGTTCAGTTTAGACAGACTTCCACCCTTCCAGTACTCTTTGGAGGCACCCTCTCTCACCTTGACACATTCTAAGATTAGTAGAGTCATCAGACAGGACCTCATTCAGTTGGACACTAGGAGGACATGGCTAGAGCCCTCACAGGAGTTGGGGAGGAAGATGGCATTCTATAGAGACCATCTTTTCCGCACCACTGAGGATGGCTTTATACTTAGACCGAGCTACATGGATACCCATCTGTCTCATGGATTGAGGTGCGCCATTGGGCAGATCCGCACCTCTTCACATCAGTTAGAGATAGAGACAAGCAGATTTAGAGGCATACCTCCAGGGGACAGGATTTGTCAGATTTGTTGGATAGAGCCAGAGACGGAGGAGCACTACATCTTATGAGATTCGAGGACGCTACCATTGCCTTTTCAGAGAGGGATTTGGACCACTGGCTAGAGTCATGGACTATTGTGATCAGCGATGCTTGGGTTTTTATCGCCTGGAGATCCGCATGCTCAGAGAGTCCATTATCAAGAGCAGACGCCTGACTGGCAAGGAGTCCACACAGAGTTAGATTACTGACTTCTTTAGAGGGACTACCCGGGAGGACACACAACCGACGACAGCCCAGCAATGGGCACCCCGTGGGACTCTAGTTGAGAGAGCTATCCAATTGGGCAGATCTAGACGCCCGAGTGGTCCAAATCCCTCTCTGAAAAGGCAATGGTAGCGCCCTCGTATGCCCCCTACTGATGTATTGTGGGGCTAGATACTTACCTTCAGTTCTTTCTTTTCTTTTCCAGACAGTGTATTAGATTACACATGGTTGTAACTTTGGTCTCATAGGTCACTTTGGCCTTTTGAAGACGTTAATATAACATTTTCATTTCATTTCATTTCATCTCTCATCTCTCATCTCTCACGCAGGATGGGTTTGTGATTAGACCCAGCTACATGGATACTCATCTTTCTCATGGGGTACAGTGTGCTATTGGTCAGATGCGCACATCCTCACACCAACTAGAGATTGAGACTAGCAGATTCAGAGGAGTACCAGCTGAGGCCAAGATTTGTCAGCTTTGCCAGATGGAGCCAGAGACAGAGTTACATTACATATGTCACTGTCCAGTATATTATGAGATACGAGGCCGTTTTCACTGCCTGTTTAGAGAGGGTTTCGGATCACTTTCTAGAGTCATGAGATACCAGGATCAGAGATGCCTCGGATTATACTTGCTGGAGCTTCGTAGACATAGAGAGGGTCTCTTGAGAGGGAGGGGATCAGAGAGGGAGAGACACCTACAGAGGCAGATTACAGACTTCTTTCGACCAGAGATTGAGCAGTCAGGCCAGTAGGCATTGCAGCTAGCCCCAGAGTATAGCCGCATCAGAGGTACACTGATTGATCGGGCTATAGAGCTGGGGCGGTCCAGGCGCCCCAAGATGAGAGGCCCATCTCGACACCGGAGGAGACTACAACAGAGGCTCAGGACCATACTGGCACGGCATGGGAGACGTCCAGTCAGAGTACTCACCATGGAGGACATTGAGGATATTTGCCATCGACCGATGAGAGACATCTTTGGATAGTGATGTGTGATGCTTACCTTTGTTGCTGGAATTTTCCTCCCAGATGTTATCCATTAGGAGCTCCTAGTACCGTACTTTTCCTCATAGTTGTTTCAGTTTCAATTAGTTATTTAGTTGTTTTTAGCTTTTCTTACACAGACATTGTATCAGATCCACCAATTGTTGTAAGTGTTGAGATATGGAGCTCAACTAGTGCGACGCCGGACATTGATACCCCGCATGGGTGATAGTTTCCGCACTTACGTCACTGGCATGGTTGGTGGATTATGGTTGATATGCCGCCAATGGATGACAGACTATGTGACAACCACTTTGGAGTACTAGAGTTATGGCGCCAACTCATATAGTCGGGTTCACACTATGGACCGACCATTCCTATATTATTATAGGATAGTACTTTTCCTTTATATATATACTCTTATCTTTTAGTTCTATGGTTGTAGAGAAGAAAAGAAGATACAAGAAAATTCAACCATCCATCTCTCTTGTGTGTATTTGCTTCCAAGGAACTCAAGCTCTCTCTCTCCCCCGCATTCTCTTTAATCCACAATCAAAGCACCAACATGAAGCAATAAACCAAGCTATCACAAGCAACTCTTGGTCAACCACCAAAGCCCTAGAGGCCAAATCCATCTTCCTCCAACTCCAATGAGAAGGCTTCTTCTTTATGCACATGAGCATGGGAGCAAAACTATTGCACAAGTGAAATGTCAATAATGCAACCTCTCTCAATCCAAGTAAAGCCAATCTCTACACTCCAATCAACTCTCTAAGAAATACTAACCGAGAATCCATCAGATTGGTGCCAATTTATGAAGACCTCTGCTACTAGACAAAGGCAATCCGAAACAAGCACGAACATGAAGCCAAGCGCAAGCCTTCACATCAACATCTCAGTCAAGAACCCACATCCTCCACTATTTTTCTCCACTCCTGAGTCTGAGGTTATCATTGTGGGGATTCTTGCAATATTTCAAGCTTGCCGTCTTGGAACACGTCCCATTTGCTCTGACAAACAAAACATTCCTTATTGCCCATTTCCATGTGTGCATTTTGATTTTGGTCAAAGAGTAAAACTGTCAAATCATGGGATGACAATAGTGAAAGAGTGCACAGAGCGGAACGAATATAAGTAATAGAGTGTGCTGATCTGAGATGTCATGACCCTGTGAAAATGGAACAGCACAAGTGTGGGCATGGTGGTTGCTGAGCAAAAATATTAAATGATTCAATTTGGGGTGCCCGGACAGAGAGAATGATGTATGGACATCTCCAGGTGTGAAGGGGGAAACTAGAACATTAATATTTTAATGTTTTATTTATGGTTGCCCCTAGGCCTTAGTGGCCCCTAGGGAACTTTAATGTTTATTAAAGTTGGGGCCCTAGGATAAGTTTGGAGAGGGGGCAACTCCACTTTTGGAGTTACACGCCTCTCTCATCTCTCTCTCTCTAGCTTTTTGGGGAAGCGTGGAAGTTCTCATGCGTGGAGAGGAGGAGGAGCAGAGTCGATTGCATAGTGGTGGATTGCTGAAATTGTTGTGAGCAGACCAGGCCGTACAAAACTGGCCGTACAGTCCACGTGGCCAGTACATGCCGTACAGGACAGGCGACAGCTGTGGTTGCAAGCGGCGCCAGCGATCAGAGAACAGGCGGAGCAGGCAGTTGCAAATTCAGGCGGCTGCTGGCAGGTTCTGACCTGTACGGAATAGGGACTGCAGGTGGATACTGTACAGAACAGTACGGTCGCTGCTAGCTGGAGCAGGCGGGTACTGTGCAGGACAGTACAGTAGCAGCTTTCTGACACAGACGGGTTCAGTTGCTGCAAATTCTTCTAACGCAAGCAGTAGTTGAATGTACAGATTGTACGGACAGCTACAGGCGATGTTCTATCAGAGTATATTTGGTGCAAAAGTCAAGTGGTTGCAAGAGGAAAAGTACAAACAGTCTCTGGCATGCACAGACTGGTGCAATTGGCCTCGCGAGTGCAAAACCACGTGCTGGCTTGGTAAGCTCTGAACTTGTTCATCAATCTTTCTTTCCATTGACTTATGTCTGCTCTGCAGAGTTGTGCTATCTGGCCCCTTGTGAGAGGAGGGGTATGGCAGATTGAAAGGGTGAAAACAGAGACTGGACAGTGAATGTATGTTTGTGCTAAGTTGTGGAACCATGTACATGAGATATGCCAAATGTGTGCTCAAGGCTGTCCTGCTGAATGGTCTTGGCTGATTAGAGGGAAGCACAGAGTGTTGCTTTTGTGGGACACAGATCTGTGTGTGAATCCTCTGTGCTAAGAGGTCTTGTGGGCTGCCAGATTGGACATACAGGTGTATTCTCCTGGCTGGTCTTGTTGTACTCAGCTTTACATCTTTTTGAAATTGAATAAAGAAATACCGAAAGGGGCGCCAAGCTTTGGGACCAACAGGTGTCGTTCTCTTTTCAGATTTGGGGCACTCTAGCTCCAATCACATTTTTTTTTTATATCTCGACTACAAGTGGAAGGGTGACTGCTAGTCTAACGCACTTTGGATTCTGAAAAATTCAGCAACATGTCTGATACAGAAGACGAGTACTTTTATCATGAAGAGGAAGAGCAAGAGACCTCTCCTGAAAGAAATGAATCTGAGGATAATCTTGCAGGAGAACAGGCTGCAGATGATGAGCAATATGAGGATGTAACACAGCCAGAAGATGTGCTTGGTAAAGAGGAAGATGATGCTCAGTTTAAAAATCGTTTGGCTGGTGTTATGGATGTGTTTATGCAGCTCACACAAAGTGAGAAGTTTGCTGAATTTATGAGATCCCGTACAGAGCCTGAAAAGAAGAAGAGGAAGGTGCGTTCTAAGAACCTTCCTCAGGGTCGTAGTGGTGCCTTCCCACAGGATCCATCTTTTGGACAGTTTCCGAACATGCAGCATGCTTATGGTGCTAACTCTCAGAGTTCCTTCTTTGGACAGCCATCTATTCCTCAGCAGACTATGCATCCAGGTTATTTTGGTGGTGGCTCGGTGTTCCAATCTATGACTAGGAGTTATCCTCAAGGAGGCATGGGTATGCCAGGGACTTTTGGAGCTAATTTTCAGCCTGGAATGCAGGGGAATATGTATGGTGGTATGCAGTCCGGAATGCAAGGAAATATGTTTGGGAGCATGCAACCTGGAATGCAAGCAAATATGTATGGTGGCATGCAGCCCGGTATGCATAATGGAATGTTTGGAAACATGGCTGGAATGTATGGCATGCCAGGTGTGGGAATGGGTAATGTTGACCCTATGATGGGCATGAATGTTGGGGGCAGCAATCTTGCGAAGCCACTTCCATACGTGTGACATGTGAGAGCTTAAGACCGTAGTAATCACAACCTTAGTCTAACTAAACTGCACTTAATGATGTTTAAGAGATAGACAAATATGTGTCAATGCAATGCAACTATATTAGATGATGAATGCGGTTACAATGAGATCTGAATAGATCTATAAAGCTGAATATGCTGCCTATATGCTGAATATACTGATATGCGGGATGAACTGCTGTCTTGATGATGTAACGCAGATGCTCTCCTGTTTCCTGGGAAGGAAACGCTGAGGAGATAGATGCGTTTGCTGAATATGCTGGACTGAATGCTGTATGCTGATGCGTTGGCTGAATATGCTGCTCCCAAAGCTTCCTGGAAGAGATGCGTTGGAGAACACCCTGCTGTATGCTGCTGAACTGATATGCGATGATGTTCTCAGCCCTTCTGGAGTAGAAACGCTGAGGGACTGAGGCTGAATGCTGAATGATGGTCCTTGAATTGCTGAATGGAGAGGCGCCTGTATATATATGCAAGAATGCTGCTGGTCGGCCAGCATAAGTGCTGTCGGCCAGATGCCATGTCCACAACTGCTGTCGGCTGCCCCATAAATGAGCCTAAAAATATCATAAATTAAACTATGTGATGCAGATGATGTGTACACTGTTGCAGGTACCATTCCAGCCCCATACAATGATGTACAAGCTGAATTAAATGCTTTTAATGCCTGATAAATCCTGATGATGCTAATGATGCTAAAATGATGCCATGTCACTGTACACCTGAATGGTGTGCACGTGACAATACGACAATCTAACGCCTATGGGAAAGGCGAAGGATTATAAGGAAGGGGGAGCTGTTGTGAAATTTGATACATTCAGTGGAGCCAAAGATAAATTAAAAGCACTTACCTTTTTACAGCAGTTTGATGCTGCTTTTTCTGGGGATAATTACACAGAGAGTCCTCAGAGGTGAGAAAAGCTGCGACTTCTCTCAAAGGCAATGCATTACAGTGGTGGTCTATCCTTCTTCTGCAAGGCATAGCACCAACTACTTGGGTACAATTTAAACAGGTGTTCTCTTCCGTATGGCTCACATCTACATTTGAGGTGGATGTTCAATCCTAGAAAGCTGCGTACATCATGCACAGTCCTCAAATCTGGCCAATTAAGAATTGCTTCCACCTTCGCTGGATCCATACGGACTCCATGCTTAGACACAATATGCCCCAAGAAATGTATCTCTTTGTTAACCTATGACGGACATTCAGACGTACTATGTTTTACGTCATTAATTTAAATATTCTGAGTCATGGGCCGGACTTGTGGGCACCATATGTTAAGGATGAAGAGATTGGGTGATCGCCGACGAGAGGCGCACCTTGAATATCAGTAGGATAAGGGTTAGGATCGGCCGGCCATGTATGGACGCCAAGTGTGAACGGCCAAGTCACCTATAAGAGCCAAATGTAACCCTAAAATCCTCATTCTCATGTGTTGTGAATACAAGAGTGCTCTTGCCTTATCTCCTTGGTTTCCTTCTCCTGCGTGTGTGAGAGAGAGAGAGAGTGAGTGAGAGAGCGATCGAGCACTGTCTAGCAGCACGGCGGCGGTGGCAAGGCGGTAGGGCGGCGCGACGGCGGCTCCTCCTTCACGGCTGCGACGCGGGAATCCTTCAAGGCGACAGTTGAGCGGTGAGTGACACACCCTTTGCATTTTGTTTGAGCTTCCTTCCCTGGTTGTATGCTTGCAGCCATTCGTGGCTCGCATACGGTGTCTAGCAAGTCCCCAGCTCTACGACCTGTGCGGCAAAAGCGCACATTTTTGGCGCCGCTGCCGGGGAGTTGCCCTGCACCAAGCTCCAGTTTGCAGCTCGGGCTGCTGCGTGAAGTTTAATTTACACTGTAGGAAAGACGTCTGTGCTGCTGTTGAGGTGTTTCTGTGGTTTTCAATCTCTGTTTCTGCAATTTGTCTTCTGCATTTCTGTTTCTTTTGTTATTTTTCTGCTCCGCGTGTGGGCGTGCATTCTGTTATCTGGTTTTCTGCGTGTGAGAGGGGATTTCTGAATCCCTAGACCTGTGCTGTGTGCGAACTGCACCGCGGCCAAGGCTGAACCCTAGATAGAAACCCTAGAAAACTTATCCCAAACAAAGAATAAATAAAAATTAATTTTAGAAAAAAATAAAAAATAAAAATTAAAATTAAAATTTTTTTAAAAAGAAAAAAACCAAACGTGTGGAGAGGAAAGATTTTTCATTTGGAGAAAAAATTTTTGAAAAGAAAGAACCCCAATTGACCCACGACCCACGACCCCGGCCCCGGCCTCGGTCTCGATCTCGGTCTTTTGATATATATATATAGGAGAGTGAGTCTCCATAGCTTTCTTTCAAGTGAGAGCTTATGAGAAGTCGTGCCCTATATGTAGCCCACTCCCCAAGGAGTAAAGTGAGCATGTGGAATAAAGCCCTCACCCTTTCCTCCACAAGCAAATAGGCTTTTACCCCTTCCCCCCAAGGGAAACGGACTGTTTTGAGGACTACATGAGCCGAACACGGTGCTGTAAAGCACACTAGGACCCTTTGAACGATACGCTCGTTTCGAGCTATCACACGTCCTAGTCCAAGTTCGACCGTAAGTAAGGGGGTCAAAAACGAGTTAAAAACAATCTAAAAACAAGTAAAAACGGGGTGCGAAATACCCAAGAAACCACTTGTGTGGGCTTCAAGGGTAGTTACCAACGCACGTGGGATAACCACGTCACATGCATCTACGTTCTGGTCGGGTGCTAGAGCCTGAGCCACTAGAAAGTGTTTCAGTTTACGCAGGCTCACACCATCCCTCCACGTTAACATCTTGGCCTTCGGCTGGAACCCAAGGGAGTGCAACCCAAGGTCCACGAATAGTGGATAGTGACTCATCCTCTGACTCAGAAGCCATGGAAGGGCACCCTACCAAGAACCCTGAGGAGACAAGCCAAAACATGCCAGGTTGGGCCCCACAACCCGGATCTAGCATGTTTAGTCGTCTAATAGAGACCTTTAGTAGAGCTACACGCTCTGAACATGCGACAAGCGAAGTAAATGAAGAAGGTGGGGTAGTGGATTCGCCATTCACATCTCATGTAGACCCTACCCTCCCAAAGAGTGTCCATGTGGATATTCTACCCACTTCGTTTAATGAGGGCCCTACTGAGCTACCACATTCCGATGCTCTTCCTAAAGTAGAGGTCCCTAGAAGCCAATCCATAAGAAGTGACATTGCGTCCACTTCAAGAGAACCGTTTGGCACACCAAGTCTAGATGGGATATTTCTCAATGAAAATTGGGAATATGATCTACACACAGAGACTCTAACGGACCTATACACGGGTTACACATACCATGTGGGTTGGTTAGAAGTCCTACGATCTACATCTAGCGCCACTAATCTAGAAGAACAACAACAAATGATATGTGAGGTCATTCATAGAATTATCCAATTTGAGAGGCAAAATAGGGGAGTGAACCTAGTTTCCACTGGCCCTATGAGATTTTTGGATACGGGCAAGGACAAACAACCAACCCTATCACAATTGGAGACTCCCTCGGTGAGTCCCATAGACCCTTCGTATGTTGTTCCGCCTGGAGTCTCAATACAGGTTGAGCCCACGAGTAGTAACTTTAGCTTTCCAACCTTGGCTCAACTTTCCATTCAGGAATCCACAATGCCTACCCCAATGATGAGCATAGCGGAAAATGCACCTGTTACCGCTGTAGTTAGTACGACACCGCTACCTAGTGGAATAGTACCTACAGCAGTGCGTACCAGTGCCTATCAACCATATGTACCTATCGCTACTCATGCTCATGTAGCTCCTACGCCTCTTAGTATGCCAATGGCGTATGCTCCACGACCACCTTATCATAACCATTATCCAAGGGGAGCTAGGCCTAGTCACATATCATATCCTACGTCGTTTGCCAACATACTCAGACCAACGCCAACTCCTATCAGCCAGGCTATCCCAGAAGTGCCTCCACCAGCTATGCCTGCTCACCTAGGTGATCTCGCAGCGTTTGCTCAGACGATCGGACGATCTATTGCGGAAAACATGCGAGGTATGCCTGAGAGAGAACCTAGAAGCAAGGCAGTACAAGTGGCTAAGCTCACTCAAAACTTCAGTGGTAACGAGGATGTTAGGAAGCACATTGAAGTCTTTGAACACGTGTGTGATTCTTTGGAAGAGCACAATGAGCTGCATAAGTGTAAAGCCTTAGGCTTAACCTTGAGTGGGAAGGCCGGAGATTGGTATCGAACCTTAAGGGTTGAAGAGCGCACTCACTGTCCCACTCTCAAGAGATTGTTCTTGAAAGAATACATACGCGAGGGTGTGCTTTGGGGGGTAGCATCTCAACTCCAAAAAGCTGAACGCGAGGAAGGAGAGTCAGTGAGAGACTTTATAAGTCGATTGAAGCATCTAAATTCTCGCTGCACTCCTGATGAGCGCTTCAATAATAACCAACTGCTCGATAGATTCATCCGAGGATTGCGCCACGAGGACATTTACAATGGCCTAGTCATTAGAGGTCTTACAACGTGGAAAGCAATCACTGCCAATGCAATCCAGTTAGAAGACAACTTGATGATTGCAGGTAAAAAGGTGTCTTCAGAAACAAAATCCGTTAGTTCGCAAGTATCTGGGCACAAGCCAATGACGGTAAAACCTATTGCCAAGGAGCCCAAGATATCTGAAATGTCTGTGACCGACCTTACTAAGGCTCTCCAAGAATACTTTAGGGGTAATCGAGCTCCTCAGAATAGCCATATGTACCCAAGGAGAGAGCAACAATGGTGTTCGGTGTGCTTAGGATCACATAGCGCGAGTGAATGTCCCACATTCAGAGTCAAATTCAATGGAAATTGCAATGCATGTGGTAAGTATGGCCATCAATCTAAAGATTGCCTAGTACTTAAGCGAATGTTGGCAAATCATGCACCACTAGCCTGGTCAAACACACCTCAAGTACCCGCGCTAATGCTTGCACAACCTGTCGAGCAACCGTCACAGCACATAGTTCCAAGGAATCCGAATGTAGTCCAGTCTGTGCCGTTACCACCGCCAGTGCTAGGACCACAACCTCCACATCCAAGGATTACCCCTGTAAACCAGATGGGTTGTGAGTCACATAGTGCATGTGGGGATTATGAAGAGGAGATAGACCCCACTGCTCCATACGAGATTGATACGTTTGAAATGATTCCCCAGTACTACATGGAGGACCATTTCGGGCAAGTTAAGCATGTATATCAAGTGGCTGCTCTCGCCACAAGAGGACAAAACCTTAATTCCTTGGTGAGGAGACCACCTCTTCAATGCTATGAGTGTGGTGGACCGCATCGTGTAGCGGAGTGCCCTAATAGGCTACAGAAGATCGCTACTCCAATGCAACCAAATCAAGGGAGCACATCGGAAATGCCGGTACTTACATGTAATCGTTGTGGCATAGATCATTTGATCGCTCAATGTCCACATAATCCTAATGCACCCAAGATTACGCCATTGAATTTGGTTGAGGTCACCAACCAAGCACAAGGAACCACACCTGTTGTACCCGCGAATGTAGTTACACGATCAATGCTTCAAAATCAAAACTACATTCTTGAAGAGAGGGATACTGCATCAATCGCTCAGAGAAAAAGAAAACACGACGAAAGAGATCGCTTAATGCCACGAGCTCCAAGCCCAGTTCAAAGACTAACATAGGGACAGGAGACGACCCCGTGTATATGAATGATCCTGAAGATGATTCTGATTCAATAGAAACCATGGGGACCAAAGCCACTACCTTAAGGGAGGAACCCACTCGGGAGCTTAACGAAGGAAAATCAAGCGAGTACATAAATAAGGGGAAACAGAAGGAAACTTCCTCGACCCCACAACCAAGTCAGTTAATGCCCTCTCGACCACCCAAACTGACTGAGACTCCCCAAGACAAGCCACGTGGGCCAAAAACCCTCAAGAAAAAGATTGGAACTTACCCAAACCCAGTTGAGGAGATTGAACAAGTGCAACACTTAAGGGGTTTGGTGGAAGAAACACAAAGAGAACTGAAGCCAAACTCGAGAAAAATCAAAATTCAGACACAGTGTTTCCTACGCAAGTTCAGCCTCACCGAAACCATAAACCGTTAGCTATACCTAGTATCATTCGGGAAGAAAGTGAGGATAGGACATCAGGAAATGGACAAACACCCTTTTTGCTGGAAAGAATGTTTAGTGAGGGAATGCCTGACCCCATCGAAGAGGAAGTGATTCCATCTTCACCAGTCCCTAGTCAAGGGGCGATGTCTCGAAAAGTACCATTAAATGTGTCCAAGCTAATGGATTTCATGTCCTCTGAGATCAGAACCACGATCATATCCAAATTCTATGGAGATCCTGAGCTATTCTTAGCTCTTCGGGCATTTCTCAATGGAGAACTAAAGGCGGGGTTACCACAATTTACAAATATGGATAGAGCCGACACGCTTCAAGATGAGGAGGAACATTGGGATCTACAACCCAACCTAGATGAAAACTCGGTCGTGGAAATACCTGTTAACAAGTTGGGACAGTACTTTGAAGGGGACGAATCTAATGCAACCCTCCCCATTACTACCAAGGGGTTAACTCTAAAGGGAATCCTTGATGGTGGTGCTGGCATGAGCATTATCTATGGGAAGACCTCACCTCGAAGTCACAAACATAGTGGTTAAAATGGCAAATGAAACTATTGCTAAACCTATTGGAATGTTAAGGGACCTTAAGATCAAGGTCCTGGGATACAAGGTAAAACATACCTTCATTGTAATGGATTTCTCCAAGCATCCTATGTCATATCAAATGATCTTAGGACGTCCTTTCATGAGGGAAGCACAAATGGTACATGACTGGTCGAAAAACCATGTCTACCTACAATTCCAGGACTCTGTCATTCGAGTTGATCTTGACAATGGTCGTGCACATCCTTTAGGAAGCAAGGTTATCTTTGATAATCGATCGGATACCACTATTCACTCCGCCCCATTAAGGTATTGCTATACATGCAAAAAAGAGACTGATGATGGGAAAGATTCTCCTTATATGGATGTCCTACCGGGTATGACTGAGTCGGATAACGTGGATTGGGTACACCTAGCGGCAACCATAGACACATGGGGAAATAGAGGCACAAGTTGGGTAACACCTGAGGGGC
Source organism: Cibotium barometz (assembly GCF_041138505.1). Classification (NCBI taxonomy): domain Eukaryota; kingdom Viridiplantae; phylum Streptophyta; class Polypodiopsida; order Cyatheales; family Cibotiaceae; genus Cibotium; species Cibotium barometz. Next base: position 7,172,475 of record NC_141100.1, on the reverse strand, counting down.
AAGATATGCCACCGTTAGTGCCAATAAACATGATAGGTGTTATGCACTTGACTCCTGATGGCGAGAAAGTGGCAAACTCCACTGGCACTGAAAGCAGCGAAGACTCTGACCAATGCAACTCTGAGTATGAATCTCAAGAAGAAACTGACTCTGAGCCTAATGGGAGGGATGAATCAAATATTCACCCAAATGTGGAAGCAAGGTGCTCAAGGCCTAGGACAGTGACCTCTTGCAGTTCATCCGAAAGTGAGGGGGACACAAGTGAAGATCGAGGAAGTGAGTCCGAATCTGATAGAAACAAAAATCAAAAACTTGGTAAGAAGAAAACGAGACATAAGCGCCAACGCTATCGAGCTAATGTACGCACTGCAATAAACAAGAAAAGATCCACTGCAGAATGGCTTAGTTATGTAGGAGCCATTGATGCTCATCGGAAGTTAGCGGATAATTGGGGACAATACCTCCAAAGTGTCATGTGGTGTATTCCGCAACCTCATGACATCGCCCAATTAGAAATCGAAGAGAAGCCGAAACTAAGTCGTACTGCAAGAAGGCGGCAAAACCAAGAGTTGGCTCAACAACAAAAGGAAGCGGAATTGAAAGAAAAAAGCCTGGCACAACAAGAACCAGTAGACTTACACCTCGCACCCGAGCATTTCAAATCATTCACCACAGGGGAACATAAAGTGGTCTACACAAAAGCCCAACGAACGCCTACCAATGGGAGTAGCGGTGTCTACAATGGCCCTGCGGTAGTTAAGGAGATAGACTTAGCAGATCCGGGTGAGGAGTCTAAACCAGTTTTTATTGCTCAAGACCTCACCAAGGCGGAAGAAGCTGCACTTACGAAGCTTCTTAAAGAATTCAAAGATATATTTGCTTGGACATATCATGATATGAAGGGTGTTCCACCCTCGGTGGTGCAACACACGATTCCAATGATTAGCACTGCTAAACCAATCCAGCAACGTCCCTACCCAATGAATCCTAAGTACGCAAAGATTGTACAAGAGGAAATTGAAAAGCTGGTAAAATGTGGATTCATATACCCAATTGAGCACTCAGAATGGGTTTCTCCAATAGTCATCGTACCAAAGAAGAATGGGAAACTCAGAGTGTGCGTTGATCTCAAAAAGGTTAATGCAGCCACCAGAAGGGATCATTACCCCTTGTCATATTCTGAACATGTGCTTGAAAGAGTGGCAGGCAAGGAGGCATATAGCTTTTTAGATGGGTACTCGGGTTACAATCAGATCACAATTGCAGTCGAGGACCAAGCTAAAACAGCATTTATCACGGAGTTTGGAGTGTTTGCCTTTCGCGTCATGGCTTTTGGCTTGACCAATGCACCTGCAACATTCCAACGATTGATAAACACGGCCTTTAAGGAATATCTAAGGGACTTCTGTGAAGCTTTCTTAGATGATCTTTGTGTTCATTCCTCTTGGGACGAGCACTTGATGTGTTTACGAAAAATATTTGAAAGGTGTAGATTATATCACATCTCCTTGAATCCCTTCAAATGCCAATTCTGGGTTAAACATGAAGTTATCTTAGGGCATATAGTGTCCAAAAATGGGATTTCCACGGACGAGAGTAAAATCAAGGTCATTCTGGAACTGCCACCACCCACCAACTACAAGAGAGTCCAACGCTTTATGGGCCACGTTGATTATTATCGAAGGTTTATTCTCTTCTTCGCCGAGATAGCTCGACCATTGTATAAACTTCTCATCGAGTTTATTTGGACCGAAGAATGTGACCGTGCCTATGAGCTACTAAAGAAGGCCTTGGCGAGTGCTCCAATCTTGAGAATGCCTAACTGGGATTTACTCTTCCATGTGCATATTGATGCATCAAACTTTGCTATTGGGTGTGTGTTGACTCAACCTGGAGAACACAAGCTAGACTACCCCATTAGCTTTGCCAATCGCCAGTTGAACGATGCTGAGATGAACTACACCACTACGGTCGTTATTACCTCCTTGCCACCAAGTTTGTTTTCTATGTAGATCATCAAGCATTGTTGTATCTGGTAAACAAACCATGCTCCACAGGAAGAATCACACGATGGCTATTGATTCTTCTTGAGTTTGATTTCACTGTTGTTGTGAGACCTGGCAAAAAACATGTTATGGCTGATCATTTGTCTCGCATCCCTAATGGTGAGGCTCCTACGGGGGTTGATGATGACTTACCGGACACTTCCCTGTTCATGGTGGAGACAATGTTAACTTTTTGGTTAATGGCTTTCCACCCAAGGAGCTTCGTAAAGATCTAGCTCGAAAGCTAATCAAAGAATGCGAATCCTATTGCCTGATAGCCGGGACTCTTTATAAAAGAGGAAAGGATGACGTTCTTAGGCGTTGTGCCCGAGAAGATGAGTATCTATACATTTTGCAAGAGGCACATATGGACGTAGCCGGTGGTCACTTCTCAGGAGACTTAACTGCGCGAAAGATCTTACAATCAAGGTATTGGTGGCCCACTATGTTCCAAGACGCATCACTCTTTGTGAAGGGTTGCGATGAATGCCAACGATATAAGAAACCCCAGAGGAAAGATCAAATGCCCCTACATCCGATCAAAGTAAACCAACCATTTGAAAAGTGGGGTTTAGACTTTGTAGGTCCAATTAGTCCAACGGCCCGAAACACACAATCTCGCTATATTATTGTGGCCACTGACTATATGACCAAATAGGCTGAAGCGAAAGCGACACATAAGGCAGATGCGAGGACAACAGCCAAGTTCCTCTTTGAAAATATAATCACACGATTTGGTTGTCCTTTTGAACTTGTGAGCGACAATGGTACGCATTTTATAAATGAAGTGATTAAGGAGCTCACAACAAATTTCATGATATCCCATCATAAATCTACTCCTTACTATCCGCAAGCGAATGGCCAAGCCGAGAGTACCAACAAGACTTTAATCTCTATTTTGACAAAGACAGTTGAAGCTCATCGCACGGATTGGGATCTAAAGCTTACGACAACTTTATGGGCCTATCGTACTGCGTACAAAGTGGCTATTAATTACACACCATTCAAAATGGTATATGGCCAAGAAGCAGTCATGCCGTGGGAATTTGTCATTCCTAGTCTTCGTGTTGCTACTCAAGAGGATTGGGATGGTAATCCCTTAGCAGAGCGTCTGTATATCCTTGAGCGGCTAAACGAAGAAAGACAATTGGCTGTGTACAATGCCCTTGTGGAGAAGGATAGAAGGAAAAAATGGTTTGATCGCCACCTCAAGGACAAGGACATCAAGGTTGGGGATAAAGTCCTGATGTATGGAGTGCGAAACGAAAAGAAGAAGCTCAAATATCCTGGTAAGGGACCATATAGAGTATGTGAAATTACCCCGCAAGGTACCATCAGAGTGGAGACTCTCGACGGAGTTGAAACCATTGGATTCCTTAATGGGAGTAAATTCAAAAGATACTATGACCCCCTGAGCCAGGAGGAGTTACATGCAATCCATCAAAAGAAGGCAGCTAAAGAACAAGCTGAGCTTAAAAAGATACAAGCGAGAGTCGAAGCCAAAGAACGTCAACAGCGTGCTAGGCGACAACGAGAAGCCAACTTGGGGATTACATAAGCATTTTTCGAGGAGGCAGACGAGGATTCACTGGAATCTAACCCACCTCTAAGATACCCAATTGAGTTACAGAGTCCTTACAGGGAGGTGCTGTATAATGCATTATTGGATACAGGAGCTCAACACAATTTACTATCATATGGCGTGTGGTGTCAACTGGGAAAACCACCTTTATCCAAGAGTTCTATCCAAGTTCAAGGAATCAACAAGAAGAAAACCCCTGTCTGAGGAATTCTGCACACTCCGGTTGCTTATGACAAGGGAACCATAATTCAAAGCTTTTTGGTTATGCCTGCTGGTACAATGGAAGGGACTGTAAACTTAGGGCGCAAATGGATGATGGCCACCAAATGCAATATCGATTGGGCAACCAGACGAGTCACGACGCAAGAACCAACACTAGGTCTGACCGCTCAAAATCCCGCACCTAAGTCATCCACTCAAATATTAGATAATGAAAATTCACAAAGTCCAGTGGCAAAACCATCTTTGATTGTTTGCCATTCCTCTAACGCTTCAACGCCAAGAGTGGAAACATGCAGGGTGGTCTCTAAAGCTCCGCTTACTATGCCAAAAAACACATACAAATGGGTCCCAAAAGCTTCGTTAATAGCTACTTCCCCTGCTCAATCTCGTTCAGCCACCAAGAAGCCTCGTAAAAGGAAAGCAGCTACCCACCCGAGAAAGGGCAATGTAACATCGCGATGGATCCCTAAAAAATTATTAGTAGCCCAAGGGTACTACGAGGGGAATGACCAGATTTGGGTCCCTAAACATAAGCTGAATCCCTCTACATCACCTGTAAAACCTTGCAAACCAATTGTTGCCACCCCAATGACAATTCAAGACCATGGTAAGGGAAAGGTAACAGAGTGCTCCGCACCACTTCTTCCAGAGTTAGTTTGGATTCCCAAACGATATCGATCATTATCACCTAGCTCAAGAAGGGGGGAGCCCCATGAAGCTTCTAGCTCCTCATGCCAGGCACACATTGATATAGAAGTGTCTACATGCTCTACACCTACTCTTGTCAACACCCAACAAAAAATCGATGAGTCTACGTCTCCCTTTGTAAAAGTATCGTCGGAAACCATTTCCTCCATTCGTCAATGGAAGCGTACACTACCATCTCTACAATTGGATGTGGCCACAAGGGTCATAAAAAGCTATCTGCCCACATCATAACCTATGACCCGCTGGACAAATTGGTTCCAAGAGGCTGTAACATCATTGCAAATAATATGATCTACCCAAGGAAAGGAGGAGCATGTACTCACGCTCGACATTCTATTGCTTCCTCCAGAACCTTCTCCCTTGACCATGTAATTGCCAAATTCAAGGGGATGTATATATATAGCTTCATACATTTTTTTTTTTTAACAAAGAAAAGAAAAACAAAAAATAGTAAAAAGAGCAAGAGCACAAAAAGAGAATAAATATTCGTATATACAATCAAGAACTAGATTGACCTGTCATAAACCTACTGATGCTATATCTATGTTTGCAGATATGGCAGATGCACGATCATCATACACTTCATCCACTCCCACCTTTGGTGAGAGGTATCATCTATACCTTTATCAAATATTCCACATGTGCTATCCTGTAATTGAAACTGAATGGGATCATATAGATGTACTAGCCAGAGAGGAAAATGTTGAGGAATTAGAATGGCTAATTCGCCTATTGACCATGACTGACCCCTACTCCGTAGAGGAAATATCCCCGATAGCCCAATGCCTTCCTTTTCCACAAGATGACTATCCTCGCATGGTTACATTCTTGATGAGTTTATGTGGATGGGAAAATGAAACGGAAATATCTGACAATGATGAATGGACGGATGAAACTCATGGCACTACTGAAATTGACTTTATTTATTTGGATGATGCGGATAGAGACTTAGCCTTAGGGCTAGAGCCAAGACTCTACAACATCCTCTTACCGTATCCTCAGTAGTAGTGTGGTGACTGGTAGGTAGGTTAGAGTTTTCAAGTTTTTTCTAGTTTGGATTCCTTAAACGAGTCTTTAATTTTTCACATTGATGTGCCTCTCGAGATATAGTGCTTGTTAGTTGATTGTACAGGTTAAAAAGTTTGAGGTGGGTTCGCTTTCAAGTCTTGAGACTGCCGCAACGTTCATCAAAATATATCTACATCAAATTGCAAGCTGTCTCGTCAAATCAAGGAGATCTCCAATTTCAGGTGTAATTCTTCCATGCCCACTCTCTTTCGTTTTTACTGTTCAATCAATTGCATAAACTATAATGCATGACCACATGGAAATTGTCAATGTACTACTTAGTTTTTGAAGTTGCTTGCATGCTAGTGTAAATCATTAATGAGCTTAACTTTATTGGAAATATTCCTAGGCAGCATGACGTCTTTAGTTAACCTTGGAATATGATTGTCTTAGGTCTAGGGTCAAACCATCTTAATGCTTGACACCTGGCCATGTGTGTGTTGACCTCTAGGACATAGCTTTCACCCCTTTGTCGAAAGGATGCAAGACAAATTATAGTTCAGGAGCGAAGATCAAAAGAAATAGATTTTTTTTAAAAAAAGCCTACAATAAATGGCAATACAAGTCTATGATATGCTTTAATGTTGGTCTATCGCCTTATTGATACTTGGTAGGCGAGGAGCATTCTACTTCAGACCGATGCCTTGGTTGATAGGGGATAGCCTTGCCTAAGGTGAACTAATAGATTCCTGGATAATGCCTTGTGTTAAACATGATACCAGGATCGATGTTAGTTTTGCCTTAGGAAGGTCGCCATTGTGTGTAAAAATTGTCACGTGCATTTTTATTTTTTATTTTAAAGGCAAAAGGCTCCTTTAACTCTAATGTTTCTTGTGTCCCTAGACTCGTGGTATTAACTTGTTCTTAGAGTAGACACCGTGTGGTCATCTGTTTATTTATTAAGCTTGGTTATTTTCCTTGACTTAGGCCAGTTATAAACCTTGATTAACCTTTGACACCTTACTAACTCTTGATTGACTTTCAATAATTATTAAACTCCTGTTAATTTGCTACACTAGCTCATTCATGTGACCCCTTAAACTAAGTTCTCATAGCAATATCCATTGTGGTCTAACATGCTTGAATTTATACGCTTTATATCTTTTGAATTCCAGTATACTTTCACTCTACTTCCCTATTTTACAGACGGTCCACCACAACAACCCTATCGAGCTTACCATACCATAGCTTCCGAGGACGGAATCTACATCAGAAAGGAGGGCATGTTAACCTATGACGGACATTCAGACGTACTATGTTTTACGTCATTAATTTAAATATTCTGAGTCATGGACCGGGCTTGTCGGCACCATATGTTAAGGATGAAGGAATTGGGTGATCGTCGATGAGAGGCGCACCTTGAATATCAGTAGGATAAGGGTTAGGATCGGCCGGCCATGTATGGGCGTCCAAGTGTGAACGGCCAAGTCACCTATAAGAGCCAAATGTAATCCTAAAATCCTCATTCTCATGTGTTGTGAATACAAGAGTGCTCTTGCCTTATCTCCTTCGTTTCCTTCTCCTGCGTGTGTGAGAGAGAGAGAGAGAGTGAGTGAGAGAGCGATCGAGCACTGTCTAGCGGCACGGCGGCGGTGGCGAGGCGGTAGAGCGGCGCGACGGCGGCTCCTCCTTCACGACTGCGACGCGGGAATCCTTCAAGGCGGCAGTTGAGCGGTGAGTGACACACCCTTTGCATTCTGTTTGAGCTTCCTTCCCTGGTTGTATGCTTGCAGCCATTCGTGGCTCGCATACGGTGTCTGGCAAGTCCCCAGCTACGACCTGTGCGGCAAAAGCGCACACTCTTGCAAAAAGAACTCACTCTTCTTGCCATTAATAACCAACCTATGGTTCCTGAGTTCTGCAAACACAATGGCCAAATGCCTTCTATGTTCTTTCTCAGTTTGTGAATGCACAATCATATCATCAAAGAATGTGCCCACAAACGCTCTATGAGGCCTGAAAATCTTGTCCATCATTCTGTTAAATGTGGCAGGTGCATTTGTCAAACCAAAGGGCATAACCAAAAACTCATACAACCCAAACGTGGTTCGATATGCTGTCTTATGCACATCCTCGGGTCTAATTTGTATCTGATGATACCCGCTTTTCAAGTCAATGTGACTAAAGATTGTGAAGCCCTGTAAAGCGGTCCAAAATGTCATTGATCCTCGGAATGGGGAATCGATTCTTAATGGTATTCTTGTTGAACGCCCTGTAGTCAATACACATGCGCCAAGAACCATCCTTCTTTTGCACTAAGAGTACAGGTGAGCAAAAGGGTGATGAGCTAGGCTGTATCAACCCTTTATTCAAAAGCTCCTGTACCTGACTCATAATTTCTTCTTGTTGAGCTGCACTAACACGGTACGGCGGTCTATTTGGTGGAGTACTACCAGGAATTAGATCAATGGCATGATCTTCTGGCCTCTCCGGAGGAAGTTTCCCTGGCAATGACTCAAAAAAACAATCTTGGAACCCACATAAGAAATCAGTCCTGTCCTTATCTAACATAGACAAATTAGACTTAGACTCATCATCTTGTGCATTCTTTACATAAATCAAGTACGCGAAAAGATGCTTTTTCATTACTGATGAAATTGCCGAAGCTGATACAATAGGAACAGATTCCCCTTTAAGTTTTACATCCAAAACATGTTCTTTCCCTCTATGAATCAGAGTGATCTTTCTATTGTATGTGTCCACCACCGCATGTACTCTGTGGCACCATGGCATACCCAACAAAACATCACAGCCATCAAGTGGCATTATGAAAAACTCTTCGCTGTCCACATAACCCTGCAAATGAAGCCTGAGCTTCCCAATGATAGGAGTAACGGATTCTGCATACCCTGGACAAGCCATGTTAGCCTCATATAACGGCCCCATCTCCTCTACACGAATCCCCAATCGGCCAACCAAATCCGGTGAAATGAAGTTGGCTCTAGCACCCTGTGTCAAAGAATATCAAGGCATTTTGATCTCTCACTTTGCCCCATGCCCTGCACAACTCTGTCTCTTCACCACCTGGTTGTTTCCCAACAAGATCAAGAACTAACCCTACAGAAGGTTTTGGTTTCTTTGACTTGGGCTCTCCTTTATTGTCAGAGTCCTTTTGGGACTTTCTCTTGGGACAATTAAATGACATATGTCCCTCTTTTGTACAGTAAAAACATTTCCGAGCATCTCTCAAAGCCTGTCTTTCCTCAGAAGTTCTCTTGGGCATTGGCAACTTCTTATACCGCGTCTCTGAAGACCCTTTAGCATCACGTGAAGCACGCCCAAATTTTTCAGCTTTCTTGCTCGAGTTCTTACTGCCTTTAAACCCAGATGAGACTCCAATGTGAGTAACGCATTAGCTGTCATAGCATTCTCTATTATCTGTGACATGTTCGTTACTCAAGTCTTGATAGAATAGTCACGCACCTCTTTGGGCAGTTCTCATGCAGGAGGGACATGCGATAGCCTATGAGAGTAGAATATTGCAAGATGCCGAGAAGCATTTACAGGTTTATGAGAAAGAGATGTTGGCTGTAATTCATGCTCTTTCTACATGAAAACACTATTTGCTTGGGGTTGATTTCACTGTGCAGACAGATCATCAAACCTTACGTTATTTCCTCACGCAAACTAAGCTTTCAGAGAAGCATATGCGATGGGCAAACTTTTTGTCTATGTTTCACTTCCAAATTGTGCATGTGGAAGGCAAAAAGAATGTAGTGGCAGATGCTTTGTCACGCAAGCCACAGGTCTCAGAGCAATTTCACTTGCTTATCATCATGAGCTTGATGAAATGAAAGAGCAGTATGCCCATGATGAGAACTTTGAAAGGTTGTATGATCAGATGTCTGAGGGTCAGCGGCATGAGCATTATACTCTCAGAGATGGGTTTTTATTGATGCATGGCAGACTGTGTGTTACCAAGCCATTGCACGTCAAGGTTATGATTGAAAGTCATGCCTTATCGTATGCAGGTCATAGAGGTATTGACGCCACGTTAAAAGCAATGGAGACTTTCTTTTATTGGCCAACCTTGAGAAGAGATGTTGATGCCTTTGTTAGGTAATGCATCGTATGTCAAAAGATAAAGTTTGACAGTCAAAAGACACCAGGGTTACTATAGCCTTTACCTATTCCAGATAGACCTTGGGAGAGCATTGCCATGGATTTTATATTTGATCTTCCACGGACACAAACGGGCAATGATGGCATTTGGACTATCATATGCAAGTTCAATAAGCAGACTCATTTCATTCCCGTGCATAAGACGATCAAAGTGGATCATATGGTGAAGTTGTTCATGGCGAACATCTTCAAGTATCATGGCTTGCCTACATCTATCATTAGTGACCGTGATCCACGGATGACGAGTTTGTTCTGGAGAGAGTTGTTTGACAACATGGGTACAACTCTCAAGTTTTCATCATCATTTCATCCACAAACAAATGGTCAATCGGAAGAGGCCAACTCTACAATGTTAGATCTTCTCAAGTGTTATGTGTCAGAGCACAAGCAACAATGGGAAAAGTATCTTCCTTTGGTGGAGTTTGCATATAACAACATTGTCCATACCTCGACGAGCAAGACGCCTTTTGAGATTGTGGAAGGAGGGAAGAAGGTACCACCCATTTTGCATACAAAGGATAAGATTTTTGAGGCTGATCAGTATGTGGAGAGTATGGATAAAGCTTATCGAAGAGTTAAGTTGGCACTCCAGAAAACTCAGCAAAAGCAAAAGAAAGCCGCAGACCGTCACAGACGTGCTTTAGAGTTTGCATTGGGTGATTGGGTTCTTTTGCGCTTTGAAAAGGCTAGACTCAAGAAGATAAAGGGTAAAGAGCGCTTATTCCCTAAGTTGAGCATGCGTTATTATGGGCCTTTTCAGATATTGGAAAAGATTGGTGAGGTAGCCTATCGTTTGAAGCTACCAAATCACTAGAGGATTCACAATGCTTTTCACATGAGTCTCCTTAGAGCTTTCCGTGGGGATGTGCCTGAGGATGTATCAGATGAGGCTCAGCTGGAAGTTGAGAAACTTGATGAGGTTCTTATTCCAGAGCAGATACTGGCACATAAGGAAAGAAAGGTACAAGGTAAAGTTTCCCGTCGCTATCTTGTGAAGTTCAAGAACTATTCACCGATGGATGCGAAGTGGATGGAGGAAGGTGACTTAACAGATTCACCTCAGGTTTTGCAGCTTTATCTCGATGCCTTTGAGTTAGAACCGACTCTTGTTGTGGCTCATTCAAGTTCAGCAGAGCATGGGTCTAGAGCATTACCTGATGCTCAGGAGGGGGGTAGCACCTCCACTCCCTTGATACAGACAGGCTCAGATGACATCTAGAGGTCGCTTGGTACAGTTTTTATCTCACCCAAAGGTACTGATGGCTGACAGTACATCTGTTTATGGGACTTCTATGATATATGTGTACTAGTCACATTGGATATTGTGGTTGTGTATGGTTCACAGTGGTATACAACTTGGACTACTACTACGCCATTGGTTTGCAGTGAATGATGTTACATGTGCATGGCTTAGAGAGATTGGGACGCTGATCTTGCCATATTGTATATTTCACTTTGGATATTTTGTTGTATCACCAGAATGCAATTGAGGATGCTTGCCTTTTTTCAAGAGGGGGGTATGTCATGACCCTGTGAAAATGGAACAGCACAAGTGTGGGCATGGTGGTTGCTGAGCAAAAATATTAAATGATTCACATTTGGGGTACCCGGACAGAGAGAATGATGTATGGACATCTCCAGGTGTGAAGGGGGGAACTAGAACATTAATATTTTAATGTTTTATTTATGGTTGCCCCTAGGCCTTAGTGGCTCCTAGGAAACTTTAATGTTTATTAAAGTTGGGGCCCTAGGATAAGTTTGGAGAGGGGGCAACTCCACTTTTGGAGTTACACGCCTCTCTCATCTCTCTCTAGCTTTTTGGGGAAGCGTGGAAGTTCTCATGCGTGGAGAGGAGGAGGAGGAGCAAAGTCGACTACATAGTGGTGGATTGTTGAAATTGCTGTGAGCAGACCAGGCCGTACAGAACTGGTCGTACAATCCACATGGCCAGTGCAGGCCGTACAAGGCAAGCGACAGCTGTGGTTGCAAGCGGCGCCAGCGATCAAAGAACAGGCGGAGCAGGCAATTGCAGATTCAGGCAGCTGCTGGCAGGTTCTGACCTGTACGGAATAGGGGCTGCAGGTGGATACTGTACAGAACAGTACGGTCGCTGCTAGCTGGAGCAAGCAGGTACAGTAGCAGCTTTCTAACACAGATGGATTCAATTGCTGCAAATTCTTCTAACGCAAGCAGTAGTTGAACGTACAGATTGTACGGACAGCTGCAGGCGGTGTTCTATCAGAGTATATTTGGTGCAAAAGTCAGGTGGTTGCAAGAGGAAAAGTACAGACAGTCTCTGGCATGCACAGACTGGTGCAATTGGCCTCGCGAGTGCAGAACCACGTGCTGACATGGTAAGCTCTGAACTTGTTCATCAATCTTTCTTTCCATTGACTTATGTCTGCTCTGCAGAGTTGTGCTATCTGGCCCCTTGTGAGAGGAGGGGTATGGCAGATTGAAAGGGTGGAAACAGAGACTGGACAATGAATGTATGTTTGTGCTAAGTTGTGGAACCATGTACATGAGATATGCCAGATGTGTGCTCAAGGCTGTCCTGCTATGGTCTTGGTTGATCAAAGGGAAGCACAGAGTGTTGCTTTTGTGGGACACAGATCTGTGTGTGAATCCTCTGTGCTAAGAGGTCTTGTGGGCTGCCAGATTGGACATACAGGTGTATTCTCCTGGCTGGTCTTGTTGTACTCAGCTTTACATCTTTTTGAAATTGAATAAATAAATACCGAAAGGGGCGCCAAGCTTTGGGGCCAACAGGTGTCGTTCTCTTTTCAGATTTGGGGCACTCTAGCTCCAATCACATTTGTTTTTTTTATATCTGGACTACAAGTGGAAGGGTGACTGCTAGTCTACCGCACTTTGGTTTCTACCAGAGGCCGGTTTCATGAGAAGTGCAAGAGAGAGAGAGAGAGAGAGAGATATGAATCAACTATGCTGAATATACTGCAATGAAAGCAATCCCGAGCAAGAGACAAACTAGTCTCATCAATGAGGGATACAAAAGATGACTAAGCTACGAAAAAGTGAGGAGGCAAGCCCGCTGCCTATAAATAGGTCATGAGGGCTGGCCAATTGGAGCAAAGCTACTGGCCAACTGGACAAACAGCCGATTGGAGAAAAGTCACCCGACTTGGGAAAAATACCAGAAAAATAGGGGTGGCCAGCCCATGACCAAGGGCCATAAAAGGGATCAAAAGGGGACACCAGGCAGAAACTGGGGACGAACATGCTAACAAATAGGCTGAGGGAGCATTTGCGGGTTGAACACAATGACCCTGAGTGATATGATGCACGCTGCTTGCACAAATGCTGCCACAGCTCTCAGAGCACCACATGCAATCACTGTTGAGTCAAACTCTACCCAGAAGTATCCTCGGCTGAGAAGTTGTATATCAGTATATCAGTAACACATCCCGCTCTTCAATGAGGCCCACTTACAGGATGTCATAAAGGAGGCCACATGTTGATATGTTGCAAGGAATTCTGCCAAAGAATCCAGCAAAGGTACACGTCATGAAAGGAGCAAAGTTCCCCCACCAAAAGATTGCATTAGACTCAGGGTGGGAGCAGGTTCTTTAAAGTCCTATGGGAGGCAATCAAAGGAAAACACAACCAAAACATGTAATTATTTTTCGTATTTAGAAAACTTTGTTCTCATTTGAGAGCCCCCAAGAAGAACACAACAATATGTTGCTAGATGTACTGCTCAATCATGTAGCATGCAACTTACATGTGACTTATAAACATTTCCATCTTACTTGTCATGCATCATCCTTTTTATTCCTTTCGTGGATAGATAGTTAGGCATTTACAGAGCAGGATACTCACCAACCAAAAGCCACCTGATACATGAGATTGAAGCATCAACTTCACAAATGAAGGATTGCCTGTTTGCAGCTCTTCTTGTAATTTATGTGCTTTCTTGGCAGCCTTTATCCTTTCTACATCTGATGCATATCGTCTAGGAAGGCGACTAAGGCGCGAATAACTGCACAGATCACTCCCATCACTCATGTAAATCCCAATCATGAGATTCAAACATCAAGCAAGCACAAGAAAGCAGCATGCTTTACCTTCTTCTAAGTAAGGGGAAATCAAAAGCAGCCTGCCCAAATAAACCAAAGGAAAGTTTCTTATTATTCTAATTATAGCCAATCAAGAATAGTCAAGGAAATGATCATGAGCTGCAAGGATTGATCTGAGCTTTTCTTTGACCATCACCTCTCGATAATCAGGCTGTGGACCACTCACAACACGAGAGGAACGACGGACTTCTACTGGAAAATCATCCTTCAGGGCCCGTGGCTTGTTTGTTTTACCCTGTGATGAAAAATACAACCGCTGAGCACTTGCTTGATTCAATTGAAAACGTGTAGGCACATGCATGCACACGTACATGCATGGATTTATGTCATGGCGAACCACCTGTTGCATAACTGAAAGAGTTGCTTGCAAGTGGAGCAGAGTATGCATATGCGTGTCAAAAAAATCAATTTGATATCATGACTAATGCAATCAAAGGGCAGCAAGCCCCCATTGAAATAATTACAGTAGTTGTCTGTACGCTCTTTGACAAGCTTTGGGAAAGTTCCGATATCCCGAGCTCCTGAAGAAGTGTCAAATCATAAGAATTGTGAGCAAAATCACCGAGCTAGACAAACAATGCACGACTATGGAAGGATTCAAGTCTGCAATTGGTGCATTGCACTTGAATGAAAGCAGTTGAGCTTACTTGCATACGTCGTTTGTTCTCCTCCAGACGTTGCTTGCGGATCTCTTCGTACTCCGTACTGCCATCATCTAGTCCCATTCCTAAGTACACATCAATCAAGAGACTCATAAGGTCTCTCCCCATGGATTTCAGCTCACTACATGCTTGCAGGTATGCAACTACAAAATCATGATAAAACTACAAAGCCAATCAGAAGACTCAGGACATGACACCAAATGAGGACAAGGTGGGGATCTAAAGGTACTCTTAAGGTTTAATAGTTGACAAAATCCCTTTGTATTTGGGATGGAAAGTTGTCAATCAAGTGTAATTTTGATCTTCAGTTTAAACTCCTTGCAAGCAAGATGGTCTTTTCACACACTGACATGAGGTCCCTAATGCTCAAATATATCAAGTTTGCCAGAGAAGAGAGAGACAATGGCGGCGGGCGGCTGTAGTGCTGAAATTTGAAGCCTTCAAAGGGCTTCAAACTCTCTAGAGAAGGCCTCTTAGAAGTAGATTGCAAAAGAAGGCCACTATTTTGAAAAAAAATCTAAGTTTTAGACATAAACCTAAAATTTTTGAAGGTTTATTTCAACCTAGTTTATGGCCTTCAAATTCAAGGTCCTTCAAATTTCAGCCCTGGTTAGGGCTTGAAAAGAAGCAGAAAGCTTAATAAGTAGGATTATGATCCAGACTCCATATAAATTTATAATCATCTAAGTTACCATGAGGATGAGGACAGCATATGCCAAAGCTGCTCCTACCCTCGAGCCTTAAAACCGATCATGGCATCTGAGTGCCCACATCTAGCTAATGCTTTATGTAAGCCTTTCTGTAATCTAGGCATACAATTCCATCAACATATAGCTAGATTTGAGAACTGTTGCAGAGGAAAAGGAATGATGTTGCACCTGATATGGCAATCTGAGTATGGACGAGAGGCAGAGAACCCACTTCACCCCAGGAACGCTTTGAACCTCACATGTTTTTGAAATCATAAAAAGGGCGCGCTAGCACAGAGAACGATAAGAGTCTGGCCGTTGGATTACGGGGGGTCCTTTCCCTCCACCGTAAGATTCTCGAACCACACAAAAAAAACAAAAAAAAAGTAATATTCAGCCCTTTCTCTCTTTACCTCTAGGTGACAAAAACTTCAACATTTTATGTTCACCTCTAACTTTATTTTCTCAATTTTTAATTTTCTTTCCTCTTTTTTATTTGGCTTGGTTGGAAATTTGAAAGTACACTACTCACACAGCCATTGCTTGCACAGGGGAGAGATTTGAACCCATCACCTAGGGACTCTCAAAACCTGCCAAATTTCAGACATTCTAGTTATATTTTAGCTCAAAATTTGTAAAATTTTAAGAAAATCCTTCAAAAGTTTAAGGCTCTTAGTTTTGTGATTTGTTTTGCGACAAATGTTTTCTGACTATATATGCCCTCTCTCTCTCTTGTCTATGTGTGTGGGGAGATCTCCACCGGCTAGCTCATGTTTATAAGGCGTCCACTCTCTCTCCCTCTACTATCAAGCATCATGCTGGATCTACAATATGTGCATGCCTAGATTATTGGATACCAATGCTCCACCCTAATATTGTAATGTCCAAGCACTACCTACCTCATGTTTATATGGCCTCCATTATTCGAAGTAGACAGGTCACCCAGCATCCTTTTATTCACATGGGATGGTGGCCTAGGAAGCCATACGGTAGAGAGACTACTACGTGCTAGAATGGATTGTTATTCCATAACAGTTCACACATGGGATAGATAGACTTTACTCTTGGGTATCTTGTCCAGAGTTTGTGGGACCCAAGATGAGCCCAGATAGGCATGGGAGGTATACTTAATGGGATGAGCCAGAATTAGCATAGCAGGTATGCTTAATGCATAATAGTGTTTAGTTCTTTATTGATTGATTCAATACCTCAGATGGTGTTACATAATGTCCACCCTTTAGTTGTACGGGCACACCCGGACGCTAGCGTGTCATCCTATAGTGAATTGGTATTGTGGGTGACCCCACATTAAATAATAGTTACCTATTGTTATTGGCATAGCTTGAGACCATGCTTGACAGGTGTATGTTGTTGACAACTACACACGGTCGAAGCGTAATAAGTGGTTTATGCAATTGATGTGCCATGCTAATTGAAAGTTTAATAAGTGGCAATACACACCATGCTAGATGATGTGTATAATGATACTCTCGTCGTAGTGAAACAAGTGGTAAGTGTATGTTGTATTTGTGCCTATCAATGTTTCATATTGGGATTAATTGTAGAGAAGGGCAATTAATTGAAGCAAGTAATGTACGTACATTTGTGAGATAAGTGATAGTGTCGCACATGGAGGATCTTGTCTATATCATCACGGAATATTATTATTTCATATTATTTTGTTGGCCACGTGCCAAAAGATTGTACATATTATTTATGCACCCTTGTGCGTGGTGTTGCTATATTGTTAGCACATATTTTATAAGAGTTTTGATTATTTACACTTAGTGTGTTAACAAGATCTAGTGTTTGAGCTATTTTTGTAAAAGTGGCAAAAGCAAGCCCAATTTTGTATGCACAACTATTGTTAGCTCCTTGGGGCTATTTATTAAATACAATTCTCAAAAATACTCATGTCGTGGAAGTGGAACTACATGCATAAGGGGGGAGATTACACCCAATCTTGTCTTGATGGTGATGTTGTTCTATCTCTTGTTTATGCTATGTTATGCTCTTTCGTATCAATTTGATGCAAGTCTATGCTTTAATCTTGATGTATTTTCATTATTGTCAATTTATGGAGTAATTTAAATCTCCATGTACCAAAGGTCCTGTAACAGGGGTATCAGAGCACGGCAAATTCAAGTATTAAATTTGGGTCATGGAGGTTTGAAGAAGAAAAATCAATAAATTGATTTTTACCAAAGGTTATTGGCTTAGAGCAAATTTTTAAAGGCTTTTCTTCTATTGTTAAATTTTTGCATAGGAACAAGGAAGCTTGAGGGAGGACATGTACTTGAGGGAGGACATGTACTTGAGGGATCTATTAACCTTAACGAGTACATGTACTTGAGGGATCTATTAACCTTAAGGAGTACATATACTTGAGGGACCTATTAACCTTTGGTTTGAGAAGGCAAAAGGGAGAAAACCTTTTCAAGGAAGAAATTCTCTAAGAAAGACAAAATCAAATGTGCTACCAATCACTTGGTGGACAATGTAGCATTATGGTGGAACGTCTTTGGAACCAGCAAGCGTAAACCAAAATCTTGGAAGAGATTTTAGAAACTCATCAAGAAAGATTTTCTACCTTCACAAGGCTCGCGACAAGGATGGTCTACATTCAAACAGCTCGATGGAGAGAATATATCAACTTATATGGATAGGTTTGGCAAACCTTGTTACAAATACAAGTAATCGAGAAGGTTTGCACCAAGGATCAAAGAAGAAAGTTCATAACAGGTCTAAAATCTACAATTCGATCAGAGGTGAATATGTTTTGACCGCATTCCCTTAGCTCGGCTATTTCTTTAGCCTTGAATTGTGAAAAGAAAATTGGTTTTCCTAATAACCAATGACACCCCAAACCTTGGCATCAACATTTTTGAAGCCTAAAACCTCTCCAAAATCATTTGATACATCTCTTAATGGCCATAATACAGATATTGACACCAAGGTAGATGTTTCACAAAAAGCTAATAAACATGATTCAAAGAAGTGTTATAGGTGTAACGAGATTGGATATATCACATCAAATTGTCCACGAAAGTCAAAGTTTATTTCACTTGGACTCAATTTGATCGATGATGAAGAAGAAGAAGAATACCACGATGATTACTCCGACTCTTGAGGAAACATATTTACTTCATTTGATTATTCTTACAATAAATTTTATTTAAGACTTTTTTTATAAATTTCAAGGAGAGTTTGAACTTTTTGAAGGAACTGGCCCTTCCATCTTGAACTATACTTTATGAAATTTTTTTCACTATGTATTAGTCTTGTGGTATGAGACACGAGATTAATCATGTGTGAAGGATTCTGATGCATACTTATCTAGAGATAAGTATGCACAAATTATCTAGAGATAATTTGTGTGGGATAATTTATTGTGGTATGGGACACTAGAATTTATTACACATAGAAATCCTTGATACAATGTCTTTTATTATAATTAGAGAAGATGCTTGAATTTATATATTATAATTAGAGAAGATGCTTGAATTTATATATTATATGATAACTGATCTCCTTGCTCACAATAAGCAAACATGCAAATGAGTTCAGTTGCTTATCCAAGTAGGAGGGATGTTACATAATGTCCACCCTTTAGTTGTATGGGGATGCCCGGACGGTAGTGTGCCATCCTAGTAAATTGGTATTGTGGGTGATCCCACATTAAATACTAGTTACCCAGTGTTATTGGCATAGCTTGAGACCATGGTTTGACGGGTGTATGTTGTTAAGGTGTAACAAGTAGTGCCATGCCTAACAACTATATTGTGGTCAAGTGAAACAAGTAGTGCCATGCCTGACAACTATATTGTGGTCAAGTGAAACAAGTAGACTATGCTAGACAATTACACATGGTCGAGACATAGTCGAAGCGTAATAAGTGGTTTACACAATTGATGTGCCATTCTAATTAAAAGTGTAATAAGTGGCAATACACACCATGCTAGATGATGTGTATAATGATACTCTCATCGTAGTGAAACAAGTAGTAAGTGTATGTTGTGTTTGTGCCTATCAATGTTTCTTATTGGGATTAATTGTAGAGAAGGATAATTAATTGAAACAAGTAGTAAGTGTATGTTGTGTTTGTGCCTATCAATGTTTCTTATTGGGATTAATTGCAGAGAAGGACAATTAATTGAAACAACTAATGTGCTTATGTTTGTGAGATAGGTGATGAGAGCAGTGCGTGTGTCGCACAAGGAGGATCTTGTCTATATCATCACGGAATATTATTATTTCATATTATGTTGTTGGCCACGTGCCAAAAGATTGTACATATTACTTATGCATGCTTGTGCGTGGCGTTGCTATATTGTTAGCACATGGAGTTTTGATTATTTACCCTTAGTGTGTGTGAACAAGCTCTAGTGTTTGAGCTTTTTTCGTAAAAGCGAAAAAAGCAAGCCCAATTTTGTACACACAACTATTGTTAGCTCCTTGGGTCTATTTATTGAATACAGTTCTCAAAAATACTCATGTCATAGAAGTGGAGCTACACGCATGAGGGGGGAGATTGCACCCAATCTTGTCTTGATGGTGATGTTGTTCTCTCTCTCTTGTTTATGTGCTATGGTATGCTCTTTCATATCAATTTGATGCAAGTCTATGCTTTAATTTTGATGTATTTTCATTATTGTCAATTTATGAAATATTTAAATCTCCATGTACCAAAGGTCCTATGAACAGATGGTGACATTGATAGTGACAATTGACCAATTTTAGTCTCTAGTCATGGGGCCACCCCACATATCCAAGCCACTATTAGAGACATTACCAATCTCTCTACGTATAGTTCAATAGTCTTCAATTCGAGTTTTGCTCCCACATTTCTATTAGCATCATACAACCTCCATCTTAGCAATTCTAGATCAACCACGCTTCATAGGAGTATACAGTGTGGAACTTTGTATTTGTAACAATAGTACAGTATTCTTCTATGTCACTGTTATCGTTTGTAACAATAGTACAGTATTCTTCTATGTCACTGTTATCGTTAGAATAGTAGAAATGAGTGAAAATTAAGATCTTTCAGGGTTGAAAGCCTGAGAGATTAAGTTCTCCTTTACTCCAAAGTGCTAGGAAACTGGCATGATGATTCATTACAAAAAAGTGATTTTGACTTAATAAGCTAAAGTTTTGACCTTAGGTTTGCTAGAAACATATTGGAATAGCTAAGAGCCACGTGCCTTAAAATGAGGACCCGTAAGCATGATTTGGAATGAGATCAAAAGCATTAATTTAAATTATGATTTCAAGATTTAAAATTAAGAAAATATAATAATTTATGATTTTAAAGGAATGTCTCTACACAGTTGCATGTATGTGTGCAAGCATAATTATGTTTTTTTAATGGTACTTAGGACATATTCATATGTACTTTTCTCACGATGCATAGTTGTAGTGACAACATTGCATATGTGTATTAACCCTTCTAGTGGGGCAATCCGAGTGACCCTGTCTATTAGATAGCGATGACTAAGCCTGACACAGAGTCTCCATTTAGGTATTTGTGGAATCAATTTGTCAAGCAAATTATTTAATCAACCGGTCAACATAAAGCACTTGCATATACAACAAAAATCAAACTTGTGAATAAACACATAAAATACGCAACTCTCATATGACACTAGCAATGTGTATAATCTTCCCCCCTCAAGTATGTGGCCTATCCCCACATGTGAGTATTTATGTATATTCAATGCCGAATATAGACTCCAAAAATGCTTTTACTTTGCACACGACGCTCTCTTTTCTCAAAATAGAGAGTTCTATTTATATCAAATCACTTGAGGCTAGGGGAAAGCTTTTAAGCTTTGCAAAATATCAAAAAGTATATTACCAAAGTCAATGCTTAAGAGTCTAATCTTATGAAAATAAATAAAATAACATGCACAACCTTGCACGTATATACAAAGCTTGCTCAAAATTGTGAATGCCTTCCAAAATAATCATTTATGTGCATCTGCCTCAATCTTCCAAGTCCTCCCTCAACTTTAAAATATCCAATAAATAATTTGGTAAATTTAACTATATTCCATAGACAAACAAACCATCACCACACACATATGTTCATCAAGCATAAGTACTCCAAGAATCGCTATGCCATATAAACCAATTGTTGCAAACATTGTAGCCCCCAAGCTCACATCAATATGCACCAAATGAATTCATATTTATAATGGCATCAACCATGATATTAACGTAATTTGGCATGACACAAAAATAGTCGAGGTGAAATTATTTAAGAGGGTGGAATAATATTTATTAGAGAGCATAAAATGCATTCTCATAACATTCCTTCTTGCTTGAGTCTACAATTGCCCTCAATTGTGACACATAATCTACCATTGAATCATCGTCTTCATCTAAAATAATATTAGTCAGTGCACATAGTTGATTAAACACATTAATCCTGACTATGTCATACCAGTGCACACATCTGATTAAACATATTAATCCTGGTAGTAGATGATAAATAAAAAGTGTATCCAAAATAAAATATCTCGAATTAAAATAATGGACATCCCCTACCAAGATTAAACATATTAATCTTGGTAGATAATAAATAAAAAACGTATCCAAAATAAAATATCTCGAATTAAAATAATGGGCATCCACATAGAGATTATGACTAACATTCTCTCTTGCTCGGGTTGCAATTGAACTCGATTGCATGGATGGTATGAGTGGATGAGATTTTGCTAAGAACGAGAAAACTTTTACAGCATCCATTTAGGATTTTGAATAGGATGGTTCTTGAAAGCCACAAGATACTTAACATAAGTGTTGCATGTGCATGTAGTGATGGTCTCATGGTTAATGATAGACTCAAGCATAAGATGTTCTTCTTCAATATTGTTGAAAGATGCATAAAATCTAAGAGCTAACTTAACCATAGGTTAGTTTCATTAGTTTTTATCCTAACTATGTCGTACCAGTGCACACATTTGATTAAATATATTAATCATGGTAGATGATATAAATAAAAAGTGTATCCAAAATAAAATATCCCGATATAAAATAATGGGCATCCCCTTAGAGATTATGACTTTCACTTTTGTTCAGGTTATAATTGACCTCAATTGCATGGATGGTATAAGTGGATGAGATTTTGGTAAGAACGAAAAACCTTTTATGGCATTCATTTGGCATTTTGAATAGGATGGTTCTTGAAAGTCACACGATACTTAACATAAGTGTTGCATGTGCATGTAGTGATGGTCTCATGGTTAATGATAGACTCGGGCATAAGATGTTCTTCTTCAATAATGTTGAAAAATGCATAAGAGCTAACTTAACTATAGGTTAGTTTCATTAGTTTTTATCGTTTCATTTTTAGAAGCATAAGAGGTAACACTTGCTTTTCAATAGGTTTAGGCATACCTAGATCATTAAAAATACCTTCATGTTTAGAATTACCCTCTTGCTCGAGAGAGAAGTCATCATCTTCATGGTTGAATCATGTAGAAAGTATCCCTTGATGAAATCAATAAAAAACAAACCTTAACAAAACC
The DNA here is from genome assembly GCF_041138505.1 of Cibotium barometz. Classification (NCBI taxonomy): domain Eukaryota; kingdom Viridiplantae; phylum Streptophyta; class Polypodiopsida; order Cyatheales; family Cibotiaceae; genus Cibotium; species Cibotium barometz. Next base: position 7,149,748 of record NC_141100.1, on the reverse strand, counting down.
TTTGAAATTCTTCTTTTGCTTATTCGAAGAAGCCTGAATGGTGGAGAACCTTGATGATGTATTGCACTTGGAACCCTTGATTTAATCTCCAAAAAGCAACTGTTGATAAATCCTTTGAGATTATCCTTTTGTTTGTAAGTGTCGAGAAGTCCTTTAATGATGAAGCCTAGTTGTTAATATAGGCTCTTGGTAAAAGCAAGGTTTTGCAAACCTTTGAAATGTAGAGCTTGTTAAGCTTTTTAAATATAAAGGTGGAAAGGGTTGAGGGGGAGTGCCTGCGAGAGATCGAGTAGGTAAAAGTGGCTATTAACTCTTGTCTTAGGTGGAAAGGGTCGAGGGGCAGTGCCTGCGAGAGATCGAGTAGGTAAAAGTGGCTATTAACTCTTGTCTTAGGTGGCAGCGATCGTGGGGGAGTGGGGGGCACCTTCACATGTGTTTGTGCATGCTCCCATACCTAGTGATGGGTGATGGGTTGCATGCATGGATTGTCTCTAGGAGCATCGCCGAGATGAAGGAGCTAGTGGTTGGGGGGGACTTGGGGAATGAAGGATCTGATGAGATGAAGAGGTCGCGGGCAATGAAGGATGAGGGAAGGGACCGCAGGAAGTCCTCACTTGAGAGGGTAGCCGAGAGGCTTATTGCGCATGTTGAGAAGCCCTAACTAGAGGAGAGAAGGTATGTTTGCAAGTGTCCCCTGAACTGGTGAGAAGCTAGATTGATTTGTTTTCTTTGTGTAGTGTGATTGTGTTTTGCTCAGGTGTAGGATCCCATCCAAACATGATGTAGTGAGATGGCTACATGATGATGTTTTTCATGGTAGTGTGGTATCTCATGTTTTTTATTTAGGTAAAGGCTTATTTAACATCTTGTTTACTGAAGCGCAAGCCATCCCAAAACTGTTTGCGAGAGCCCCCCTTTTCATGGACCACACACTGATGCATGTTATTCCTTTTGATCCCTTATTTGATGTTAATAGATGTTTGAATCTTGCCCTATGTGGGTGGAAGTTGTTGGGCTACCCCTTGGCTTCGTCCTTCTTTGAGGGAGATTGCTTACGCGATTGGCCCGATGCTATACTTACCTTAGGAAGAAGCGGGAAATCAACAAGGTAACAATGTATGTATTGCTTGGAATAGAGCTGTAGAGACTCCTAAATCTGTAGAGGTGGACTTAGGTGACTTAGGCAAGATGGAGCTGATGTTGAAATTTGGACCTTTTCCTGGTGCATGTTTCAAATGTAGGGGGTTTGAGCATATTGCTAGGAACTCTGTTAAAGGGAGTCTGGTAAGAGCATAGGCTGAAAGCAAGGATAAACAAGGGGAGAGAGATGAAAAGTGGGGAAAAGGAAGGTGATAGGGATAAAGGGTAAAAACATTGAAGAGAACATTAGGGACTCTGTTTGAGAGGGAGGCTGGAAAACAGTAAAGGGGAAAATGAGTGTGAGGCAGGCTAAAGATGAAGCCAGAAAGAAGGCAAGTGGGGTTGGTGTTGGGAATAATCAGGGGGGTAAACAATTTGCAAGTTTAAGCCCAGTGATGTACTCAAATCCTTGTAACCCATTAGGAGAAGCGGATAGTGGGACTTCATCAATTCAAAATTTTAATTGGCAAGTTGAGGAAGCTTGGAAATGGATTCAAAAAGAAGGGGATCAAGGGGGTAGTAGAGAGGAGGTAGAGATGGTTCCTGAGACTGCGCTCTTATGAGTTCTTCTATCAAAATTAATGGGTGTTCGTGGAATATTAAGGGAATTAAGGATAAAAAGTAGAGTGTTGCTTTATGGAGTCTGGATTAAGGATTAGGATTTGTCTATTATAGCCATCCAAGAACATAATCTTTTTGGGTCTAAAGTTTTGAGAAAGGACAAGTTTAAGGATTGGCTTGATCCACTGGGTCGTGTTAACAGCAACATTTTGTCAGCACAATTCACTAATCTCATAGTGATTTACTGAAGTCATCAAACCGAGGCTGGTCAGACCTCGGCCGACCTTGCTACGCGAGACGTCCTCCATTGACTCTCTGTCAGCTGTTGCAACTTTATCAGCTAGGTCTCCACCACGACCTTAATCACAAGACGGTCAAAATGCTTCCCCAGCATTCTTGACATAAAACAGTCATTTAAAAACAGGCCATAAATATAATTTCTATAACGAACTCTCGTCTTTCCACATTAATCAACATTACTTAATCCACATTTATTTCATATAAATTCCCATTCTCATATCCAATCATATCAGATCTCATATCCAATCACATCAGATCTCATCCACTCGCATTTACCCATACATCTCATCACATCACATTCATTAACATCTATCCAGTTTACATCGCATCTTATCACATCCATTTCACATCACATCTCATTCATTCACATCCCGATTCACATCACATCACATCCATTCACATCCCATACCATTCCTTCTCATCCCGATTCACATCACATCACATCCATTCATTCTCATCCCGATTCACATGCCATCACATTCATTCACATCTCTTATCATTCATTCACATCCCGATTCACAGGCTATCACATTCATTCACATCCATTATCATTCATTCACATCCTAATTCACATGTTATCACATTCATTCACATCCCATATCATTCATATCTATCCAATTTACATCACATCTCATCGCCTCTATTCACATCACATCTATCCATCCATCCATTCTTCTATAAAAATCAACTTCAGTGGAAATAACACTTTTATAAAAATCCTTTTATACATCTATTTATGCATAAATTCAATTTTAAGAAAAATAACACTTTTGAAATAAAAATAAATTCCTTTATGCATCTTTCTATGCATAAAATCAAAGTTAATGAGAACAACTCTTTTGAAATAAAAATGAATTTCTTTATGCATCTTTCTACCACATTCTTACATCCATATCCTTATCCACAGTCCATATCTATATTCATACATCCACTTCCATACATACACATCCATATTTATACATCCATATCCACATCCACATTCATACATCTACTTTTACATTCCCATTCGTATAACCACATATGCCTTCACATTTATTCTTTTACATCACATCCGTTCTCGCCCTATCACAACCCATATACATCTTATCCCATCAGATACACTTCTTACCTCATCCCATACACATCTTATCACATCTTAACTCATCTTATCACATCCTAACTCACCCATATGCATCTTATCACATCCTATCACATCTGATACACCTCTTATCACATCCTATCACATCTGATACACCTCTTATCACATCTTATCACATCTGATACACCTCTTATCACATCCTATCACATCTCATACACATCTTATCACATCTCATACGCATCTTATCACTTCCTATCACTTCTCATACACATCTTATCACATCCTATCACTTCTCATACACCTCTTATCACATCCTATCACATCTCATACACCTCTTATCACTTCTCATACACCTCTTATCACATCTTATCACATCTCATATGCATCTTATCACATCCTATCACTTCTCATACATATCTTATCACATCCTAGCACATCTCATACGCATCTTATTAGACATAAAGATAACTTAAGTAGGAATAACACTTTTATAATAATCCTTTTATGCATTTTACTATGCATAAATTCCAATTTAATGAGAATAATACTTTCGAAATAAAAATAAATCTTTTATACATCTTTCTATGCATAAATTTCCATCTTAATGAAATTTATACTTTTAGAATAAAAATAAATCTTTTATGCATCTATCTATGCATAAAATCAAAATTGATAAGAATAACTCTTTTAAAATAAAAATAAAATTCTTTAGGCATCTTTCTATGCATAAAATCAAAATTGATAAGAATAACTCTTTTGAATTAAAAATAAAATTCTTTATGCATCTTTCTATGCATAAATCTAATTTAGTAGGAATTACACTTTTAGAATAAAAGAATTTCTCTTATGCATCTAATTTGTGCATAAAATCCATTTATGATGAAAATCTCACTTTTAATATAAAAAACCTTTTATGCATACAAATCATGTAGTCATGACTCTAAGTGGCACGACGTCCTCATTCTCTGATGAAGGTGGTGATGGAACTGCCCCTACAAGGTTGAGTGAGACCTTTGGTTGAGAGGTGCCTTCCTCATGTGGTTTCAGCAAACAATCCTTTGGGAAGTGTTCTACACAACACCCTAGACAATATCTTTCAATTGGTGGAAACTGTTGTACTGTTGTATTGGATCGAGATGCTTGCCTTGAGCGATGTGGACAATCACGAGCCCAATGGGGTTCTCCGCACTCATAACAGGGGCCCATTGGTTTGGCCTCTACTTTCCTTGGCTGCCATTGACCTGAGGGGCCTGGAGTCCTAGGTTGGTAGCCGCCTAGCAACATCAAAGAGTTTTGTTCCCCTAGTTGAGTCTCCAGTGCTGGGCTTGGGTATGTGGGACTTTCAAAGATATTTTCTTTGGATGAATATGATGCATATTCCTCCTCCACATAGCCTGGGTTTACCAAGTCTCTACACATATTTGAATTGTCGTAGTCCACAACCCTTCCAGGAGCAGTCCAAGGAGCAGGAGGTTGAGCACCAAGAACAGGTCGTGCTTGCTCTTGTGTCATTGGTGGTTTACGTTCAAAATTAGTATACTGTTGATACATTTGTGGAGCCACTCCACCCCTTGGCTGCTCACGCTCCTGTCTCATTCTTGCAATGCGAGTACATTCCTGTGTGGTATGGGTAAAGTTCCAAGCACAGGCTTGGCACCACTTCTTTGTGGGTTGGTTTGTGACTAGAGGAGAAAAGGTATTACATTCCTCTGTTTTATGGTTACCGCCACATGCTCCACAAAGATGAGGACCTGTAGGAAGTACACTCCTCATTCTCTACTGCTGTTGTTGTGGCTGCATGGGTGGACGATAGGTCTGTCCCAATCTCCTTAGTACTAGGTTAGCTATCTGGTCTGGATTTACTAGCGCGCTAGACCCTGAACTTTGGTCATCACCCCACTGATCTCTAGTTTTCACCTCTGGGCCAGAACCATCTTGGAATTTGAAGTTATCGATGAAATCCATAGCATCATGGCAACACTCATTGAAATTTGTATGCTTCTTCGCATAGAGATGTGTATGCAGTGTTGAATTTTTGAGTCCCTTTAAGAAGAGAGAAATTAATCGACTTTGGGCGGGCTTCTCATCTTCTGGGCAACGATTAATGTACTGCTTCATTCTATTTACACAGTCTCTAACACTCTCATTCTCACCTTGCTTGAAAGAGTAGATGTGTGCTACCGTGTCATGTTGAATTCCCATCAAGGAAAAAGCAGCAATGAATCTCTCTTCCAAAACTCGTAAAGAAGATTTGTCTGAAGCCTCTAATGCCTGAAACCAAGCAAGGGCCTTTCCCTCAAGAGTGAGTCCAAATCCTTCAATTTGAGTATGCTTGTCAGCCACTTGCTCAGCTCGAACTGCTTGCCTAAATGCTGCTACATGGTCGTATGGATCTCCCGACCCTTCATACTTCTTTACCAGTTTCTGAAGAGTTGATGGCCTTACTTGTCTTGAATACTCATCATAGGGCCTACGGCCTCTCACTCTCAGTGGGAATTGTTCCTCTCTTTGGTAAGATGGTCCACATGCATCCAAACTTGGTGTGGGTCCCCTATTACCAGCCTCACCAAACCCTTCCAAAGATCTTGTCACCCGCATTTCAGGAGGTGCATTTATGGGAGGCCGAGTTGGCTCCCCTACCCTCCGATTGTTATAGTGAGAAAGATGTTGGTGTGGTGTGACCTGTGGTCGCACATTTGGTGTAGGACGATATCTTGGTGCTAGAGTTGGGCTACTAGCAGTGGTCCACTTGGATGTTGAAGGTTCCTCTCTAGTGAACTCTCGTAGGGGAGGAGCAACAGTTTCTCCAAGAAAGGCTGTCTCTCCTGGTTTGGCTGTATTTGATGAGAACACTTCCATGAATAATGGTTGTCCTTTCCACGTGAGTTCCCGAATCTCTTTCCAATCTAAGGTTCGGTATTCATTGGCCCATTTATCAATTATTCGGTTCATGTGTCCTGCAAGCTTCTCAACTACCACTACCAGTGCTAGAGGAAGATCTAGCTGTGGCAATCTAGTTGTGGCATAATATCCCTCTAACGAGTCCTTATAGACCTCTTGAAGTGGGTCATCCTGTAAGACCTTTGTCACTGGAATTTGTCGTACAAACTCCCATTGGTTCTCAGCCCCCTGATCCATTTTGCTCTTGCCTTTCCTATCCCTTTCCAAATTTAGATCTACAAGAAGTAAATCATCTATGGATGGTTTTGAGGACTGGGCATTGGAGGGTCCAGGCATGTCCGGCTCAATGAGCCAATCATCTCTAGACTCCCTTGCTCTGGAAAGTTTTGATAAGTCTAAGAACTCGGTTTTAGTGAGCTCCCCTAATTTGTCTACATTTTCTGGATGGTAGGTGACTTCGTAGCGAACACCATCTCCACCCATGTACATGTTACCCTGGTCATTGACTAGAGGTGCTCTATCAAGTTCTGAGAAAATGTCTGCGATCTTAACAAGATACCGTTGTTGTGGATCCCTAAAGATCTCAGCTCCTTGAGCATTTGTGTAGACATATTGGAGTCTCACATTGAGTGTTAACCCCATGGTGTCGGCTTCAAATGGATTAAAGGATCTTGTGGGTGTCCTATTTGGGGCTACGGACCGACTATTTGTCGGCCCTAGATTGTCCATGGACAATGAACTAGTTGTTCTGGAGGAAAGGGTATCGGATTGGGATTCAGAAAGGGTTTCAGCAATATCTGCCAAATTTCCTACCGATTGGGTCCCACTTTCTTGCGTAGGTACTCTAGAAGGTGCCCTAGGCCCTATGGCAGAATCTATAAGACGCCCCGACCGCAAGTGCATAAGGTCAATTTTTTTTTGGTTTTTTATGTGTTTTTGTTTTGTTTTGTTTTTGTTTATATATATATATATATATATATATATATATATATATATGTATATATATATATATATGTATATATATATATATATGTATATATATATATGTATATGTATATATATATATGTATATATATATATATATTTTAACCTACCTAATCACTAAATGCAACTAAAATGAGTATGTGTGGTGTAACTATCTATCATATTTTTTATTATTATATTTTTTTTAAAATGTTTTTTTAATGATTTTATGTTTTTACTTTTTTTTTAAATTACAAAAATTATGGATCACGCTAAAAAAATACTAATTATGCACAAAGTTACAAAAATTAAAAAAATGCAAGTTACACTAATTATGCAAAAAATTTAAAAAAAATAAAAAATTACAAAATATACAAAAAAGTAGACTCCTAAAAAACACTTAATTTATAGAAAATTTTTTATTTTTTTTAAATTTCTATTTCTTTTCTTTTATTTTCTTTTGTTTTCTTCTCCTTTTGTTGTTGTTTTTTTTTTGATTTGTTTGTTTGTTTGTTTGTTTGTTTTTTTAAACCAATAAATTTCGTACCAATTACAAAAAATATGAATCTACTAATTATGCACGCAATTAAAAATAAAAATAAAAAATACAAGCTACTTTAATTATGTAAAATTTTACAAAAATTTAAAAAATGAACAATGGACTCAAAATACAAAAATAAAAATTGTTTTTTTTCTCATTTTTTTAAAAAAAAATTTATTGTTTTATGGTTTTTTTTCTTTTTTTTTCTTTCTATCTCTTTTTCTCTTTTTTTTTTATTTTTTAAAATTATATATATATATATATTTTATTGTTTTGTTGTTTTTATTTATTTTTTATTATTTTTTTAAAAAAATGCAAAAACATGAAAATTAAAAAAATGCATGAAAGAAAAAAATTTAAAAAAAGAAAAAGGAACTAACCTTATCTTTCTGCCTACTTCGTCTCTGCGCGCCGTTCCCGGATTTCCCTGCAACTGCTCGTCGCCTTCAATGCTTCGCACGACTCCTTCTTCGCTCGCCTCACCACTAGTTGGCTGCCGCCTTCATCTGCTACTCCACGCAACCACACCTCTTCGGCCTTCACACCTTCGCAGCACCATCCTCCGCACCTTCGCTCTTAGGCGCCCTCCACACATCCTCCACTTCGACGACCTCTCCACGCCTCCATCGCCTCACTACCTTCTCTTCGGCGGGCTCGGCTGGTCCCCCGCCAGCTTCTTCACCGCCTCACAGCTGCAGTACCGCCTTTCTCCTAGCCGGCCACTCTTCTTTGCCTCCTTCGCTTTCTTTTGCTACTCCAGGCCTCTCACCACCGCTTTCTCTGGCCTTCGCTCACTGCAGTCGGCCACTCTCTGGCCTTCGTCGGTTGGCAGCTCTTCACTTCACCTCATTCGCAATACTGCCTTCTTGCCAGCCAGCCTCTTCTTCGCATTCGCCTCCAGTCGGCCAGTCAGCGACCAGCTACCCGCTTCCTTGGCCAGCAGCTTCTTTTCGATGCCGCCTCACCTTCTTCTACGGCCGCCACCCTTTTCCTCGCTTGCGCCCACCTTCACTGCCTGCCGGCGCAGCCACTGCTACGCCTTCAGCGTTTAAAAAAAAACCGCCTTGAGCCTGACGGGCGGCCTGCCTACACTGCCTGCAGCAGCAGCAGCTGCCTTCACAAGTGCTGTGCCTCCCCACGCCAACAGCCGCCCTTCTCTTTCGGCCTCTCTACACAGTCTCCACGCCGGCTTCTCCACCTCTTCCACCTCCAAAGCCTTGGCTTTCAGCGTATATATATAAATATATATATATATATATATATATATTTTCTTTGCTGCGCCTCAACACTTCCCAGCTACCTCTCCACGCTCTTCTTACGCCCTCCCAACCGCAACACAAAAAACACAAATGTTAATGTGTTAGTTGATTAGTGACAAAAGGTATGCCAAAAAATACAAAAATAGAAAACACTTAATCCTAATTAATGGCAGGATTACTCAACCGCAATGGGGTTTTAATTTTTTTTTTGCTTTTAATCAAAAAACAGAAATCACACAAGGCGCCCTTGAGATCACACACTCAATGCCCTTGCAAACTCTACTCCAATCTACCCTAATCCACGATTTTGCAATCAATGGAGCACTTAGTAAGAAGTAATGGTTAACACCCTTCACTAACTTAGTTGTGCGTTCCCCGGCAGCGGCGCCATTGTTTGGGGCATCATAGCATAGCGGAGGCTACACTCCAACCCACACACTTTGTCAATCCGTGAATGCAAACCGGTTACCGCATAGAGGCTATCCCGAATGGGAGAAGATTAGTTAACCACACACTAATGACTTCTAGTCCTACTCAATCCTTCTTCAACACTCAAGCAATCAATCTAACATAATCAAAGCATCAAGATTAGGCTACACTTAAGCACAAAAATGCAACTTATGCAAAGAATCTAACATGCAAAGAGCTATCACACAAGCCTCAACTACACATCATTTCATGCACAAGCTTCATCACATGCACTCTACAAATCAGATTTTAGCATCAAAACATCATTAAGAAATCTAGATTAGCAAGTGTGTAGACCATAACCTCATCTCATTGAAAATGTAGAGAATAGAGAGTACAAGATTGAAGCAAGAATGGAGATAGAGAGCCTTGGGAGAGCACATGAGAAGGAGCTATGGAGCAAGCTCTCTCTATGAGCCTCTCAACCAAATGACCAAAGAGTCCTCTCTAGCTCTCAAATGGGCCACCTTTTATACAAAAACTCTAGAACTCCCAAAAGTTCCCATGTGGGATTATTGTCAAGCCCTCTCCCATATTCATCTACAACTTGGAACTCTTTTTAAGAGCCCTAAGTGTCTTTTTTGTTGCATCCTTGTATTGATCTTCATTCGTCATGCAACACAAGCACTCTCCCAACCTATCAGCAGTACCTCCCACCAGTGCCTGTCCCACAAACACCTCAAGTCTATCAAAACCCACCTCCAGTGGTCTATGCGACAGCCCCTCCAGTACCTCCGGCCGCTAACAACACATATGGGGCTCGGCCTAACCAAAGGTACTCCAATCGCCATCCTCCCAACAACCCCACCTGACCTCTTATATGCTACCATTGTGGGGGGAGCGGCCACATGCAAGCTCAACTATACCAAAGGGCTCGCCCCCATGCCTCCATTGCCCGGAGAGCCGAGACCACTACACCCGGGATTGGTTAACATGGTGGAAACCGTGGTGCCATCTCCCAAGGTTGTCCTAGAACCCCATTGGTTAACATGGTGGAAGTCGTGGTGCCATCTCCCAAGGTTGACACTCCAATAGTGGTTGTGGTGCCACCTCCCACCACTGGCACTCCAATAGTGGTGGCTGTCACCCGGTCCCAAGGAGCCCCAAAGACACCAACTCCTCTCCCTAATGGTGCAATCTACCCATCCATTGTGGACCAAGCTTATAAGGAGGCAGTGGAGGAATTCATTCAAACACCACCCATGGAGAAGGAAGCAGCACCTATCTTGGTCATCCCCCCAACCCCCACACCTCCAAAGGCGGATGAGGAGTCTACCCAACCCAAGGTTAGTAATTTAAGTTGGGAGGAAAAGTTGGCAGGAGTAAAGGTGGAAATCACCCTTCCTCGGTTATGTGGTTTGAGCCAGGAAATAGGAGAGCAACTGTTAGGCTTGGTCCACCATTGGATGGATCCGAAGGCAACTAGGGGTGAAGCCACATCTAGTAGTAGTGGGCGACGGCCCAAGAGGCAGCAAGTCACTGTCCTAGGAGTGGCCAATCACCGAAGCCCAAGGGTGACAATCTCCGTGGGAGGAACTCAAATTACATGAGCCATTGTGGATGGTGGTTCTGGTGTGAACATCATGCCCGAAGCTACTAGGAAAGTCTTGGATCTCCGTATTACTGAGCCAGCTCCCTTCGCCATCCAAGTCTGGCAGACCGAAGAGAAGTGATGCCCGTGGGATTAGTCAAGCAAGTTCCGTATGTGAAATTACTTTTGTGGTGTTAGACCTCCCACCAGCTCGAGGGGCCTACAATTTACTCATTGGAAGGCCTTGGTTGAGGGTAGCTCGTGATCCATGCTTGGGGTCGGGACAACATGCTTGTGTGGTTCCAAAATGGTGGTGAGCAGCTCTTTTTCAAAGCTGAGCAAATGCAGTGGCCCCAAGCCCCAATGGCTACCTTCGACCTCTCCTTTAACGCGGCTAAGCATCTTGTCCGCTACAAAGCCTAGAGAAGATCAAGGAGGGAGTGAGGAACACACAGAGTTGCTTGCATTGAGCTGTTGGTGGAACGGGGAGCTAATGTCCTCATGGTTGATGCATCCCATGGCAGGACTTACATGCACTACACTGCAAACAGTGGGCACCTCCACTGTCTTTAGATAATCTTGAACCAACCTCAAATTTGGGAGCACGCCCTTGCATTTTGCAGACCAAGGTGGGTCAACTGAAGGTGTAAAAGAGCTGCTAGCATGGGGTGCGGATAGGTTGACGAGAAACTCTCAAGGGCTCATAGCATGTGCAACTCTTCTTAACTCTTTTGATTGCAGAGCCGTTAGTACGGCCATCTCCTTTGGCAGTTTATGAGCAGTCTTGACCCTAAAGGAAAAATTCTGTTGGAGGTTGCCATGGCACATGCTAATGCTGCTTATCTTTGTATGCTTGGACTTCGTGCTAGAAGTTTTGCCCAGACGAAGTGGCCAGTGATTATTGTTGAGATTGTTTTTGTGCTTTTGTTGAGGTACCCTTTTGTCAGATGCTTTGTCCAGGGGATGACAGTGGTAATACAGTTAGAAATAGCTTGCTGGATGAAGTGCCCAGGAGCTCTCAGAAATAGCTTGCTGGATGAAGTGCCCACGAGCTCTCAGAAATAGTTTGCTGGATGAAGTGCCCAGAAGCTCCTTGTTCAATCATTTTTTTCTACAGCTCGCTGGATGATGTTGCCCAGGAGCCTAGTTGATTCATTTTTTATTTATTTTGTATCTCTCTAGAAGGTTTGCCTGGAAGGATCATTGTATGAGGTATGCCTAGTAGCCTGCTTGCCGGACGTTTTTCCCAGAGGCTCACCTATGTTTTTTTGGCATTCACCGGGACGGTGAATTAAGTAGTAGTGGGCGACCTGTGGATGGGAAGCCAGTTCCTCCACACTCCACCAACTACTCCGGCTGCTCTGAGCGCCGTCACCGTTGGTGTGCTCCAACCACTCCGATCGCCAGTGCCCTCCGACTTCTTCGAGCACTCTGACCGCCGGTGCCCTCCGAGCACTCAGTGCCCTCCGACCACTCCGACCGTCGGTGCCCTCTCGAGCACTCCAACCGCCGACGTGCTCCGACCACTCGGTGCCCTCCAACCACTCCGACCGCCGATGTGCTCCGACCACTCCAACCGCCGATGTGCTCCGACCACTCCAACCGCCGATGTGCTCCAACCACTCGGTGCCCTCTGACCACTCCGACCGCCGGTGCCCTCCCACCACTCCGGTGCCCTCCGACTGCCAGTGCTCTTCAACCTCTCTGACCGCTGATACCCTTCGATATCTCATACGTGCATGGCCAACTCTGATGGCACTCATGGAGGCAACACCCCTCTCCCTTTCCCAAGGTAGGGAGAGATCCTCTTCGAGATCCTGAGCACCATCTTCCTTTTCCCCTTGCCTTTCCCAAGGCAGGGAGAGATCCTCTTGAGCAGCACCCGAGGAGGAGGATACCCAAGGAGGAGTTAAGGGGAGCACTCTTGGAGCAGCAGGGGGACGGTCTAGAACACACTCTCACAGAGGAGGACACTCTCTCGTGAATCACCTTGAGGTCTAGCACATCCTTCTATCGGAGCGGAGTCTCCCTTGTATCATTCCTTTTTGGTATTTTGATTGGAGTGTTGCGCTCTGTGTGGTGTTTTTGTCTCTCTCTTTGTGGGAGCGAGGTGAGTGAGGTGTGTGTGGTGTGAGTGAGAGGCTTGTAGGGGTACTGCGGTGCTAGGTGGTGGTCGCGGAGAGCACGGTAGACAGTGTAAAGCATAGGTCTTGCATGTCTAGCCAGTGAGGTTGACTCATCCTTGGTGGGTATACTTCCCTGAGAGGATCCACGCTCCCTTCTTCCCCAACCATAGTGTTTGTGGCAGTTGTCTTCGAGTTCCCTAGCAAGGACCGGCGGAGTCATCCACAGGTGGTTCAAAAGTGTATACGGAACATGCATGTGCTAAAGACATCATTTCTCTGGATTGTTTACATGGTCAATGTGGTGGTCTTGGCACATGGTTTTATACACCACATTTGAACGAGAAATGTCACAGGATTGTATTAAGTGCATGATGAAAGCCTAGAAGGAAAGTAAATTGCACTAAAATTTTGGACTCTTAAGTACCCATATAGCATCAATCTTGGCATCTCGGCAATGGAGTTATTCAAATGCTTATCTTTTGCATGTTGTAATTTTGAAGTGTGATAAGTGAATCTATCTCAGTAATGAAGTTATTAAAATGCTTATCTTTTGCATATTGTGATCATGTTGTAGTTTTAAAGTGATATAAGTGAATCTATCTCCATTATGATAAGCACACTTTACATGCCTCAATTGCTCAAGTTGACATATCGAGCTCAAGTAGTGTGGATATAGATGTGTGGATATGAATGACACACCGCAATGATAGCTCCACACTTATGCCACTAGCATGGTTAGTGAGATTATGAATGTTATGTCGATAATGGTTTATAGGCTCTGTGACACTTTGGTTCACTAGAGTTATGGCATAATTATAGTGCCAGCTCATGTAGTGAGTTCACACTATGGACCAACCTTGTATGTTTTAGTAGGAGATTACTTTCCCTCATAGTATGTACTCTTATCTTTATGCTATGATAGTAGAGAAGAGAAGAGAATATAAGAAAATTTAGTCATCCATCTCTCTCATGTGCTTATCTACTCATGTGTGTGAATGTGACTGTTTGCTTATAAGAAGCTCAAGTTCACCCCTCGTTCACCCTCTCCCCCACTTTGGCTCAATAGAGTTATGGCATAATTATAGTGCGTGCTCATGTAGTTGAGTTCACACTATGGACCAACCTTGTATGTTTTAGTAGGAGATTACTTTTCCTTATAGTATGTACTCTTATCTTTATGTTATGATCATAGTAGAGAAGAGAATACAAAGGCTGAGTACATGAGTGCTGCTATGGCAAGAGCATGTACAAGAGGAAATGGGATTCACTACCAAAGTGCTCAAATTAAATTTCCATTTCTAAAATATTGTATTGACATTCCCCCCAAAAAAAAAAAGCTCAAATGTTTCTTTTAAAGGGTCCGTGGATCTGTTAGAGAATTGTATCAACTCTCCGTTTTGGCTTTCTGTCTCTTGTTCTTTTGATTGAATTTAAATTGAATTCCATACTTAAGTTAGAACCCTGCCTTAGAAGACACAGCACAGATCTTCGCTTTCTGCAAACCCTCGCGTCTTTTTGCTTGAAGTCCCAGCGACCCCTCGTGAGAAAAATGGTGGAGAGCCCATGGCCTGTCTATCTATGGGTGGACGGAAGCTTGTTCCCTTCAAAGCATGAAGGCAAGGCCTCTGATGGTCATCACCACAGGCATAAGCCTAGGCAGGGCTGCAGGAAAACGGAAGTCGGCTATTTGGCAGGAGAGGGAGCTAGGCCTCCGTCTATACAGCAATGCTGGGGGGAGCTTATCTCGTAAGCGCTTCATTGGGATCTTGTCATCCGCAGCATGGAAGGAGGCCCTCGATCAGTTGAACCCACCTGGTAAAGAGTCTGACCTTTCTTCCTATGCATCTGTTTTGAAATCTCTTGGCATTTCTAAGGCCTTGCAAGAGGGTAAATGCATCCATGACCTCGTCATTGCACGTGGGCTTGACCGAGACATGTTCATAGTGAGCCATCTCGTACAGATGTACGGCACATGTGGGGCTTTGGATGATGCATTTTCCCTGTTTGAAAATATGCAAAACCGGAATGTGTTCTCATGGAATTTTGTCATCCGTGCATGCGCTCGCCATGGCGAGAATGAGGTCGTCCTTATTCTCCTCAAACAAATGCAGCAGGAAGGAGTCATCCCTACTAAGGTCACGTTTGTTAGCGTTTTTGATGCATGTGCTGGCCATATTACTCTTGATGTCGGCCAGCAAATGCATGCTCTCATTGTGGACAGCCCATTTGAGGTTGATATTGTCGTGGGGACGGCCTTAGTGAACATGTATGGCAAGTTTGGCAGTGTGGAAGTGGCAAGCCATTGTTTTGACAAAATGTGGGAGCGGGATGTGATTGCATGGACTGTCTTAATCTCTGCCTTTTCACAGTATGCTCAGGGCAGGGAGGCTTTTCAATTATTTGACCAGATGTTACAGGAAGGAGCAATGCCAAATGAGGTCACTTTCATCAGCTTATGTGATGCATGTGCCAACCATGCAAGCCTATTGGAAGGTAAGAAGATGCATGCCCACATTTCCAATGGTGGATTAGAGGCAAATATGGTAGTGGAAAATGCTCTTATTGATATGTACGGGAAATGTGGCTGTCTGAAAAATGCAAAAACGATCTTTAAGAAGATGGGAGAACGGAACTTGGTTTCATGGACTGCTATGATTTCAGCTTATTCTCAGCATGGGCATTGCAAGGAAGCATTCCAACATTTTTCTCATATGCAGCAGCAAGGGATACTTCCAGATAATGTCACATTCACCACCATTCTTGCTGCCTGTGCCAGCTCAGCATTGCTAGCTGATTGCAAGCAAATGCATGCTATCATTTTGATTAGGGAATCTGAGATAGATGTTGTCATAGGAACCGCCCTCGTCAACACCTATGGCAAGTGTGGGGATGTAGTATCTGCAAAATCAACTTTTGATGAAATAGTTGATCGAAATGTTTTCTCTTGGAACACAATGATTGCAGCATTTACACAGAACGGACTCAGCAAAGAAGCTTACAGTCTCTTTGATCAGATGCAGGAGGAAGGGATATTGCCCAACAAGGTGACCTTTGTGAGCATTCTTGATGCTTGCGCCAGCAGTCAAGCAGCCCTGAGACGTGGTGTGCAGATGCATGCTTGCATTCTCCAGGGTGAGCTAGATGTGGAAAATGCACTCATCAACATGTATGGCAAGTGTGGCAGACTTGAAAGTGCACAATCTATATTTGATGATATGCTGGAGAGAGACTTGATCACATGGAATGCCATGATTACAGTGTATGTGCAGCATGGGCAGAGTAAGAAGGCTCTTGGGTACTTTGGCAGAATGTGGAAGGAAGAAATACAGCCAGATGAGGCCACCTTTGTTAGCATTCTTTCTGCATGTGTTGGTGAGGAGGCCTTAGCGAAAGGTCAGCAGATTCATGCCTTTATCCTTGATAGTGGATTTGAACGTAATGTTATGGTGGCGACAGCCCTTGTTAGTATGTATGGAAGATGTAACAGTGTAGAGGATGCTAGTATGGTGTTTGATGGAATGGGTAAGCGTAACGAGGTTTCATGGAATGCGATGATTGGAATATATGAGCAAGCTGGACAGGTGAAGGCTGCCCTCGAGCTCTTTGACCGAATGCAGCACGATAAAGTTTCGCCTGACTATGTGACCTTTTTGACCATTGTTTCTTCATGTATCACCCAATCAGCCCTGGTGGAAGGCAAGATAGTCCATGCCCATATTCTTGAGAGTGGGTGTTGTGCAGATGTTGTTTTGAACACTGCAATAATAAACATGTATGGCAAGTCTGGCAGCTTGGAGGATGCACAGAGGATGTTTGACAAGATGGAAGTGCGGAATCTTGTGTCGTGGAATACCATGATTGCAGTTTATGCACAGCATGGGCTGGCCATGGGAGCACTTGGTGTGTTTAGCCGAATGCAAGCAGAGGAGGTGACACCAAACAAGATCACCTTTGTCAATATTTTGGGGGCGTGTAGCCACTGTGGTTTTTTGGATGAGGCTCATCAACATTTCTATTCAATGATGGAAAACCATTCGACTTCTCTCGCAGTAGATCACTATGTGTGCCTAATTGACTTACTTGGTAGGGCAGGATGTTTAGATGAAGCAGAGGACATTATTAATGGCATGCCAGTCCAACCTTCGGCTGTGTCTTTTATGGCACTGCTTGGTGCATGTAGGTATAGAGATGACATAGAGCGGGGAGAACGTGCTGCAAAGCATGCGTCTGAATTGGAACCAGCGAATCGTGCTCCTCATTTGGTGCTGTCAAATATCTATGCTGCAGTTGGTAGGGTTGACGATGCAGTAGAGGTGATGAGCCTTTTTGAAGATGGCATGATGCAAACAGCCTGTATTAGTGATGAAGGGCAGCTGCATAATTTCTATGAATAATTCCAGCTGCTATTCAGAATTCGTGGGTTGAAGGTACTAAGGTGTCTACTCATCAGATGAAGAATGCCAGGTGAGAAGAAAAAGCTGCTAGTCAAGTCCCCATGCAAGGCAGTTTTTCTGCTACAGGTACTGACATGGCATGGTGGTCTGGCTTTTGAGATTTGGCAACTGGACGACGACTCCTTAAATTGGGGTGCTAGTTGCACATGATATTGACTGGGCCCACAATGGGTCATCAGTTCTGTTATCATACTTACAAAATTTGTACAAAATACAAGTGCAGGGAAGTCTTGCACAGAAATTTGATTGTTGCCATGTCGCATTCCTTTGCAGGGTTAAAGAGACATTAAAGAGAAATGCGCACCTGTTTCTTCATCAACAAATGCCATCCGCTCATGAATTTTATATGGATGGGGTCACAAAGAGTCAAACCCAGTACAAACTTCAAGATACAACCACTAGACCCATCATCTTCTGTAAGGTCTGCAAACACATTTTATCAAGTTAATTTGTCCGTATCTTTGTGAAAGGGCCCCTGGACACTCAAGAAAAGGGTGATGGTGGTGGACACGATGATATTTTGCGGAATCATCTCAAGTAGAAGAGCCCAGTACAGTTCTATCAGTCCTGCCTTCTCCACTAGGGCCAAAGCCAGCTTTAAGGCACCATGTTGATTGACCAAAGAAAAGTTCCATTAAATAGGCCATTGTGCCTGTTTTAGAAAATTCCATGCTGCTCGAGATTTATGTGTTGTAAAATCCAAACATTATAAACTAATTACAGAAGAACAGGAGAAAAGTGTTTCAATTGATGAAAAGTTGAAGGAAGAGCTGTTGTAATGAAGAAATAACAGATACACGAGAGGATATTTATGTGACTGTTGTCCTTGTCTTAATTATCAAATAAGATGTTATCTACTACTATATCAATTTTTCTCGAATACGAAGTGCAAATTTAAGTGGGAAAAGAACATGAAATGAAAGTGATTTGGCATCCAAGTAAAGCTCTACTTTTGATCTCCAAGTTGATGATACGGAGGCTTCCCTCTTGCTAAGGCTAGAAAATGGTGTTCCATAAACCATTGGCTTTGACTTGGCAGGTTTCCATCCTCTCTTGACCAATGGGACTTCTCAATTAGTTGTTGGATTTGGCTGATACGGAAAGACCAACATAGTTGTCACATGCATCCCGCACTTGGATGCCACATAAACATATCTGAAAAAGTAGGTGCAGGACCTAGAGTGGAAACTAGTCCCTTGTGAGTCCCAGTCAGCCAGGGTTCCACTCTAAGCTTCCAAAGTCAGGTGCACAAGTCCTGTACATGGTCTTGGTCAGGTGTGCAAGTCTTGCACATGAAGTAATGCCAGTCTGTACTCTAAGTCACCCTCTGGAACGATAACAGGTGTTCAGCTTGTTCTACGAAAAGCATGTAGGATTGCATACAGTGTAGGGTGGTACCCAGCACTTGGGCTAGCTAGGGCAGCCCATGGGCCATGACATTGGCCCATAAGAACCCCTAAGCATTGTGGCCAGCCCTTAAAAGGCATAGGCCTTGATGGCCAGCCTCTAGGAGGCCCATAAGAAGCCCATAGCATTGTGGCCAGTCCTTATAGGGCATAGGCCTTGATGGCCAGCGGGCCAGCCCCTAATGGGCATGGATTGGCTATCGGCCAGGCCTAAAAGGCCTGGGCAACTAGTCGGCCAGCCTACGTAGCCTTCCAAGCCATGGGCAGCAACCAGAGTAGGTGAAAAGGCGCCTATTAAAAGCTGATAAAACAGGTCGTGGAGCAACTCCGACAACAGTTATAAGCCACCGATCAGCATCTAGATTTAGTATAAAAGCATGGCTTAGCCAAGGCTTCATTCATCTCATAACTTACATAGTGGGCCAGGACAACCCTAATGCAAAGGTGAATTTAAAGGTCAAGAATCAAGTCATCTTCAAGCTCCAAGTTTACAACCAAGGAAGGCCAATAGAGGGTATTTGGGACCCAATCGGGTGTACCGTGTCTTTATTGTCCTCCCCTCTTTCTTGCAGTCTTACTTCTGCTACATTGTGCAATCGTCAGAAACCAAGGTGTTGAATATTCATTAGCTAAACTATAATCCTATTTGGAAGCTTCCACATGTTATAGTGATATTAGAGCTTTGCCTTTTGGTAAAGAGATTTAGCCAAGAAAAAAAGAAGATTTTTTTTAGCTTGTGTGGTTGGTTTTCAAGCACCAGTTGCACTCCTATTCCAATGTGACTCTTGTCCCTCAAAGGACGATTAGTTTCTAGCGTCCAGAAGCGAGCAGAAACGTCTCCCATACACATAGTGGATGGTATTGTTGTGGTTAGGGAAAATCTTGACCACTCCCATTGTGGCGAATTTGATGATGAGAAAGAACACCAGATCCCAGCTAAAACTATTTCTTCGACACCGACTTCCTCTAGAAGCCAGCTCATCAATGATGACACAAACACCATGTTCAAGGAATTTATGCACAACATAGCGCAACAAGGGGAATAGATGCAAGCATGTGCGACTTATATACAGGCCTTGGAGAAACGAATACCTCTTCAAGAAGCCTCGACATCCACCACCCCCCCTCTCCTTCACCCAGTCACCAAGATCCCTTCCCAATCCCCTTCCTAGATCTAGGCTTCGGCTAGCTACATTAAGGAGTTAACGCAACATTCCTGTGTGTTACATGAATTGCATGTATCGGAGGTAGAGCTTCGAACATAGGTGGTAGCCCACGTTGCTGCACTAGAGAACCAACGTCGACGTGTGGAGCACAAGCGATACCTTGCAGTTCTCGACAACGCAAGGATAGTACTCGACAACTTCTTCGACTCATCTTCACAAGAAGGTGAACTTCAATAAGTATAACGGTAAACTCGATCCCACAACTCTTTATTCTTGGATTCATCAATTTGAAGCCTACTTTGCCTGCTGGTAGGAAGTCAGAGAAGGTGGTGTTACTACATCAAAGGGGAAGCCATCTCATGGTGGACTCATTGGGCCCAAGTTAATTCCAATTATGAAGTTGTTGCCTATATCTGGGACCAATTTGTCACTAACCTCAAGAAGCCATTTTTACCACCCCATTATCTTAAGCAACTCGATCGGAGGATTGTGCCAGAAAGTGTTCCCTATCCTCCAATTTGTAAGTAAAGTCACTCACCTGGCTTTACAATTGTAGAAATCAGACGTAGACAAAAGAGATCAATTCCTCTACGCTTTGGACACACAAATTCAGTGGGATGTGCATATGTTTGAGCCAGAGACTTTTGATCAAGCACTTCCACTTGCACAAAGTGCCGAGATGAAGTATAACAATGGAAAACCAAGGACCTCCTAGCCCGGAGTAGCCAAGGTAGCCAGCACTACCTCTAACAAGGACCAAAACTAGAGCCACTCAGGGTGTACCCAGGAGCCTCTGGCTCCAAGAACACGAACAACAGACCTCACCTTACTCTAGACTAGAAGACTTTGGCTGGCAAGACAGATGGTAAGATCAGTCTTGAAGAGCATGAATAATACAAGAAGGTGTTGAGATTTGAGGTGACATGAGAGCTAGAGAGAATGTGATAAGAGTTGGGCATTATCCCACATGCAACAAAAACCCAAAGTGGATTGTACCTTCTTCTATAAAAGGAGCCCATTTCAAGCAATGTAAACATATCCCTTACACTTATCTCAAGTCTCTTTATGTATCCAAAGCTAATTCATCTTGGTGTCTAATTGTACTTGAATGCATCTTAATTAAAACACACTCATTATAAGTTTTTTTCACTTCTATCCACTTTAGATTAGTGTTGTCATTAGTGTAGAATAAGTTAATGATTAGGTAGATTTGTTGTCATTAGGAGAGCTTGATCTAGGTGTGCATAAGCAAAACATAAGTGGCAACAAACATGAAGGCTACAAGAAAAGATACAAAGAAGAAGAAAGAGAAGCGGCAAAAGCCTGGCATCAAATATTATCCTCACTACCCATTTCTTAAACAACAACAACAAAAATCTTGTAAAGAAAATCCTATGTCCTTTAAAAAGTACTTGTAAATAGTATTTAGGACCAATGATGTATCCAAGCTAGAAATTAATCTCTCACCTAGAGCCAAAGTAACATGAAGGGGGGGGGAAAGTGCCAAAGTAGCACATGGGCCAAAGTTGCTCATAGCACACATGAAATGTAGAAAGAAAATCACTTTGTAACCCTACTCTTAGAAGACCTCTAGACCTCAAAGATAGATCATTTTGTAACCCTACTCTTAGAAGACCTCTAGACCTCAAAGATAGATCAAGTCTCTATCAAGGCGGGGGTGGGGGGGGACTTCACTCTTAGAGATGACCTCTAGGCCTCAAAGATAGGTCAAGTCACCATCAAAGGGGTGTTGAGATTTGACGTGACATGAGAGCTAGAGAGAATGTAATAAGAGTTGGGCATTGTCCCACATGTAAGAAAAACCCGAAGTGGATTGTACCTTCTCCTATAAAAGGAGCCCATTTCAAGTAATACAAACATATCTGTAAGATTCCTCCCCAACCTCTCAAGATGTCCAGTAACTTCCCCTATAGTCAAATCCCTCTTCAGAAATATCAAAGATCTTGTTTCTACCTGTTTTGGCCTAGAGAGAGAAAATATTCTAGAGAGAGATTATTTAGATTTTGAATATTTTTGGATATAAAAATTTCTCATCCTATTAATATAAGTTTCCCTGAAACAGAAGTTCAAAAAGATTTCCAGAAGGTGCATTAGAAATCAAGTATAATCTGCTCAAGAGGCATTATCCTGAGGGTCAAGATTTTTTTGAAATTTTAAATTAAGGTTCCTATGGGCCAATAAGATCAATCCATGTGTGAGGAGGAGATAAATCTAATTTGTAAAAGAAATTACCCAAAATTGAGTAAATGCTCACATAAGATGAAGAGTTGACTATGTACAAGGGTTATTAGTAAAAAACTAGGAGTATTACTAAAAAAATGAGATATTTTGGGTATAATCATTCCATTTTGACACATATGTAAGGAAGTGGAGTCCCTTCAAGGAGGCACCTACTTCACATGCTTGAATGAGTTTTAAACTCAAAAATAATGTGATATTTTTATCTCTCCTCTCTCTTGGATCAAACCGAATCAAAAAGGAACCAAACTAGGTACAAATCTAGTACAAATTCAACCAAACTGAAATCTGGAAAATTCTAGAAATCAGTTGGTCTTGGTTAGAGCCTCCCTCTCCTATAAATAGAACCTGAGTCTTTGTAAAAAAAATATGAGAATTATACTATGCCAAAATTATGCTGAAATAATGCTAATTTTTACTATTCTCTAAAATTCTCTCCAAATTGAAGAAATTGGAGCTTCCCTCTTTCTTCAATCTCCATTGGTGACTCCATCAGCACACCAAACCAATTGATTGGTTGGGGGCCTCTACCGTGAACAAAGAATCAAGCAATTTGTAAGGTAAATGGTGAATTTTGATCTCTTCTATAAATTCTCAATGTTTCTCTCTTCTCAACCCCTCTCAAGCTTGAGAAGCTTAATTGGAATGGTTTTTGAATGCTATTGAAGTTAATTGATAAATGGTAGTAAAGAATTACATAAATTTCTATTTATGCTTAATTTTAATGGTTTTTATGTAATTTCTCTCTCTCACTCAAAGAATGGTCATTCTCATGACCTATTCTCAATCCAAATGAAGCTTTTCATAAAGCTTTTCCTTAATCCAAGATTAATCTATGCTTGAGGCCAAATTAATAGCTTTTTTCTATGCTTTTAGTTTATGTATTTCATGAATATTGATGATTCAATCCATTATGGGTTCATGATCCAATTAGGGATCATTCTAATCATTCCCTTAATGTAAAGCTTTATCCTTTAAAATAATTGAGATTTATCAGTCATAACAGCGGTGCTATGGTAAAATTTCTGTAAAAATTACACATAAAATAATTTCATTCAAAGCATAAAAAGAGGACTAGGAATTATCATCCTAGATTAAATGAAAGAATTTCATTGTAATCATGGATAAATTGATTTTATGTTATGCATAATTGATCAATTAAAAAAAAGAGGGTTTCTAGTAATTAAATTTTATGTTAAAAAAATAATCCCCATTGTATGAGTATTCTTAAAGGGTTATTTTCATTCTAGACATAGAAAAATGTATACTAGAAATATTTTATTATAAAAGTATGATTTTCATCATAATTGATTTTTATGTATAAGTAGATGCATAAAAGAAAGAAAAATTTATATTAAAAGTGTAATTTTCATCATGGATTTTATGCATAAATTAGATGCATAAAAGAAATTCTTTTATATTAAAAGAATGATTTTTATCATAAATGATTTGTATGCATAAACATATGCATAAAAGATTTTTTTATATTAAAAGTGAGATTTTCATCATAAATGGATTTTATGCATAAATTAAAAGCATAAAAGAAATTTTTTTACATTAAAAGAATGATTTTTATCATAAATGATTTGTATGCATAAACATATGCATAAAAGATTTTTTTTATATTAAAAGTGAGATTTTCATCATAAATGGATTTTATGCATAAATTAGATGCATAAAAGAAATTCTTTTATATTAAAAGAATGATTTTCATCATAAATAATTTGTATGCATAAACATATGCATAAAAGATTTTTTTATATTAAAAGT
This sequence comes from Cibotium barometz, assembly GCF_041138505.1. Taxonomy (NCBI): domain Eukaryota; kingdom Viridiplantae; phylum Streptophyta; class Polypodiopsida; order Cyatheales; family Cibotiaceae; genus Cibotium; species Cibotium barometz. The sequence continues at coordinate 7,125,825 of NC_141100.1, read as the reverse complement.
GAGATTTTCATCATAAATAGATTTTATGCATAAATTAGATGCATAAAAGAAATTCTTTTATATTAAAAGAATAATTTTTATCATAAATGATTTGTATGCATAAACATATGCATAAAAGATTTTTTTTATATTGAGATTTTCAACATAAATGGATTTTATGCATAAATTAGATGCATAAAAGAAATTCTTTTAACTCCCAAAGTCGGCCTATCACATCTGTCACCTCCAGATCGCTCATGTGATGAGAAAACTCAACTGCCAAATGCCGAAATACAGACTGATGAGACACCTCGAACTAGGGATGCAAAGACAAATCTACTAGTGGATAAGACCCTACAGTCCAATAGAAAAAAAACCACTCGGAGGAAGAAGAACCGAAACAAGCAAACTAAAAGTGCATCCACTAGTTCTCAAGAAGCCTCTAAACAAAACATGAGGGATAAAACTTTTACATCCCAAGAAGTGCATGAGGAACATCAACCTCAACCTGGGCCTAGTGCTAAACAAGATGAGACTAGTACGGCCGAGGATAGTTCTGGGGGTTCTGTTTTTGTGGATAAAGTGAATGAGACTCTAGATGCCATCATTGATGCTCATAGAAGTCGCATTGCAGCTTTATCTAAGCTACCCAAGAAGCTTCAAGAATACCCAAACCCTCGTGAGGAGAAGATCAATCTAGCTGTACATCAGCAACTCATTAGGGAAGCTCAGTCAATACTTGAGGGACCACCACCACCTATTCCTCGGGGCCCAACCTCTCTTAAGCCAACATTAGAAACCATACCAGAAGTGTCATCAAGTCGGGAAATGAAAAGTGAGCTCATTTCACAAGCTCATAGCGAAAGGTCTGCACCAATTGACACCCAATTGAAAGGAGGTATTCTGCCACCACCTAGCCTTGTCTTCCCATGCAATGATGAAGTTATGGATGCTAATGAGGACATGGCAAATGAGATGTGGGCCGCAGTTCATGAGAAAGTTAATGAGAACATGTCCTCTATTAGTTCGCCTCCATTCTCTGAGGTGGATTTTACTAGTGGCACGGAAAACAACTTTGGACGCCCAAGCATCCAGGAGGAAGTTCAAACAATTGTTTCTCCTAGAAGTATGCATACAACGAAAACCTTACCATCATATCTGGGAGAATATGAGAACTGTTCTCAAACCTTGAGGATACCCTCCATGCATAAAAGGTTGACAAAGGAGAAGGATATGAGTATGGTGCAAGCTATTTTGTCAGCACCAGTGGCTTGTACCTTACCATTGCTTGATTTGATAAAAATTCGACCTGAGTTGTGGAATGATATTGCCACATGTTTGTCAGAGCAGGTATTGCTACAAAAGGGTCACCGTGAGTGTACTATACACCCCGAGACAAAGCATGTTATGCCAGTTCCTATCAACAAAGTAGGAAAATTTTGTGAGGACGATCAGGGAAATGCTACCCTCCCATTAGAAGTGCGAAAAGTAGCTTCAACTGCAATACTTGATAGTGGTGCAGGAGTGGGCATTGTGACAAGGTCCATTTGGGAAAAGTGGGGCAAACCAGCTATTAGGAGTACCAGGATGCGCTTGCAGCTAGCAAATGGAAGCTTAGAACATCCCCTTGGGCTGCTTGAGAACATATTGGTCACCACATGTGGGATTGAATATGAGCACACCTTTGCAGTAGTGGATTTTGGAAAACATCCAAACTATGAAGTGATATTGGGTAGACCATTCATGCGACAATTTCAAATGATTCAAGATTGGGGATACAATTATTTGTACCTCCGACATGATTCTATCATCACAAGGGTCAACCTAAGGAATCACTCATATCGTGATGTAACAAGGTCTCCAATAGATGAGTTTGATTTTGCTTCATCTCAGGGCTCAAGAGTTACATTGTCAGACGGACGAGAAGATCTATGGATGTGTGGAGCCTCATGTAGGGATTTCAACACTGAGAGACTTAAGGGTAATCAAAGTGTATCAGATGAGGCATACATTCCACAACCCTTTCCTGAGCATTTAATTGATCCACTAGAATGGAGTCATGTCCTTGCAACATTATCGACATGTGCTTTACCGAAGCCAATTCAATTTTGTGACTCAGATGGATATGATATTATTCCTATACGAATGGTACAACCACGTGCCCTTCTAGATGATTTGTACTATAGGGATACATCCACAACAGCTATGCATGTCGAGGAAGTCTCAGTGGAGGATTTGACACTCGAATCTGCTAATGATGCTGATAAGGAAGATGGCTGGGACTCTGATTTTAATAATGATGTGACAATCCCTGAGGAAGAGTTAGGAAAGGCACGCCTACTCTTGAGAGGAAGGGAGGTTCAAGTAGAGATCCCTCGAAGCCGACCTAAACGTAAATGTTGTAAGAGCCATAAAAGAATCAGTAGACAAGATGAGCGGGAACAACGTGAGAGACTACAAAAAGAAAAGGAGGAGTCTAAGAGTGAAAACTCTCGACCACCACCTCACTTCTCAGGAAAGAACGGATATCTATACTATGTCTAAGCACAAGATAGTATCAAAGACCAAGTAAAACGATCAGATGGATTCCAAGCAGGAGAAAAGCTAAAAACTGTTAGCAAAAATCGTAAAAAAAAGAAGAAACAAAAACCAAAACTCAAGTCTAAAACCGATTCAAAAGAGAGTGTCGGAAGTGCAAAGACAACGGTTGAACAAAAAAATCCGATGCAGGATGGCAAAGGAGAGCTCAAAACCGCATGGTCTTCAATGAGTGAAGACTCAAGTGGACAAGAACAAGGTCTAAATGTTCCTCCCAATTTCACACAGTACACTCTTCAAGATCGGAAGATTGTTCTTCAATAGCCCATGCGACAAAAACCAAGCATGCCAGGGATTTCATACGATGGTCCAGAAGATGCAAAAAAGATTGATATTGCTAAGCCAGGAGAAGAGCCTCGCTATGTGTGGATTGCCACAGAATTGTCCTTAGATGAGGAGAAGTTATTAATACAAACAATAAAGGAGTATCGCGATGTTTTTGCTTGGAGTTATAAAGACCTCAAAGGAGTTGATCCAAGCATATGTCAGCATACAATTCCATTGCGAGAGGATGCAAAGCGCTCCAAGCAACGTCCTTATACCTACAATGAAAATTTTGCACGGAAGATAAAGGAAGAAATAGATAAGCTCTTAGAGGCAGAATTTATCTATGAGATTGAACACACTGAATGGGTCTCCCCTATTGTAGTGGTGCCCAAGAAAAATGGAAAACTTCGAGTATGTGTAAACCTCAAGAAGGTAAATGCAGCTACTGTGCGTGATCATTACCCACTTCCAATTACGGATCATGTTCTGGAACGAGTTGCAGGAAAAAAGGCATATAGTTTCTTGGATGGATTCTCCGGTTACAATCAAGTGTCAATTGATCCAAAGGATCAACACAAGACAGCCTTTGCTACTGAAGATGGCATCTTTGCCTATCGTGTTATGCCATTTGGTCTAACAAATGCACCAGCAATCTTTCAGCGGTTAATGAGTCATGTATTCAAGGAGTACCTTAGGCAATTTCTTGAGATCTTCATGGATGATTTATGTGTTCACTCACAAGAGCGTGATGATCATATAGAACACCTCAGACTTGTGTTTCAAAAGTGTCAACTTTACCGTATATGCTTGAATCCTGACAAGTGCAAATTCATGGTAACACAAGGGAAAATTTTGGGCCATATTGTTTCTCGCAATGAGATTTCAACTGATATGGATAAAATTGATGTCATTGTCTCATTACCTCGGCCTATCAACCCTAAAGGGGTACAAACATTCATGGGACATTGTGGCTATTACCGTAGATTCATCTACATGTATGCTGTCCTAGCCAGACCATTATATGCTCTTCTTGTAAAGTTTAATTGGACTGATGAGTGTGAGGAATCCTTTGAAAAGTTGAAGCAAGCATTAGTGACTGCACCCATCTTACGGGCACTAGATTGGAACCAAATCTTTCATGTCCATATTGATGCTTCAAACTTTGCAATTGGATGTATTTTGGCTCAATCGGGAGAACATAATAAGGATTTCCCAATCTCATATGCTAGTCGACAGTTGAACAATGCTGAGAAGAATTACACCACAACAGAAAGAGAAGGATTGTCCATGATATATGCAGTGAAAAAGTTTCGCCATTACCTTTTGGCAAACAAAATTCATATTTTTTGTGGACCATCAAGCATTGCTATATTTGGTGAATAAACCTTGTGCAACTGGAAGGATTGTAAGGTGGTTTATCATCCTTCTTGAGTTTGACTTTGAAGTGGTAGTTCGAAAAGGAACAACTCATCTTAGGGCAGATCATTTGTCTCGAATCGCCTCTGGCGAAGCTCCTGTGGGTGTGGATGATGATATGTTAGATTCAACACTTTTCCTTGTAGAGACAGCTCCTAAATGGTCTGAATCCATTTTAGAAATTTTGACAAGTGGGCAGATACAACTAGCGGGTCCTAATGTGGACCTATGGCAACCATTCACGTTAATCTCAGGGAGATTATATCGTCAGGGTAATGATGGAGTGTTGCGGCTTATACCTAACCCCGACCAATATGAGGAAATCTTGGAATGGGCACATGCGGGTATCGATGGAATCCATGCATCAGCTACAACTTGTGTGCGACGTATATCTCAGGATGGACAATGGTGGCCTACCATGCATGCAGATGCTGAAACATTTGTTCGTAACTGTTCTTCATGTAAAATTCAGAAGCCAATTCATAATGTCACATTATTCCAAATTTCAACTACACCAAGTTGGAGTAAGTATATTGTGGACTATCTTCAGCATGGTCATACGGATCAAAAAATTCCTAAACATCGAAAGCGTGCTATTAAAGTTGAAGCGGCAAACTATATGCTGATAGAGGACCAACTCTACAAGAGGGGCAAGGATGGCAACTTACGCATGTGTGTATGTGAAGCTGACTACTTGAGAATCTTAACTCATGCACATGCAGGTGTTGGGGGTGGACACTTTTCGGGCAATACCACAGCTAAGTTGATTAGGTGGTCTGGGCTTTGGTGGCCAACCTTACAAATGGATGCTGAAGAATATGTAAAACGTTGTGACGATTGTCAAAGGACCAAACCTCCCATCACAAAGGACAATATGCCATTGCGGCCTATGTTAAGCACACGTGCTTTTGCAAAATGGGGTATTGATTTTGTCGGTCCCATTAAACCTCCAGCTCGTCACACGCATGCAGAATATATTATAGTCGCAACCGACTATTTGACCAAATGGGTAGAGGCAAAGGCAACAATCAAAAATGATGCCAGAACCACAGCCAAGTTCTTGTATGAGTACGTGTTTACACGCTATGGCTTACCTATTGAGATCGTTAGTGATCAAGGTGTACACTTTGTAAATGAAGTCATAGAATTTTTGCTTCAAGAATTTATGGTAATTCATAAGCGTTCTGCACCCTATCATCCCCAGACCAATGGACAAGCTGAGAGTACTAACCAGATTCTCTGCACAGCACTCACAAAGATTGTTGAGGGACATAGGACTGATTGGGAGCAAAAGTTTCACTCAGTTCTCTGGGCATATAGGACAGCCTATAAAACATCTGTGGGGACAACCCTATTTGAGCTTGCTTTTGGGCTAGATGCAATTCTTCCCATTGAATTTCTTGTACCTACTCTACGGGTAGCTAAACAATTGGATTGGACTGGTCATGAGTTTTCACAACGCGTTGACGAATTGGAAAAGCTTGATGAGACCCGCTTATTGGCGGTAATGGGGATGTATGCTGAGAAGAGGAGACAAAAGCAATGGTATGATAGAAATGTAACAACTGGCCGATTCAAAAAAGGAGACCTTTTGCTCTTGTACACACTTAAGAAGCATAAGAGAAAGCTCAAGAAACGTGGCCTAGGACCGTTTGTGATTAATGAGCTTACTCCAAGTGGTGCAGTGCGTTTAGAGACACTAGAAGGTGAGCAAATGCCTAACTTCATTAATGGAAGTCGTCTCAAGAAATACAATGAACCATTAACTGAAGCCATAATTCAACAAATGCATGCTGCACAAACACAGAAAGAAGCACTTGACCTACTTAAACGTCAGGCTCAAGAGGAGGCTAAAGCTAGAGTTGCAAAAGCCAAGGAGCGTCGCAAAGCTTCTATGTTGGCCATACAGTTGGCTACTGATGAACCATATGTCGATCCAGTCAATATTCAAGTGTGCCTCCATCTTCATGAGACTACCTACTTTGTCTCAGCCTTAATTGACTCTGGTGCAGATTATAATGTTCTCTCGTCTGACACATGGATAGCCTTGGGTCAACCACCACTTGTGCAAATTCCTGTGGACCTACGAAGCTTCTCAGGAGAAGATAACCCTATAGAGGAAAAATGTGTTATTATGATGACCATTCAGGATCACCAGATGTCAGTGCCCTTTTATGTGGCACGTAAGTCCAAGGCAGTAGTAGAGGTTGTTCTCGGTAGATCGTGGTTAAGTGCTACCAATTGCTCCTTAGATTGGAAGAATAGACAATACAAGTTGCAAATTGATTCTGATTGCATCTTGGGATCTGCTACTCCACGAGCTTTATCGTGTCAAAGGGGTAATGTTTCTACCTTACACAACCCACTCTCAAAATCTGCTCTTGAAGCTCCAAAACAAATGATGTGGATAATTGATGAGTACTCAAGTGAGGGCCATGGCTGGCATGTTCCAACTACTCTAGTTGCTGCTCAGAGAAGGCCAGGCAAGAAGGAATTATCAATTTGGCTACCCAAAGATGCGTACAAACTTGTACCATCTAGTCCAGTTGCCAAGTCTCCTACAAAGCACATCATTTCCAAGCCTAAACCTCGAATTGTTACTCGATGGGTCCCAAAACATGTTCTTAAAGCACAAGGCTATTATGAGGGTGCAATAGCAATTTGGCTTCCAAAATGCCATGCTTTGCTAGGGGTAAAAGAGTGTTTCAAAAAGATTCCAAAAGCCACCCTTGATTTTCCATATCAATGGGTGCAAAAGAAATCAACACAAACTCTTCAAGAAAGGAAAGGTGGCGGTGATAGCACCTACAAATCTACTTGTGTTGATCTTCCTAAAACATGTATTGAAACACCGGTTGTCCCAATTTCTCCTTGTTACACCATTCAATTATCAACTTGTGTACCTAAGTCAAGTCCAAATGAGCCTCATTTGAGCATAGATTCTAGCATTTCAATGCTTAAATCCTCTTATCTTGCTCAAATTCCAAGACAATTGCTAAAATTCCCACCTCTTAAAAAGGATATACCTAAAACCAAAGATAAGGCATTAACACTACAATTGAAGCTCTTTGGTAAATCAATGTTTGAATAATGTAGTTCCTTATGCCTTTAAAAGATGTGTTCTTTTTGAGAAAATCTTGTTTTTGATTGGAATTGTAATGATGGATATGTGTTCTAAATTTCACTGTTCTACGTCCAGATAACTCTTGATGGATATTTGGCGAGATACATGTCCACCATGCATTGACCCTGATAGTACTCGACCTGATCATCGCGGGGGTTATAGTGCTCCTCCGTTTCAAACACATTCTAGGTACTTATATGCTCCCTTAGGTGAAAATTGCTGTGGGCATCACTTTGTCACGTTATTCTATCAACAGCATCACCCATTTCTACATTGTCAAGAGTGTGCACGGCTCGTATTAGGAGAAGCTTCACATATTTGTTGGATATGCCGCTCTTACTTTAGACGATATGGCACGGGCTTAATGAAGCAAATTGTGGGAATTACACCCCAACGCCATAATCTTCTTAATGTGAGAATACCAGAGAGAGGACCAAATCAACGTAGATTACCTGAGGAGGTTCAAGCACAACAATGGAGGGATACAAGCTTAAATGACTTGCAACCATCGATCTTGCAAGCCCTCCTTCCCTAAGCCTCAACATGTCAATATTGGATCAATATGAGTATCTATATTGCGCAGTTTCAAAATCGAAACTATCTGATTAACCTTCCCATAGAACCAATGCCATATTTTAGTGAGGAAGCACTCCTTCCTCTACCACCTTCTCCAAAGGCCGGTTTTTGTGAGGGGTTGTCTTTGCATCCTGAGGAAATTGATACCATCTTTCCAGCAGACGAGGACACGGATCCACCACCAGCGCAAGAGTAAACTCAGTGACTCCACAATAAGATCGACAAGCCAGGGCACTTTTCTCCCATTGGGTTTTTCCCCTCGGCTATATTCGGTGATTGGCACCAATAGCAAATTTTATTCTTTTCTTTTCTTTTCTTGTTTGTTAATAAAAATTTTGTAGAGATCTTCGCTAAAACAAGAGCATCAAACACGCCCCAATAGTCCACCTATCGTGCACACAAATTAGGAAGGGGGGAGACATGCTACGCCTACAAAGATCAAGGAGGAGCAATCTGCACAAAATCAGCAATTCATCAATGCAAACGAACAACATCAACAGGGCACTACAATAGGTGTATTCAAATCTTAATCTTTATTTCTTTATGTGCTTTTATCTTTTGGATATATGGTTTGCATGTTCACACAATGTTGGCTGGTTTAAGTTTTTGATTAGTTGTTAAAATATGGTGAGTGAATTCTAGATTCTTAGAAGACTTAGTAAAAGATATTTCTATCTAAAGACAGTGTAGGATATATACCAAGGGAGTATGCCAAGTTCTTATGCTTTCAAGGTATATTAGTTATCCCTAGTGGTAGCTACCTCTTAGGTATGAGCTAGGTGCTAGGAGTAATAAAAATTTATAAAAATTATACCCTAAAAAAAATATATACAAAGTAAATTGAGACATGACGTGTCTACAGCCATGAGAAATGCTTGGTAGGACCTGGGGTTGTCTCAGCACCTTGGGGCCGATGCCTTGGTTTCCATGGGGTAAGCACTGACGTCTAAAAGCTTCAGAAAAAGACCTTCAAGGAATCTATCGCCTTGATAGATGTTGGTAGGACTCTGGGGTACATTATGGACCCTCGAGACCGATGCCCTCATCTTCATGGGGTACTCCTTATGTCATAAAAGAAAGAAAAAGGGTCTGTCGCCCTTGAGATACTTGGCGGTCTTTAGAGAGAGCTTGCTCCATAGCTTCTTCTCATGTGCTCTCCCAAGGCTCTCTATCTCCATTCTTGCTTCAATCTTGTACTCTCTATTCTCTACATTTTCAATGATATGAGGTTATGGTCTACACACTTGCTAATCTAGATTTCTTAATGATGTTTTGATGCTAAAATATGATTTGTAGAGTGCATGTGATGCTTGATATGGAAGGTACTGCTGATAGGTTGGGAGAGTGCTTGCTTCATATGGAATTTGCATAGGCAGGGGGTTGTATGTTAGGGTTGCTCTGGGATGAGGGTTATTGGTGTATGCTACCGTGGCTACTTGAGCTCCTTGTTGAGATGAAGTGGTCTGGGGCGGTGGAGGGGTTTGTACAAAAGCAGCCATGGGGGGGTTTGTACAAAAACAGCCATGGGGGGGGGGAAAGGTTATGTGGGGTAGCTAAGTAGGAGGGACCAGTGGGGGCAGGGTTAATATAATCTTGGGATTGGGGGACTGATTGAGGGTTCAAGAAGGGTGTTGGGTTTGGTTGGTGGGGTTAGGAGCCTTGAAGCACTACTGGTTGGGGCCACCATGTAGTCTTCGGCAAAGGGATTAAGCGGGGAGGCACCTTGCTTAAGTTGTTGTTGCATCAGGCGAAGTCCCTTGAGGTAGTAACACTCCTTGTCCTCATGGCCCAGCCTTTGAGCAAAATGAGCAATATTTCTTGGAGGGACAATCATTTGGAAGATGGCCTTGCGAGCTACATACCGTGCACCATGGACTCGTCTTGAGATCTTTGACCTTGAGCTGCTCAATCTCCTTCCGGAGCACTGCCACCACAGCAGCGTCCTCTTGTTGTGACCTTTTGAAATCTTCAAGCTCCTTCTTGAGCTTGGCTAGCTTCTCCATGGAAGTAGATGTAGAAGCTACTGTCAGGGCTAGAGGAACGATTTGAGGAGCTGAAGACATGCCAGGGATGATTGGGGGCCAAGAGGTACTATGCTCTGCCATGAGGTGAGCATTCTCCAATTGTGTAGCTCTGTCTTGGAAGTCTTGCAGAGTGCCTCTTGGTGTGGAACTGTCTCTCTCATCTTCATCGCCGTTTGAGTAGAGAGTGCTCGAGAAGCACCTACTGTTGTAGCATGTAGTTTCCAGGATCTTGGGGTAGCCGAGCGACCAAAACTTTAGCTCTTGTGACAAGTTGCCACTGACTCCCCTTCTCATGGAGAGTTGGTTGAGCTCTTGAGTGATGAGATCGAAGTAGTTCCCTGGCCGAAAGGTCACCAAGAACTGTAGCCTGAGGGTGGCCCACCAATCCGAGAAGTGGTTGATGGAAAATTGACTATACCACCCGTCGGCACTTTCTTCCAGTATGGTCGGGAATAAGACCAAGCGTGTATCATCTCGGTTGAGACCTCTTGAGTCACACATAGTGAGGAACCGCCGCACATGGTCTTCCGCATCTTCAGTGATGGTACCTTTGAAGGTTGGTAGCTTAACTTGCACTCGGTTAAGGACAGTAGCCAATGGCTCTAGCCCTGGAGCTACCATAGGGTTAGAAGAGGAAGATGTTGAGGGAAGAGTAAGGGAACGAGGAAGAACCCTACGACTAGTTCGAAGAGGAGAATGAAGGGGTGAATCACCTCCAGAAGCTCTAGTCTTCGGGGGCATGCACAACACTCCTCACACCACTATCAAAAATCACCAAAAAAGAAAAAGAAAAAAAAATTGAGACTATCCTTGACCTCTAGGAGAGTCCCATCATGATCGCCAAATTTTGTCTAAAGCTGTGGATGACTCCGTCGGTCCTTGCTAGTAGGGAACTCAAAGACAACCACCACAAACACTATGGTTGGGGGAGAAGGGAGCGTGGATCCTCTCAGGGAAGTATACCTACCAAGGATGAGTTGACCTCACTGGCTAGACATGCAAGACCTATGCTTTACACTGTCTACCGTGCTCTTCGACCACCACCTAGCACTGTAGTAACCCTACAGGCCTCTCACTCACACCACACACCACTCACACCTCGCTCACACAAAGAGATAGACAAAAACACCACACAGAGCGCAACACTCCAATCAAAATACCAAAAAGGAATGATACAAGGGAGACTCCGTTCCGATAGAAGGACTATGCTAGACCTCAAGGTGGTACACGAGAGTGTCCTCCTCTGTGAGAGTGTGTTCCAGACCATCCCCCTGCTGCTCCGAGAGAGTGCTCCCCTTAACTCCTCCTTGGGTGTCCTCCTCCTTGGGTGGTGCTCAAGAGGATCTCGAAGACGATCTCTCCCTGCCTTGGGAAAGGGAGAGGGGTGTTGCCTCCATGAGTGCCATCGGAGTTGGCCATGCACGTATGAGATGTTGAAGGGTATCAGTGGTGGTCAGAGGGCACCGACGGTCGAAGTGGTCAGAGGGCACCGAGTGGTCGGCGGTCGGAGTGGTCAGAGGTAGGGCACCAAGTGGTTGGAGCATGTCGGCGGTTAGAGGTAGAGCACCGAGCATGTCGGCGGTCAGAGTGCTCGGAGGGCACCGAGTGGTCGGAGCACATCGACGGTCGAAGTGCTCGAAGGGCACCGGCGGTCGGAGTGCTCGGAGGGCACCGGCTGTTGGAGTGCTCAAAGCAGTCGGAGGGCATAGGACTGATTGGGAGCAAAAGTTGCATTCAGTTCTCTGGGCATATAGGACAGCCTATAAAACATCTGTGGGGACAACCCCATTTGAGCTTGCTTTTGGGCTAGACGCAATTCTTCCCATTGAATTTCTTGCACCTACTCTACGGGTAGCTAAACAATTGGATTGGACTGGTCATGAGCTTTCACAACGCGTTGATGAATTGGAAAAGCTTGATGAGACCCGCTTATTGGCGGTAATGGGGATGTATGCTGAGAAGAGGAGACAAAAGCAATGGTATGATAGAAATGTAACAACTGGCCGATTCAAAAAAGGAGACCTTGTGCTCTTGTACACACTTAAGAAGCATAAGAGAACGCTCAAGAAACGTGGCCTAGGACCGTTTGTGATTAATGAGCTTACTCCAAGTGGTGCAGTGCGTTTAGAGACACTAGAAGGTGAGCAAATGCCTAACTTCATTAATGGAAGTCTTCTCAAGAAATACAATGAACCATTAACTGAAGCCATAATTCAACAAATGCATGCTGCACAAACACAGAAAGAAGCACTTGACCTACTTAAACGTCAGGCTCAAGAGGAGGCTAAAGCTAGAGTTGCAAAAGCCAAGGAGGGTCGCAAAGCTTCTATGTTGGCCATACAGTTGGCTACTGATGAACCATATGTCGATCCAGTCAATATTCAAGTGTGCCTCCATCTTCATGAGACTACCTACTTTGTCTCAGCCTTAATTGACTCTGGTGCAGATTATAATGTTCTCTCGTCTGACACATGGATAGCCTTGGGTCAACCACCACTTGTGCAAATTCCTGTGGACCTACGAAGCTTCTCAGGAGAAGATAACCCTATAGAGGAAAAATGTGTTATTATGATGACCATTCAGGATCACCAGATGTCAGTGCCCTTTTATGTGGCACGTAAGTCCAAGGCAGTAGTAGAGGTTGTTCTCGGTAGATCGTGGTTAAGTGCTACCAATTGCTCCTTAGATTGGAAGAATAGACAATACAAGTTGCAAATTGATTCTGATTGCATCTTGGGATCTGCTACTCCACGAGCTTTATCGTGTCAAAGGGGTAATGTTTCTACCTTACACAACCCACTCTCAAAATCTGCTCTTGAAGCTCCAAAACAAATGATGTGGATAATTGATGAGTACTCAAGTGAGGGCCATGGCTGGCATGTTCCAACTACTCTATTAGGGCTCTTGAAAAGAGTTCCAAGTTGTAAATGAATGTGGGAGAGGGCTTGACAATAATCCCACATGGGAACTTTTGGCAGTTCTAGAGTTTTTGTATAAAAGGTGGCCCATTTGAGAGCTAGAGAGGACTCTTTGGTCATTTGGTTGAGAGGCTCATAGAGAGAGCTTGCTCCATAGCTCCTTCTCATGTGCTCTCCCAAGGCTCTCTATCTCCATTCTTGCTTCAATCTTGTACTCTCTATTCTCTACATTTTCAATGAGATGAGGTTATGGTCTACACACTTGCTAATCTAGATTTCTTAATGATGTTTTGATGCTAAAATCTGATTTGTAGAGTGCATGTGATGAAGCTTGTGCATGAAATGATGTGTAGTTGAGGCTTGTGTGATAGCTCTTTGCATGTTAGATTCTTTGCATAAGTTGCATTTTTGTGCTTAAGTGTAGCCTAATCTTGATGCTTTGATTATGTTAGATTGATTGCTTGAGTGTTGAAGAAGGATTGAGTAGGACTAGAAGTCATTAGTGTGTGGTTAACTAATCTTCTCCCATTCGGGATAGCCTCTATGCGGTAACCGGTTTGCATTCACGGATTGACAAAGTGTGTGGGTTGGAGTGTAGCCTCCGCTATGCTATGATGCCCCAAACAATGGTGCCGCTGCCGGGGAACGCACAACTAAGTTAGTGAAGGGTGTTAACCATTACTTCTTACTAAGTGCTCCATTGATTGCAAAATCGTGGATTAGGGTAGATTGGAGTAGAGTTTGCAAGGGCATTGAGTGTGTGATCTCAAGGGCGCCTTGTGTGATTTCTGTTTTTTGATTAAAAGCAAAAAAAAAATTAAAACCCCATTGCGGTTGAGTAATCCTGCCATTAATTAGGATTAAGTGTTTTCTATTTTTGTATTTTTTGGCATACCTTTTGTCACTAATCAACTAACACATTAACATTTGTGTTTTTTGTGTTGCGGTTGGGAGGGCGTAAGAAGAGCGTGGAGAGGTAGCTGGGAAGTGTTGAGGCGCAGCAAAGAAAATATATATATATATATATATATATTTATATATATACGCTGAAAGCCAAGGCTTTGGAGGTGGAAGAGGTGGAGAAGCCGGCGTGGAGACTGTGTAGAGAGGCCGAAAGAGAAGGGCGGCTGTTGGCGTGGGGAGGCACAGCACTTGTGAAGGCGGCTGCTGTCTGCAGGCAGTGTAGGCGGGCCGCACGTCAGGCTGAAGGCGGTAAAAAAAAAAAAACGCTGAAGGCGTAGCAGTGGCTGCGCCGGCAGGCAGTGAAGGTGGGCGCAAGCGAGGAAAAGGGTGGCGACCATAGAAGAAGGTGAGGCGGCATCGAAAGGAAGCTGCTGGCGAAGGAAGCGGGTAGCTGGTCGATGACTGGCCGACTGGAGGAAGCGGGTAGCTGCTGGCGAAGGAAGCGGGTAGCTGGTCGATGACTGGCCGAATGCGTAGAAGAGGCAGGCTGGCAAGAAGGCAGTATTGCGAATGAGGTGGAGTGACGAAGGCCAGAGAGTGGCCGACTGCAGTGAGCGAAGGCCAGAGAAAGCGGTGGTGAGAGGCCTGGAGTAGCAAAAGAAAGCGAAGGAGGCAAAGAAGAGTGGCCGGCTAGGAGAAAGGCGGTACTGCAGCTGTGAGGCGGTGAAGAAGCTGGCGGGGGACCAGCCGAGCCCGCCGAAGAGAAGGTAGTGAGGCGATGGAGGCGTGGAGAGGTCGTCGAAGTGGAGGATGCGTGGAGGGCGCCTAAGAGCGAAGGTGCGGAGGATGGTGCTACGAAGGTGTGAAGGCCGAAGAGAGGTGGTTGCGTGGAGTAGCAGATGAAGGCGGCAGCCAGCTAGTGGTGAGGCGAGCGAAGAAGGAGTCGTGCGAAGCATTGAAGGCGACGAGCAGTTACAGGGAAATCCGGGAACGGCACGCAGAGACGAAGTAGGCAGCAGAAAGATAAGGTTAGTTCCTTTTTCCTTTTTAAAATTTTTTTTTTCATGCATTTTTTTAAATTTCATGTTTTTTGCATTTTTTTAAAAAAAAATAATAAAAAATAAATAAAAACAACAAAATAAAAAAAAATATATATAATTTTTTAATTTTTTTAAAAAAAGAAAAAGAGATAGAAAGAAAAAAAAAGAAAAAGAAAAACCATAAAACAATAAATTTATTTAAAAAAAAGAGATTTTTTTTATTTTTGTATTTTGAGTCCATTGTTCATTTTTAAATTTCTGTAAAATTTTGCATAATTAAAGTAGCTTGCATTTTTTATTTTTATTTTTAATTGCGTGCATAATTAGTAGATTCATATTTTTTGTAATTGGTACAAAATTTATTGGTTAAAAAAAAAAAACAAACAAACAAACCAAAAAAAAAAACAACAACAAAAGGAGAAAAAAAAAAGAAAATAAAAGAAAAGAAATAGAAATTAAAAAAAAATAAAAAAATAAAAAAATTCTATAAATTAAGTGTTTTTTAGGAGTCTACTTTTTTGCATATTTTGTAATTTTTTTATTTTTTTTAAATTTTTTGCATAATTAGTGTAACTTGCATTTTTTTTTAATTTTTGTAACTTTGTGCATATTTAGTATTTTTTTAGCGTGATCTATAATTTTTGTAATTAAAAAAAAAGTAAAAACATAAAATCATTTACAAAAAATCATTTAAAAAAAAATATAATAATAAAAAATAGGATAGATAGTTACACCACACATACTCATTTTAGTTGCATTTAGTGATTAGGTAGGTTAATATATATATATATATATATATACATATATATATATATACATACATATATATATATATACATACATACATATATATATATATATACATATATATATTTATATATATATACATATAAATATAAATATAAATATATATATATATATATACATATATATATGTATGTATATATGTATATATGTATATATGTATGTATATATGTATATATATACATACATATATACATATATACATATATACATATATATATATATATATATATATATATATATATACATATATACATATATACATATATATATACATACATATATATATACATACATATATATATATATATATATATATATATATATATATATATATATATATATATATATATATATAAAACAAAAACAAAACAAAACAAAACAAAACAAAAACACATAAAAAACCAAAAAAATTTTGACCTTATGCACTTGCGGTCGGGACGTCTTATAGATTCTGCCATAGGGCCTAGGGCACCTTCTAGAGTACCTACGCAGGAAAGTGGGACCCAATCGGTAGGAAATTTGGCAGATATTGCTGAAACCCTTTCTGAATCCCAATCCGATACCCTTTCCTCTAGAACAACTAGTTCATTGTCCATGGACAATCTAGGGCCGACAAATAGTCAGTCCGTAGCCCCAAATAGGACACCCACAAGATCCTTTAATCCATTTGAAGCCGACACCATGGGGTTAACACTCAATGTGAGACTCCAATATGTCTACACAAATGCTCAAGGAGCTGAGATCTTTAGGGATCCACAACAACGGTATCTTGTTAAGATCGCAGACATTTTCTCAGAACTTGATAGAGCACCTCTAGTCAATGACCAGGGTAACATGTACATGGGTGGAGATGGTGTTCGCTACGAAGTCACCTACCATCCAGAAAATGTAGACAAATTAGGGGAGCTCACTAAAACCGAGTTCTTAGACTTATCAAAACTTTCCAGAGCAAGGGAGTCTAGAGATGATTGGCTCATTGAGCCGGACATGCCTGGACCCTCCAATGCCCAGTCCTCAAAACCATCCATAGATGATTTACTTCTTGTAGATCTAAATTTGGAAAGGGATAGGAAAGGCAAGAGCAAAATGGATCAGGGGGCTGAGAACCAATGGGAGTTTGTATGACAAATTCCAGTGACAAAGGTCTTACAAGATGACCCACTTCAAGAGGTCTATAAGGACTCGTTAGAGGGATATTATGCCACAACTAGATTGCCACAGCTAGATCTTCCTCTAGCACTGGTAGTGGTAGTTGAGAAGCTTGCAGGACACATGAACCGAATAATTGATAAATGGGCCAATGAATACCGAACCTTAGATTGGAAAGAGATTCGAGAACTCACGTGGAAAGGACAACCATTATTCATGGAAGTGTTCTCATCAAATACAGCCACACCAGGAGAGACAGCCTTTCTTGGAGAAACTGTTGCTCCTCCCCTACGAGAGTTCACTAGAGAGGGACCTTCAACATCCAAGTGGACCACTGCTAGTAGCCCAACTCTAGCACCAAGATATCGTCCTACACCAAATGTGCGACCACAGGTCACACCACACCATCTTTCTCACTATAACAATCGGAGGGTAGGGGAGCCAACTCGGCCTCCCATAAATGCACCTCCTGAAATGCGGGTGACAAGATCTTTGGAAGGGTTTGGTGAGGCTGGTAATAGGGGACCCACACCAAGTTTGGATGCATGTGGACCATCTTACCAAAGAGAGGAACAATTCCCACTGAGAGTGACAGGCCGTACGCCCTATGATGAGTATTCAAGACAAGTAAGGCCATCAACTCTTCAGAAACTGGTAAAGAAGTATGAAGGGTCGGGAGATCCATACGACCATGTAGCAGCATTTAGGCAAGCAGTTCGGTGAGCAAGTGGCTGACAAGCATACTCAAATTGAAGGATTTGGACTCACTCTTGAGGAAAAGGCCCTTGCTTGGTTTCAGGCATTAGAGGCTTCAGACAAATCTTCTTTACGAGTTTTGGAAGAGAGATTCATTGCTGCTTTTTCCTTGATGGGAATTCAACATGACACGGTAGCACACATCTACTCTTTCAAGCAAGGCGAGAATGAGAGTGTTAGAGACTGTGTAAATAGAATGAAGCAGTACATTAATCGTTGCCCAGAAGATGAGAAGCCCGCCCAAAGTCGATTAATTTCTCTCTTCTTAAAAGGACTCAAAAATTCAACACTGCATACACATCTCTATGCGAAGAAGCATACAAATTTCAATGAGTGTTGCCATGATGCTATGGATTTCACCGATAACTTCAAATTCCAAGATGGTTCTGGCCCAGAGGTGAAAACTAGAGATCAGTGGGGTGATGACCAAAGTTCAGGGTCTAGCGCGCTAGTAAATCCAGACCAGATAGCTAACCTAGTACTAAGGAGATTGGGACAGACCTATCGTCCACCCATGCAGCCACAATAACAACAGCAGAGAATGAGGAGTGTACTTCCTACAGGTCCTCATCTTTGTGGAGCATGTGGCGGTAACCATAAAACAGAGAAATGTAATACCTTTTCTCCTCTAGTCACAAACCAACCCACAAAGAAGTGGTGCCAAGCCTGTGCTTGGAACTTTACCCATACCACACAGGAATGTACTCGCATTGCAAGAATGAGACAGGAGTGTGATCAGCCAAGGGGTGGAGTGGCTCCACAAATGTATCAACAGTATACTAATTTTGAATGTAAGCCACCAATGACACAAGAGCAAGCATGACCTGTTCTTGGTGCTCAACCTCCTGCTCCTGGGACTGCTCCTGTAAGGGTTGTGGACTACGACAATTCAAATATGTGTAGAGACTTGGTAAACCCAGGCTATGTGGAGGAGGAATATGCATCATATTCATCCAAAGAAAATATCTTTGAAAGTCCCACATACCCAAGCCCAGCACTGGAGTCTCAACCAGGGGAACAAAACTCTTTGATGTTGCTAGGCGGCTACCAACCTAGGACTCCAGGCCCCTCAGGTCAATGGCAGCCAAGGAAAGTAGAGGCCAAACCAATGGGCCCCTGTTATGAGTGCGGAGAACCCCATTGGGCTCGTGATTGTC
The DNA here is from genome assembly GCF_041138505.1 of Cibotium barometz. Taxonomy (NCBI): domain Eukaryota; kingdom Viridiplantae; phylum Streptophyta; class Polypodiopsida; order Cyatheales; family Cibotiaceae; genus Cibotium; species Cibotium barometz. The sequence goes on along the minus strand of NC_141100.1, from coordinate 7,107,111 downwards.
CACATCGCTCAAGGCAAGCATCTCGATCCAATACAACAGTACAACAGTTTTCACCAATTGAAAGATATTGTCTAGGGTGTTGTGTAGAACACTTTCCAAAGGATTGGTTGCTGAAACCACATGAGGAAGGCACCTCTCAACCAAAGGTCTCACTCAACTTTGTAGGGGCAGTTCCATCACCACCTTCATCAGAGAATGAGGATGTCGTGCCACTTAGAGTCATGACTAGATCACAGACACGAAATGCCAAAATACAGACTGATGAGACACCTCGAACTAGGGATGCAAAGACAAATCTAGTGGATAAGACCCTACAGTCCAATAGAAAAAAAACCACTCGGAGGAAGAAGAACCGAAACAAGCAAACTAAAAGTGCATCCACTAGTTCTCAAGAAGCCTCTAAACAAAACATGAGGGATAAAACTTTTACATCCCAAGAAGTGCATGAGGAACATCAACCTCAACCTGGGCCTAGTGCTAAACAAGATGAGACTAGTACGGCCGAGGATAGTTCTGGGGGTTCTGTTTTTGTGGATAAAGTGAATGAGACTCTAGATGCCATCATTGATGCTCATAGAAGTCGCATTGCAGCTTTATCTGAGCTACCCAAGAAGCTTCAAGAATACCCAAACCCTCGTGAGGAGAAGATCAATCTAGCTGTACATCAGCAACTCATTAGGGAAGCTCAGTCAATACTTGAGGGACCACCACCACCTATTCCTCAGGGCCCAACCTCTCTTAAGCCAACATTAGAAACCATACCAGAAGTGTCATCAAGTTGGGAAATGAAAAGTGAGCTCATTTCACAAGCTCATAGCGAAAGGTCTGCACCAATTGACACCCAATTGAAAGGAGGTATTCTGCCACCACCTAGCCTTGTCTTCCCATGCAATGATGAAGTTATGGATGCTAATGAGGACATGGCAAATGAGATGTGGGCCGCAGTTCATGAGAAAGTTAATGAGAACATGTCCTCTATTAGTTCGCCTCCATTCTCTGAGGTGGATTTTACCAGGGGCACAGAAAACAACTTTGGACGCCCAAGCATCCAGGAGGAAGTTCAAACAATTGTTTCTCCTAGAAGTAAGCATACAATGAAAACCTTACCATCATATCTGGGAGAATATGAGAACTGTTCTCAAACCTTGAGGATACCCTCCATGCATAAAAGGTTGACAAAGGAGAAGGATATGAGTATGGTGCAAGCTATTTTGTCAGCACCAGTGGCTTGTACCTTACCATTGCTTGATTTGATAAAAATTCGACCTGAGTTGTGGAATGATATTGCCACATGTTTGTCAGAGCAGGTATTGCTACAAAAGGGTCACCGTGTGAGTGTACTATACACCCCGAGACAAAGCATGTTATGCCAGTTCCTATCAACAAAGTAGGAAAATTTTGTGAGGACGATCAGGGAAATGCTACCCTCCCATTAGAAGTGCAAAAAGTAGCTTCAACTGTAATACTTGATAGTGGTGCAGGAGTGGGCATTGTGACAAGGTCCATTTGGGAAAAGTGGGGCAAACCAGCTATTAGGAGTACCAAGATGCGCTTGCAGCTAGCAGATGGAAGCTTAGAACATCCCCTTGGGCTGCTTGAGAACATATTGGTCACCACATGTGGGATTGAATATGAGCACACCTTTGCAGTAGTGGATTTTGGAAAACATCCAAACTATGAAGTGATATTGGGTAGACCATTCATGCGACAATTTCAAATGATTCAAGATTGGGGATACAATTATTTGTACCTCCGACATGATTCTGTCATCACAAGGGTCAACCTAAGGAATCACTCATATCGTGATGTAACAAGGTCTCTAATAGATGAGTTTGATTCTGCTTCATCTAAGGGCTCAAGAGTTACATTGTCAGACGGACGAGAAGATCTATGGATGTGTGGAGCCTCATGTAGGGATTTCAACACTGTGAGACTTAAGGGTAATCGTGTATCAGATGAGGCATACATTCCACAACCCTTTCCTGAGCATTTAATTGATCCACTAGAATGGAGTCATGTCCTTGCAACATTATCGACATGTGCTTTACCGAAGCCAATTCAATTTTGTGACTCAGATGGATATGATATTATTCCTATACGAATGGTACAACCACGTGCCCTTCTAGATGATTTGTACTATAGGGATACATCCACAATAGCTATGCATGTCGAGGAAGTCTCAGTGGAGGATTTGACACTCGAATCTGCTAATGATGCTGATAAGGAAGATGGCTAGGACTCTGATTTTAATAATGATGTGACAATCCCTGAGGAAGAGTTAGGAAAGGCACGCCTACTCTTGAGAGGAAGGGAGGTTCAAGTAGAGATCCCTCGAAGCCGACCTAAACGTAAATGTTGTAAGAGCCATAAAAGAATCAGTAGACAAGATGAGCGGGAACAACGTGAGAGACTACAAAAAGAAAAGGAGGAGTCTAAGAGTGAAAACTCTCGACCACCACCTCACTTCTCAGGAAAGAACGGATATCTATACTATGTCCAAGCACAAGATAGTATCAAAGACCAAGTAAAACAATCAGATGGATTCCAAGCAGGAGAAAAGCTAAAAACTGTTAGCAAAAATCGTAAAAAAACGAAGAAACAAAAACCAAAACTCAAGTCTAAAACCGATTCAAAAGAGAGTGTCGGAAGTGCAAAGACAACGGTTGAACAAAAAAATCCGATGCAAGATGGCAAAGGAGAGCTCCAAACCGCATGGTCTTCAATGAGTGAAGACTCAAGTGGACAAGAACAAGGTCTAAATGTTCCTCCCAATTTCACACAGTACACTCTTCAAGATCGGAAGATTGTTCTTCAACAGCCCATGCGACAAAAACCAAGCATGCCAGGGATTTCATACGATGGTCCAGAAGATGCAAAAAAGATTGATATTGCTAAGCCAGGAGAAGAGCCTCGCTATGTGTGGATTGCCACAGACTTGTCCTTAGATGAGGAGAAGTTATTAATACAAACAATAAAGGAGTATCACGATGTTTTTGCTTGGAGTTATAAAGACCTCAAAGGAGTTGATCCAAGCATATGTCAGCATACAATTCCATTGCGAGAGGATGCAAAGCCCTCCAAGCAATGTCCTTATACCTACAATGAAAATTTCACACGGAAGATAAAGGAAGAAATAGACAAGCTCTTAGAGGTAGAATTTATCTATGAGATTGAACACACTGAATGGGTTTCCCCTATTGTAGTGGTGCCCAAGAGAAATGGAAAACTTCGAGTATGTGTAAATCTCAAGAAGATAAATGCAGCTACTGTGCGTGATCATTACCCACTTCCAATTACGGATCATGTTCAGGAACGAGTTGCAGGAAAAAAGGCATATAGTTTCTTGGATGGATTCTCCGGTTACAATCAAGTGTCAATTGATCCAAAGGATCAACACAAGACAACCTTTGCTACTGAAGATGGCATCTTTGCCTATCGTGTTATGCCATTTGGTCTAATAAATGCACCAGCAACCTTTCAGCGGTTAATGAGTCATGTATTCAAGGAGTACCTTAGGCAATTTCTTGAGATCTTCATGGATGATTCATGTGTTCACTCACAAGAGCGTGATGATCATATAGAACACCTCAGACTTGTGTTTCAAAAGTGTCAACTTTATCGTATATGCTTGAATCCTGACAAGTGCAAATTCATGGTAAGACAAGGGAAAATTTTGGGCCATATTGTTTCTCACAATGGGATTTCAACTGATATGGATAAAATTGATGTCATTGTCTCATTACCTTGGCCTATCAACCCTAAAGGGGTACAAACATTCATGGGACATTGTGGCTATTACCGTAGATTCATCTACATGTATGCTGTCCTAGCCAGACCATTATATGCTCTTCTTGCAAAGTTTAATTGGACTGATGAGTGTGAGGAATCCTTTAAAAAGTTGAAGCAAGCATTAGTGACTGCACCCATCTTACGGGCACCAGATTGGAACCAAATCTTTCATGTCCATATTGATGCTTCAAACTTTGCAATTGGATGTATTTTGGCTCAATCGGGAGAACATAATAAGGATTTCCCAATCTCATATGCTAGTCGACAGTTGAACAATGCTGAGAAGAATTACACCACAACAGAAAGAGAAGGATTGTCCATGATATATGCAGTGAAAAAGTTTCGCCATTACCTTTTGGCAAACAAAATTCATATTTTTTGTGGACCATCAAGCATTGCTATATTTGGTGAATAAACCTTGTGCAACTGGAAGGATTGTAAGGTGGTTTATCATCCTTCTTGAGTTTGACTTTGAAGTGGCAATTCGAAAAGGAACAACTCGTCTTAGGGCAGATCATTTGTCTCGAATCACCTCTGGCGAAGCTCCTGTGGGTGTGGATGATGATATGTTAGATTCAACACTTTTCCTTGTAGAGACAGCTCCTAAATGGTCTGAATCCATTTTAGAAATTTTGACAAGTGGGCAGATACAATTAGCGGGTCCTAATGTGGACCTATGGCGACCATTCACGTTAATCTCAGGGAGATTATATCGTCAGGGTAATGATGGAGTGTTGCGGCTTATACCTAACCCCGACCAATATGAGGAAATCTTGGAATGGGCACATGCGGGTATCGATGGAATCCATGCATCAGCTACTACTTGTGTGCGACGTATATCTCAGGATGGACAATGGTGGCCTACCATGCATGCAGATGCTGAAACATTTGTTCGTAACTGTGCTTCATGTAAAATTCAGAAGCCAATTCATAATGTCACATTATTCCAAATTTCAACTACACCAAGTTGGAGTAAGTATATTGTGGACTATCTTCAGCATGGTCATACGGATCAAAAAATTCCTAAACATCGAAAGCGTGCTATTAAAGTTGAAGCGGCAAACTATATGCTGATAGAGGACCAACTCTACAAGAGGGGCAAGGATGGCAACTTACGCATGTGTGTATGTGAAGCTGACTACTTGAGAATCTTAACTCATGCACATGCAGGTGTTGGGGGTGGACACTTTTCGGGCAATACCACAGCTAAGTTGATTAGGTGGTCTGGGCTTTGGTGGCCAACCTTACAAATGGATGCCGAAGAATATGTAAAACATTGTGACGATTGTCAAAGGACCAAACCTCCCATCACAAAGGACAATATGCCATTGCGGCCTATGTTAAGCACACGTGCTTTTGCAAAATGGGGTATTGATTTTGTCGGTCCCATTAAACCTCCAGCTCGTCACACACATGCAGAATATATTATAGTCGCAACCGACTATTTGACCAAATGGGTAGAGGCAAAGGCAACAGTCAAAAATAATGCCAGAACCACAGCCAAGTTCTTGTATGAGTATGTGTTTACACGCTATGGCTTACCTATTGAGATCGTTAGTGATCAAGGTGTACACTTTGTAAATGAAGTCATAGAATTTTTGCTTCAAGAATTTATGGTAATTCATAAGCGTTCTGCACCCTATCAGACCAATGGACAAGCTGAGAATACTAACAAGATTCTCTGCACAGCACTCACAAAGATTGTTGAGGGACATAGGACTGATTGGGAGCAAAAGTTGCACTCAGTTCTCTGGGCATATAGGACAGCCTATAAAACATCTGTGGGGACAACCCCATTTGAGCTTGCTTTTGGGCTAGATGCAATTCTTCCCATTGAATTTCTTGTACCTACTCTACGGGTAGCTAAACAATTGGATTGGACTGGTCATGAGCTTTCACAACGCGTTGACAAATTGGAAAAGCTTGATGAGACCCGCTTATTGGCGGTAATGGGGATGTATGCTGAGAAGAGGAGACAAAAGCAATGGTATGATAGAAATGTAACAAATGGCCGATTCAAAAAAGGAGACCTTGTGCTCTTGTACACACTTAAGAAGCATAAGAGAAAGCTCAAAGTAACGTGGCCTAGGACCGTTTGTGATTAATGAGCTTACTCCAAGTGGTGCAGTGCGTTTAGAGACACTAGAAGGTGAGCAAATGCCTAACTTCATTAATGGAAGTCGTCTCAAGAAATACAATGAACCATTAACTGAAGCCATGCTTCAACAGATGCATGCTGCATAAACATGGAAAGAAGCACTTGACCTACTTAAACGTCAGGCGCAAGAGGAGGCTAAAGCTAGAGTTGCGAAAGCCAAGGAGCGTCGCAAAGCTTCTATGTTGGCCATACAGTTGGCTACTGATGAACCATATGTCGATCCATTCAATATTCAAGTGTGCCTCCATCTTCATGAGACTACCTACTTTGTCTCAGCCTTAATTGACTCTGGTGCAGATTATAATGTTCTCTCGTCTGACACATGGATAGCCTTGGGTCAACCACCACTTGTGCAAATTCCTGTGGACCTACGAAGCTTCTCAGGAGAAGATAACCCTATAGAGGGAAAATGTGTCATTATGATGACCATTCAAGATCACCAGATGTCAGTGCCCTTTTATGTGGCACGTAAGTCCAAGGCAGTAGTAGAGGTTGTTCTCGGTAGATCGTGGTTAAGTGCTACCAATTGCTCCTTAGATTGGAAGAATAGACAATACAAGTTGCAAATTGATTCTGATTGCATCTTGGGATCTGCTACTCCACGAGCTTTATCGTGTCAAAGGGGTAATGTTTCTACCTTACACAACCCACTCTCAAAATCTGCTCTTGAAGCTCCAAAACAAATGATGTGGATAATTGATGAGTACTAAAGTGAGGGCCATGGCTGGCATGTTCCAACTACTCTAGTTGCTGCTCAGAGAAGGCCAGGCAAGAAGGAATTATCAATTTGGCTACCCAAAGATGCGTACAAACTTGTACCATCTAGTCCAGTTGCCAAGTCTCCTACAAAGCACATCATTTCCAAGCCTAAACCTCGAATTGTTACTTGATGGGTCCCAAAACATGTTCTTAAAGCACATGGCTATTATGAGGGTACAACAGCAATTTGGCTTCCAAAATGCCATGCTTTGCTAGGGGTAAAAGAGTGTTTCAAAAAGATTCCAAAAGCCAACCTTGATTTTCCATATCAATGGGTGCAAAAGAAATCAACACAAACTCTTCAAGAAAGGAAAGGTGGCGGTGATAGCACCTACAAATCTACTTGTGTTGATCTTCCTAAAACATGTATTGAAACACCGGTTGTCCCAATTTCTCCTTGTTACACCATTCCACCATCAACCTGTGTACCTAAGTCAAGTCCAAATGAGTCTCATTTGAGCATAGATTCTAGCATTTCAATGCCTAAATCCTCTTATCTTGCTCAAATTCCAAGACAATTGCTAAAATTCCCACCTCTTAAAAAGGATATACCTAAAACCTAAGATAAGGCATTAACACTACAATTGAAGCTCTTTGGTAAATCAATGTTTGAATTAGTTCCTTATGCCTTTAAAAGATGTGTTCTTTTTGAGAAAATCTTGTTTTTGATTGGAATTGTAATGATGGATATGAGTGTTCTAAATTTCACTATTCTACGTCCAGATAACTCCTGATGGATATTTGGCGAGATACATGTCCACCATGGATTGACCCTGATAGTACTCGACCTGATCATCGCGCGGGGGTTATAGTGCTCCTCCGTTTCAAACACATTCTAGGTACTTCTATCCTCCCTTAGGTGAAAATTGCTGTGGGCATCACTTTGTCACGTTATTTTATCAACAGCATCACCCATTTCCACATTGTCAAGAGTGTGCACGGCTCGTATTAGGAGAAGCTTCACATATTTGTTGGATATGCCGCTCTTACTTTAGACGATATGGCACGGGCTTAATGAAGCAAATTGTGGGAATTACACCCCAACGCCATAATCTTCTTAATGTGAGAATACCAGAGAGAGGACCAAATCAACGTAGATTACCTGAGGAGGTTCAAGCACAACAATGGAGGGATACAAGCTTAAATGACTTGCAACCATCGATCTTGCAAGCCCTCCTTCCCCAAGCCTCCTATCCAAGTAGCTTGGAGCCAAGCTACCTCACGTGCTTGGAGTAGCACCCTTATACTAAGCCTCTGCACCCAATAAAGCAATTGTAGCTTCTTGTTGCTACTCTAGCTACAAATAGTAGCACTCCCAAAAGAAAGCATAAAACCACTAGGAGATCTCCTGTCTAAGACACTACCATGAGACACTACTAGCCCAATCTACATTTGTATACTCGTACCTTATAAATGTATCCTGTATTTGTACCTGTACTCCAGCCTCATAGAAAAGTCCATAGTGTAAAAAAAGGACTCTCTATACCTGAGTATCCTCCTAGCTATGATCTAATGCATCCACCTCTTCATCAATGGCATCTTCCCAATGCTTAGGTCCAAGTGCCTCCTCAAAACATGTGGGCTTTTTAAGGTGACCTTACCCCTCCCTGCTTTTTTGGCAATATTAACCCAAGTGATGTAGGTTAAAACAAATTATTTTTGCTGAATTCAAATTTCATGTGAGGCAACTAATCTAGGTTATAAAATGAGGGTTTTATTTGGTCTTTGGCAAACACTAGTCTTCAAGCAATTTCAATTATCAAGTTAATTCTTTACTTTTTATTGTTCTCACTTCAATTATAATTTAAAATCTTAACTTATAATTAGTTTATGTAATTATGATCAATAAAGAGTAGGTTTTATCTTATTAATCATGTATTTAATTAGCATATTATCATGATTATGAATAGATTAAGTAGTATGTGAAATTAAATGTGACAGTGTGAGAATTGATTGTTTATTTCAAAAGTACAGTTAAAGGTAGATTAAATCTTCAATTATCATTAATTATACTAGATAAGTAGAAATAAAAAAAATTAATAAATCTCTTTCATAAAGCCTAATTTAGTGAAGGATTAGTCATTTGGTTAACCTCTTGATCAATGTGGTTACGCATGCATTGTATAGAAGTGGTCTAGATTTAAGAAAAGTTTGAAGTGCTAATTAATTTGAATTTTATCAATCTTGTGAGGATAAGAAAATATGTTTATCTTAATAGTGTGATTAAGAGTGAGAGAAAGCCATCCATCTATGGCTATGGCAAGATTGTATAAGGGCATAGGGATTTGACAACCCTACGATTTTCCCTTCCTTTTATATGGAAATTATAAAGAAGCGTGAGATGAGAGGTTTAAGTTATGTTATGTGTGTATGTGTTAACATGCTTGGCTAAAAATTAGTATGTTATATATGTAAGCTTGTTCTTAATTTGATTTAAGTATTATGTTTATGAGAGAATTGTCCAACAAGCATGATTCCTAGGATATTGAGTGGTACTTTAGCATTTCTCTTCTAAGGGATGTCTTCATGAATGTGGAAACCTTAGAAAATTATTAAATGATGAAAATGACCTTAAATATAATTGATAAATCACCCATAAGTAGAGGTATATCCAACATTATAATTCAAAAGGTTACGAATTTACAAAGTAGGTTCCTACATGCAAGAAAAAAACTTAACTCATTATAAAATTTTCCTAAACCTTACATAGTATTTAAGAGATGAGAGGTAGAATTTTCATGATAAAAAATTATTACATCAATAATTAAATCAATTAATTTTCTTCTTAGAATCTCTTTTTAGTTGAGTCTTTGACACCCAAAATACGACAATAGTGTGAGCTTATATGGTGATTTACTTTAGTTATACTAATAAATCATTGTCTCCACTAAAGTAATCAGTCAAGAATTCATATCTAAACACTTCAATTTAGTTAGAAAACAAGGTGATGGTCTCAACTTTCAAAATTGCATTGTCAAAACAACGTACATGAACCCTTCCTTGCTTATATTTAGATCATCTAGTGAGAAACCTATGCAAATAGTGTTTATTATTATATAAATGACTAGATATTCTATTTAAAGTCTTATGAGATGTTTAAAAATGCGTGAAGTAGTCTCTTATTCTATAGCAATGAATATTGTTCAAAATTTATAAACTTTTGTCTAAAACAAGGTGCCTAAAAGGATAGGTGTATATGTGATTGATTCTCACAAAATGCACCGGCAAAGCAGAACATTATACAGAACATGTGTGCAAGATTTGGTCCTAGTCTATGATTTCTTGATTAGCTATAAAATTCCTCAAAGTTAAATTTTTTTATATAGACAGCCAAATACCTTAGAATTTTCATTAAGACCTAAATTTTGGAGTTCCAATTGATTTTTGGCCCCACAATGGATTGTATTACACCATAGATATGTTTGTGAAGCACTAAAAACTTTGGAAAGAAATGAGAAATTGGCTAATTCAATCCTTTGATCCAAATATAGCCCAAATAGCTTTGCATTACAACTATAATTTGGCCTATGAATTCTTATAGAATTGAAAGCCTAAGGTAACCAATGTGATTCCAAAAAATCCCAATTTTTCACTATATACTTGATGATATGGGAAAAGGAAACCTTTGATTTTCACTATCCATGTGTTCCAAATAATTCCATAAAGTTGGTTAGTAATGAGGAGTCCAAAGACACATTTCTATCCTATTACCAAAACAATGTTGAAGATGCATAAAGAAGAGGCTTATAGCATGTAGTTAACTAGAAGACTAGATAAGTAAGTATTATTTGGATTAAACGACGAATGCTAGATTCAAATGAAAGTTGAGTTCTCTACCTTAGGATTTTATCCTAAGGAATGATGACTCCTTTTTTTAACCTATGCATATGTAAAAATCCTCAATTGTTTTATGCAAATAAGTTAAGACATAGAGGACAACCTTATTTTGTGCATATGAGATCACTATGAAAAGCCATTTAAGATTAGTGAGATACAAGTCTTAAGTTAGTTGGACATATGTAACATTTATATTGATTTTTACAAGAGTTAATACTATTTAGTAGTAAGATATAGATCCAAGCAAGTGCTTTTGCCACATGACCCCTTGATCCATGGGCTTTTATATAATTACCTTCAAGCGTCTCAATCTCATGCTAATGTGGTTTTTTGTTAATTAAGAATCTGGTTCTCATTTTTTTGGTCAAAATCTTGTATTGTACTTTGGTTGGTGGAAGATAGTAACCTTTTTCATTGTTTATCTTGGGAGTAGAGATAATGAAAGAACCAAACCTAGACATGAGCACTAGTTCTCAAACTTAATGTGAGACCTTAGTTCCTTAAGGGACTATTTCTTAGCTTAATTTAAGAATATCTTTTTAGGGGTTTAATTAGGAAATGTATGGCTTGCAAAGAATCTAAGGATCCATTAAGGAGCTTCGCCTCTCAGTTGAAAAACTCACTAGAGACTTTGTCTTAGGGATGGAGCCACAAATAACTGATGTGGAAAATAAGAATACATTGGTTTGAGTTCAGTGACTTGTATTCCTTGTTGAATGCATGAATGAATTATTCCGGATGTGGTTGGCCTCCTATCTAAGGGATGGGCCTCCTATCTAAGGGATGGGCCTCCTAGTCTCCATGTGTGGGATGGTGTTCCAAATGATACCTTTGACATGATTAGATAAGGAAAGATGATGAGCAGAGGGGACGTGACCCAATCCGCTCCTTGGAGTCCCCACTAGGTGACACCAAGACGAGGTCATATGATGCAAACCTTGGATAGGCGATGACCCATGACTCCTGGAAGAGTCTGTAAAGCGGTGAATTAGAAATCCTAATGAACATTTGGATATTGGACCCATGGACATATCGAGGTTGGAATAAATGAGGTATCCAGAGATGAATCTAGTATGGGCAACCAATGAAGTTGCATGATGATGAAGACCTTACCTTAAGTGAAGGAATTACTTTAAGAAGGCTTGAATTTTTTATGTTTTCTCTCAAATGATTGTCTTCTTGTGAATTAAAAAGAAAATTAAGGGAAAAAATTAAATCTATCTGAGTGGTGGCTGAATCACAGGGGTTTGAACCAAGGTAGGATCCACGCTCCCCAGAAGCAGTTAGCTTTAGGAAAGATACTTTCATTTCGTTACTTGATAAAAAGTTTTAATCTAACCCAAATTTTTGGTAGACCCCCCCTTGGGTTTGGAGGTCCATCCGGATCCCAAGTGGGAGGTACCCAATTATTTTTGAGGGTGGTCCCAAGAGGGGGGAATTGGCCAGGGCCTCACAGGTGATATCATAGCATACCTTATTGGACTAATTAAGGGAAAAACTTATGACTGTGGTTGTCATGTGTGCAGCCATGGAAGAGGCTATTCCCCAAGGTAGTTAGACTCAACCTAATGAGCTACATGAATTCACTTAGGCTTATCTGCGTGTGGTTATGGTAGAGTAGTCATCGTAAAGAGAGTTTGTGAATGGGCTATTATCCCCATGGTTTATTTTTTGGAAACCTTGATTGAATACCAAGCTTGGATGATGTATGGGATAAATTTTGGAACTTCTAGTGACACTGAATGTAGAATCTCCTCTTATGTAAAAAGATGGACTGGGAAGGCCCAGTTTGGCCTAAGTCCTACATGGAATCTCTAATCTCTCCCCCTAGCAGTTTAAGGATGAGGTGGACCTTATGTTTCCATACCTACCTCATAGTAAGGTAGCCATTCTCCCAAGGGTTAGAGAGCATTACCATTGGGATAGAGAAAGAGACTTACCTCTTTAACAAGAAAGATAACATATGGTGTTGTAATAAGTTGTTTTGTATATGATGTTTCTTATAAAGTTGGGATTTCTTTTTGAATGGTTGAAACTAACAGAATAAGTGTATTGTTAACTAGAGTGGCACCATGATTCACTGCAATCCAGACACTCATGATCTTGTTGTTTCTTTGGATCTACTTTATGAGGTTATTTTGTGGGTGAGGGCAGCGAGCTTTAGCAGTATGGGTTTTGTTGATGTGGACTTGATTTGTCCATGTCAACACGTTGTTGAGATATCGAGCTCAACTAGTGCTACCGTGGACATTGATGACCCGCCTGGGTGATAGCTTCCGCATCTACACCGCTGGCATGGTTGGTAAGATTATGGGTGATATGCGGCCAGTGGGATGACAGAGGCTGTGTGACAGCCATTTAGAGACTGGCAGCCAGATTCACGTTTCGGGTGCATTACGGGCCCCATTTCGTCATTGCAAGGTATTTTTGACAATTTTCTGGAAGTTCTAGTGGAAGTGCATTACGGGCCCCATTTCGTCATTGCAAGGTATTTTTGACAATTTTCTGGAAGTTCTAGTGGAGAACTATTTCTGCTTGAACACTGGTTATTGTAGTGCATTTTGGATATGTAGATAGGGTTTGCACATGTATTGTTGATACTCGGTGTATGTACATGTACTCTGGTTACATTTGGTGACACATAGGTTGTGCTGAAGTATCGCTGCTGCAGCAGTTACAGGAGATACTGTTGTATTACAGGTTGCATAATACAGAAGTTGTCTGTTTGCAGGTTATTTGATTGCTCTAGGAAAACATGTCTGACGGAATTAATCAGATTGTTAGTGAGAAGTTAGATAAGAATAACTTCCATGCCTAGAAGTTCAGAACGACCAATTTCCTAATGGATAAAGGATTTTGGGATTATATAGAAGGAGACAATGAGGAGCCTCTAGAGTTATCTCAAGAGAATGTCACTCCTACAGATATAAAGGCATGCAAATAAAATGCCTAGATCAGATGGTGGGGGAGAATATTTCTCCAATGACTTCAGCGATTTCCTGAGAAAGCAGGGAATCAAGAGGTAGTTTACGTGCAGGTACACTCCGCAACAATAGAATGGTGTTACAAAAAGGAAAAATAGTCACATTGCAGAAGTGGCATGTGCCTTGATGTGGCTGAAAAGAATATGCCACATTACTTTTGGGTAGAAGCAATACGCAACTGCTGTGTACATTATGAACAGGACACCCACTGCAGCTGTTCATGGTATGACTCCTGAACAGAAGTTTACAAGCATAAGACTGGATGTGTCTCACTTGAAAGTGTTTGGGTGTATTACATATGTACATGTTCTTGATGAAGTGAGAATAAAGTTGGATCCAAAGGTAGAGAAATGCATCTTCATTGGTTATGCTATGGAGAAAAAAGGTTATAGATGCTATAACCCTACCACTCTCATGAGATGCGAATAAGCAGAGATGTCTTCGATGAGATGAGTATGCACCAGAGATGCTATAACCCTACCACTCGTGAGATGCGAATAAGCAGAGATGTCTTCGATGAGATGAGTAGCTGGTATGCACCAGTAGTAAAGGCAACAACAAAAGATGCAGATGTAAGAAGTGCTGATGTTGCACCACATGTAGAGCAGCAATCACAGGTGCTGAGTGGACATGGGGAGTCCTCGAGCAGTGGATCCAATGTTAGCCCATGGTCAGGCAGGTTGAGGAATGATCATGGTACACATGTATCATGGAAAGGAAAAGAAAAGGTAGATCAACCTTTTGTGCCTGATCTGTCAGCAGGTCACTCATATGTGGATGGTGACTCTAGTGGCTCAGAGCAAATCCTTGCTGAGGAGCTTGGCATTCCGTCTGTGGTTACTCATGGTGTAAGGAGAACCAGGGATGTTTTGAGGACACTTGGCAAGGTGTACGCAGGTCTACGAGGGTTAGATACCCTATTGACAGGTTGAGATATGATGGATATATAATCAATCATTATGCTTACATGGTAAAAGCAATACAGGAGGTTGAGCCCACTTGCTTTGAGCAGGCAATTGGAAATAAGAAATGGGAAGATGCCATGGATGAGATGGTAGCATTGGATGCGAATGCAACATGGGAGTTAGTGCCTTTGCCTAAGGAAAAGAAGGCAATTGGATGTAAGTGGGTGTATAAAGTCAAACACAATACTCATGGTTCAGTGTGAGCAGGTACAAAAGGCAAGATTGGTTGCCAAGGGCTATGCGCAGACTTATGGCATAGACTATGAGGAGACATTCAGCACGGTTGCAAGAATGGCAACCGTGAGAGCTGTCATTGCTATGGCAGCAAAGGGTTGGTCTTTACATCAAATGGATGTAAAGAATGCCTTCTTGCATGGTGATTTGCAAGAAGAAGTATACATGATGCAGCCACCAGGTTATGAGAGTGATGCACATCGAGATTTTGTGTGCAGGTTACGCAAAGCCTTGTGTGGCTTGAAGCAGGCACCTAGAGCATGGTCAAACAAGATCGGGGAGTATCTTGTTACCATTGGATTTCAAATATCCAATGTAGATTTTTCACTATATGTGAAAAAGACAGATAGAGGGATCATGCTATTAGTCATCTATGTGGATGACTTGATTATCACTGGTGATAGTGATGCAGACATACGTGATGTCAGGATGCTTTTGAAGCAGAAGTTTGAGATGAAGGATTTGGGTGAGTTGCGGTATTTCTTATGCATAGAGGTGGTGAGATCACCTCATGGAATTTTGCTATTGCAAAGGCAATATGGCTTGGACATGTTATCTAAGTATGGTATGACAGGCTATAAGCCTATTTCAATGCCATTGGAACAGAACACAAAGCTTTCCGCATATACAGGTGAGCTTTTGGAGGATCCCACTACATACATGCGCATAGTGGGTAGTTTGATCTACATGACCATTACGAGGCCAGGTTTGAGCTATGCGCTGTTGGAATTGTGAGTCAGTTTATGCAAGCCCCTAAGAAGCCACACTTCGATGCGGCTAGACGGATCCTCAGGTACATAAAGTCCACTGTTGATTATGGACTTTTCTATGAGGCTGGTGGTACAAAGATACATTTGGATGGGTACACAGATGCTGATTGGGCCGGTAGTATTGCAAAAAAGAGATCTACCAGTGGTTTTATGTTCTCATTTGGGAGTGCTACTGTGAGTTGGAGTAGTAAGAAGCAGCCAACAATTGCCTTGTCAAGTATAGAGTCCAGGGGTGCTGCTGT
This sequence comes from Cibotium barometz, assembly GCF_041138505.1. Taxonomy (NCBI): domain Eukaryota; kingdom Viridiplantae; phylum Streptophyta; class Polypodiopsida; order Cyatheales; family Cibotiaceae; genus Cibotium; species Cibotium barometz. The sequence continues at coordinate 7,091,373 of NC_141100.1, read as the reverse complement.
GGCAGCTTGGTTTCAGAAGCTACTTGGTGACATGGGAGAGCCCGTGGATATATAGGGTAGTTGTCATATATTGTGACAACATGAGCAGCCCAGTAACCGAGTATATCATGCTAGAACGAAGCACATTGAGGTGCATTATCACTTTGTGAGGGAGAAGGTTCTAGCAGGAGATGTAGATATGGTATATGTTAGCACAGAGGACCAGGTGGCTGACATCTTCACGAAGGCATTGGGCACAGAGAAACTCCATAGGTTTAGGAGTTTACTTGGAGTGCAGTGTGTGGAGTTGAGCTCGAGGGGGAGTGTTGAGATATTAAGCTCACATTGATGATCCACCTGGGTGATAGCTTTTGCATCTACAACACCGCTGGCATGGTTGGTGAGATTATGGGTGATATACAGCCACTGGGATGACAGGCTATATGACATCCATTTTGGATTACTAGAGACTGGCATAGTTATAGCGCTAGCTCATTTAGTTGGGTTCACATTATGGACCGACCCTTGTATGTTGTAGTAGTTGAGAGTACTAACCCATATAGTGTGTACTCTTATCTTTATGTTATGTTGGTTGAGTAGAGAAGAAGAAGATAGAAGAAAATTCGGCCATCCATCTCTCTCTTGTGTGTGTGTGTTTGCTTGCTAGGGTTTGAAGCTCTCCCTCTCCCCCATATTCTCTTTACACGTGACATGGCATGGACATACATGATATGGACATGCATACATACTTGGACATGTATATAACTGTGCACATATATACATGACCCTGCACATGGACATACATACATACATACATATTATACATACATACATACATAGCTATGCATGACTATGCACGTGCATACATGCCATTTAACCATAGCCATGCACATACTCAAGATATGTGCATGGTCATGGTGCATGGCATCTTACTATACACAGGGATTGCTTATGATATTTATTTTTGGAAAAATCCACACCTTACTAAGAGAGGCTTAGCCAATAAACCTTCTTCTAATATAGGGCTTCCCATGCTCCCAAGGCCTGATTGTGCATATAAAGGCATGTCCATGTGTCAAAAGGCCTATCTATGCTCAAAACTTCCTATTGAGATAAGACCTCGCAATTCCATGAAAATGGTTGCACAAGTTCTTCACGTGCTTGCATAGGGGTTGTTTATGATATTTATATGTTGAAAAAGGTCACACCTTGCTAAGAGAGGCTTGGCCATGCTATAAACATTTTGATATAGGGATTTGAAATGTTGGAATGGGCTAGCGATTCTAAGGAAGGGTTTCAATGTTGTTTACATGTTCAGAAAGAGCATCCATTATCCTAGGTGCACTTGTTCTTCACTTACTTACAAGAAGGCATTCACTTGTCTTTCACATGCTCATATAGGGAGGGTTTAGAATCTTTCCCACTCTTTTGATGTGCTTGGTTGGACCTCATGATCATGGTGTCCATGATTGTGTTTTCTTGTTTGCATATCACAACACAAATGGATAGATTTCTATCATAAATCAAAGAAAGTAGATGCCGTGAGAATGGCCTTGGAAGAGAAATGACTTTTGGAGAATTTATTGGAAGCTTGGATGCTGATAAGTTTGTTTATTCCTATGAAAGTATTAAACTTTTAGAGAAGTGGCTCTACTGAGGCTTTGAACTACTACACAATCTTGAAATTTCCATTGTAATCTGATAAAAATACCAAGTTTTTTTTTTGGCCAAAATGGAAAAGAATAGGGGACACACTCCCTCATTCTATCCCATTCTGCCCATAGCTTCTAATATTTGAGTAACATTTTTGCATAATGTTGATAATAAAATAGTCAGTGTTGTAAATTCATTTGAAATGAAGGTCTTTACTCCTTAAGTGTGGAAGAAACCGTAACCACCAAAAGTTTCTTGCTTAAGATCAGCTTATATCTGGTACCTCAACACTCATAGACTCATGGACAAAAGTCACATTGAGACTAGGAAAAAAACAAGGTTTTGTTAGATATTAAGTCCAGGTTATGGAGTTGGATCCAAGATCCAAGAGTAATGGCCTAAACTTATCTTTAGCATAACACTTTATGAGAATATATGCTTGGGATGTGATAGCCTGGGGGTATATCCTAATCACTAGTGAGCAAAGGCAATGAGGGAATCCCTCAGAAAAAAATGTGTACACAAGTGATAGGAATTTCGCCTTGGTGAGAGAATCTCTTGGTAAAAATGTGTACACAAGTGACAAGAACTTTGCCTTGGTGAGAGATATACCAAGTTTGTGAAGTAAAGATTCCTTCTCAAATGAGGCTCTTGTATGAGTTACAAATGTGTTGCATTAGTGGGCTAGCATCATGAGAACCAATGGAAAGAAAAACCTATGATAAATCACTATTGTTGCGGTTGTTTGGGCATATACATGTCTTGGGAGGTGGGAGGAGAGCAGTTGTTATAAGATCCACAAGATTCAAGTTTCACACAATCAGTTAACCATGGTTATTTTCTTATAACAATTGGAACATCAAGTTATGGTATGCAGATATCGAATTGAATACAAGATGCCTGCATGATGCTGAAGAATGTGAAGGAGATGAAGTTGCAAGGGGATGGACCATCAAGGGTGACCATGTTGTGGGAGCGATGCAAAGCCTCATGGGAGCATGGTGGCAAACTATGATAGAACTTCTTGCTTCTAAGCTCCTCTTGCTTACAATGACCAAGAGGTAGACTAAAAACATCCAGAAAAGGAGCCAACTTTAAAAAAAAGATGCCAAATCCAAAAAAAAAGACCCGAATTGTCTAGATCCATCGTTAGTACTTGGTAAAAGGTGCCAAACAATGCTCACATAACCCGGTTCTTAGTGTAATTTTCTCTGTTGAAATTTAGAAATCTCGGTTGAAATTTGACATTGTCTTTAATTTTAAGGGTTGAAATTTGTACATTTTAGTTTTAGATCCCTGCATTTGTACTATTTCTAGTGATTTTCAAGTCTAAATCTTAGTTAAGCCTAAGCATTGCCTTTAATTTTAAGGGTTTTAAAAAACAATTTTTTTTTTCGAGCAGTGGTGCGAAATATAAAAAGGAAAAAGAAAAAGAAAAGACCATAGTACTTGGTAAAAGCTTTCTCCCGCCGCCGACAGTAACCCCCGCTATCGCCACCTTCTGGCTGTGGAAAATTGGCAAGAAGACGCTAAGCGAGCTGATTTACCAGTGGCAAGCGGTGGCGCCGACGGCTCCAGGAGAGCTTTCCATGCAGTTTATGTGGCAGGGATTACCCATCGCCTCCCCACCGCCCGTCTCAAACCGCCGGTTCTTCAGAGAAACGTCGGTCAAAACGACGTCCGACGACATTTACTCGTTGTTCGAGGAGATTGCGAAGAGGATGTCTTCACAAAGGTAATACCAAAAATCTGCCGCCGTCTGTTCGATTGGCATTCCTGAGATAGGAGACTGACCCTTGGTTTGCATTCTCTGTCTACAATCTGGCCAAAAGATTTCCTTTCTATGATGTCGGCTGCACTTGAATCCTCAGTTTGGCAACTGAATTTTGCACGTTAATCCACAAATCTGGCTAGAATTTTCCCCTTCCCCAGTTTTTATGGATGCGCAAAGCATGAATTAACAGCTTAATTAGGGTTCCATTGCAGAAGAAGCTGTGATAACCAGTATATAAGAACTGTTCAAAGGTCCATAGACATCGGGGAATCTTTCTAACAACATCCCGATGATTATCAAGTCTCAAGCTTTCGCTTTAACATGGTGTTTCATGCTGGGGAGAGATTCTAATAATGTGCTATAAATGACCTTATATGGTGTGGACTTTTGGTGCATTTTTGGCATGCTGCTTTCTAAGGTAATCAGCCTAGGGCAAGTAGGTGCTCTACCTGTAAGCAAGGCAATCACAGTTTCTCAAAATCAAAGGGTGGTATTTCAAACTTCGATGAGCCTATACTCCCTATTCATCTTATTTGGTTGGCCTTTAGATCTTGTTTTACTTGAGAATGGGTGGATTATGTTATTCTCCCTTAATGTTAATGTGGTATACAACCTTTGTGGTTGTGGTGGTGATTAATGTGATAATGATTTTCTCTTTTCTTTAGCCAAGGCAAGACCTTTTATTAATAGGGACCACAAGATGGATGTCAAACCTTGGTGGAACCTAGCTCGGTGTGGCTTTGTGAGGCCTATGAGCTCACTCTTTGCAAAGGTACATCAAGGGGCTATGGAGTACTATGGCTATAATTGGTCTCATTAGTGTAGGAGTTCTTTGAAGTAATTGACACCAATTCTTCTAAGTTGCATTCTCAATGTTGATTATGTCGAGTGTTCCATGTGCAATAAAAGCCAAACAATAAATGAATGTCCTCACTCAAAATCCAGAAGATACTTTTGCCATATATGCAAGGGGGGGGCAACCACAGAACATTCAAGTGCATGTATAGAGCAAAGAGGCCATCTATGCCCAACGAGAACTATGGAGCATCATTGCCAGCCCAAAATCTACAACCAATTTTCATACAAGAACACACATAAAGACAACATGTGGCCCATTTGAACCATAATATACAAACCATGTAAATAGGAACAATACGGCCACATAAAGATGACATGTAGCCCATTCCAACCATATACAAAACATGTGAACTATATACAAACCATGTTGACCATACAAACCATGTGAACCATACAAATCATGTGAATTATACAAACCATATACGACCACATGTAGCCCATACAAAACATGTGAACTATACAAACCATATACGACCACTGAGATCGAACAATCCTCTATTCTGGAGAAGCACGAATCCTCAGCCTTCCCTTGTGGAGAAGCAAGGATCCTCAACCTTGCCTCCATTGGTGTCACCCCAATGGAGCTATGCAAATGGGTATGGAGCAAGGAGGGATAACGCTATGAAAAGCTCAAGCTCAAGCTCAAGCTCAACGCCTAAGTGAGTGTAAACAACACGTGAGAGATGGAGATGGAGGTGGAGACAGAGGGAGAAGGGAATCTTCACTCTAAACACACACACAATCTACAAGCAAGCAAGTTTCAAAGAAGGCAAGCGCAAGAACACAAGACTATACTCAAGAGCACAAGACTAGACCCAATTGTAATAGTAGGATCACGTGGTTTCTCATCAGCCACCAAAAATGACATATACAAGCCTCCTTATGTACAATGTCCGGCCACCCAAAGAATATATGGGGCCCAAAAGCTAAAATAAGCCAATGTTCTAGACTAAGCTACCAACGTTACACAAGTCGTAAGCTTGGTAAATACTAATCAATCGGCAATACACAAGTCGTTAGCTTGGTAAATATTGCACAATCGGCACTACACAAGTCACGAGCTCGATGAAATCCCAAAATCGTTACATGAAGCGCATTGCAAGGATACAAAAGATGTGGCAAAAAAGGTACAACCATGCATCTAGAGTAATGTTAACCAATGTGGTTAACATTGCCTCTTATATCATAGGTGAGGACCACAAGATTGCCAATTCCTTCATACTTTGTAAAATGTTTGACAATTCTTCTAGAACATTAGAGTTTTGCAAACCAATGGCTCCCACCATTCATTCTCGTGGTACCTCTACGAAGCACAAGACCCATCTAAATTGTTCACTGTTGTCTTGTGTGTGTGTGTGTGTGTGTGTGTGTGTGTGTGTGAGAGAGAGAGAGAGAGAGAGAGAGAGAGAGAGAGAGAGAGAGAGAGAGCCATGGAACTCCCCCTCCCCTTCATTGGGAGGGTTGTGGGTGTGCGTTAGTGTGGGTGGATGTTGGGGGGTCGGGCTCATTACATTCACAAGAGCTTAGTTAATCCATGATGGAGTTACCTCATGGAACTATTGTAGCACATTAGTCTCAAAGTCCCTTCCGGTGCCTTGTAGATGTTTGAATCTCTCTCTCTCTCTCTCTCTCTCTATATATATATATATCTCGGAAAGCTTCAAGATTCCATGGCCTTTCAAGAATTACCAAGATAAAGGCTTGAGGATGTCAAATAGATTTCACTTGCATCACCTTCATCTAGTCCCCCTTTCATCTTTGCACACCTCCATTTCCTTCATTAGGAATTACATGGTTGCTTTTTGGTACGCATAAGGCCACATCATCTTCATTGCAAGGCCTTTACATTGCTACAGTCCTTTGTTTTGATGGATTTGTGGTAAAAAGCATTGCCAGGGCTCTTCCATGCATGTAATTGCTTGGGAGCTCCTCTATTTTTTTCTCCATTGTTTTTTTTTGTGCTTTTTTTGGCAACAAATATTGAGAAAAGCAACAACTTTGAAATCTACATGCATGCATGTGAGAGGCAAACATGTGCATGAAAGGGAGTTCTCTCAAATTATGTATCCTATTACAAATTATCTCACAAAAATGAACCATGTAGTGTACATAAATTTAAGCATATTTACAAAGCATATCAAGGCGTGATAAAATGCAGTTGTCTCTGTTTTATCGAGGGGTCAACTCCAGGATGGTATCACTGAAGAGGCCACTCGCACCGATATCTGAAGATATGTAGCGACTGGTCGAAGGTGGAGACTGGCGATGTTTTAAGTCGATACCTTCCGTAGCTGCTGAGGTTTCTGAGAGAGCCATGGAATCGGGCAATGGCGTTGATTGCCATATGGACACCAGTATTCTCACCACCTCAGCCATGGAGGGACGACTGTCGGGTTCATCCTTACAGCATGAAACGGCTAGCTGTAGGAGGGGTAAAATACATTCGGATGGGCACATCCCCATCTGTGGATCTATCAATGACAGCACCTTGCCCCCCTCATGCGCCTGAGCAACCTGCTCCATAAAAAACCCCACTTCAGTTGATTTGCCTCTCAACAACATCTGCACTAAAAATAGCCCTTGGAAATGATGTAAAAGCATTCCAGGCATACTTGACAAGGCTTGGAAGAACAATACCAGAGGAGGTGCCTTTTGAGACATTGGTTGAAAGTTGCTAAGGACTTATCTTGTTCAACTCACCTCTCTGACAAGATTTTTCCCATGGTAGATGGGTTGCATGCCTGTTATAAGCTCGAGCAAAACAACTCCGAAGCTGTATACGTCGCTTTTGTCAGTGAGCTGGTGGGTTAAGAAGTACTCGGGATCAAGATAACCCTGACAATGAGGGTAACAAGAGATTTGTTTTAGTTTTGATCCTCTTAATTTGATAATCGACAATAACAAATACATGCATGTGCACATGGGTGACGCATACTTCTCAAACATGGCCCTTGTGGTTCCATTCCATTTTTGCAACAGTGGTATATAATACAAGTGATGTACAGGAAATACTGATGGCAGATTAAAAAGGTGCCTTCCTATTGAGCATGCAAAGGATTTTTATCTCACCGGGGTACCCTTGACCACAGTCGAAACGTACCCACCCACATCACCTTCTAGATCAGCAACAGGAGCAAGCTTTGAAAGCCCAAAATCTGCAACCTTGGCTTTCATCTTGTCATCAAGCAAGATATTACTAGCTTTTATATCACGGTGATATATGGGAGGATTTGCCTCAGTGTGAAGATACAATATTCCCTTAGCTGAGCCCAGGGCTATCTGAAGACGGGCTGGAAAATCAAGGGGAAGCTTTGATTGCGCTGACAATTGAATAAAAATACCAGGTTTAGATGTTGGGGTTACATGCAAGAGCATAAACACAAAGCATGGATGTATAGAAGCACGCTTACAATTGAGATGATCACGCAGGGTACCATTGGCCATGTACTCATAAACCAACATCTGCAAGGTAAGGCCTTTGGTTAGTGATCTCTTCAAAAAGACCATACAAGCATAACAGGTAGGCCAGGCAAACCCCATGCTACATACTTGTTCACCTTCGTCATCACAGTATCCGATCAAGGAAACAAGGTTGCGATGATGCACACGAGACAGTAACTCTATCTCTGTATAAAACTCCTTTGATCCTTGCAATGATCCCTCTTGAGCACGCTTTATGGCAGCTAGCAGCCCATTAGCCATAACCGCCTTATAGACCTTTCCATATCCACCTTGCCCAATCTGCATGGAGTTGTCGAAGTTGTTGGTTGCCTTGGCCATCTCCTCAAATGTAAAGCTCTTCACACCAGCAACTTTGATGCGTTCGTGGTGTTGAACTGCAGTGAGGTCCATAAAAGCTCATCATGAACTTGCAAATGTGAGGTACCACAACTACAATAAACATCATCATGTTGTATGAGGATCAGCTCTCAGGTTTAAAGGAATGCAGGCACACCCCATTACGTGATCCTACTCATCATACTTGCTCTTGCAGCACTGGCAGAGGGGCGTCGACGTTTGACTACTAGGAACGTAGCAACAGCTACAACAACGGCTGTCAATGCAACTGCACCAATTAATATACCAGCAATCGCTCCAGTGCTTAATTTGGATCCAGCAAGAGACAATCCTACATTGGTTGAACTGATCAACTTTTAGCAAACAATCCCCTGTGAAACCGATGTACATGCATAGATTAATCTCACCACAACGGGGAAGTACAAGCTTTACCATTGTATGGATACCCTGAAGTAAAAGAGAGCAACTCATAGGGACCAAATGTATTATTGGGTGGCATACTCCAGTTGGCTAACACACTCATGAGATAGTTGAGTTCTGTTTGTTCAAACTCACTGGCGTTCCTCATGGGAAACAGCTTGATATTCATCCCCAACCGTGGCCCCGACTCCCAGTTATACTCTGAGACATGCACTTGATAATCGTTCAGATGCAGCCCTGATGATATCCAGTCATCGAAAGCTTCTTCATGTGGCTGAAAGATCGCGAAACTTGGGCTCTTTAGCCGCATTCCTACTCCTAGTGGATATGCACAATGGCATATGTTGAAAGCTAACAGTCCATCAACTAGCTCTTGATTGTTAGCAGTATCACAGGTGTCCTCTGAGCATCCGACAGGCAACTGAGTGGTGGTTGTGATAGATGAGTAATTGGTATCGGAGCCAGTGTAATCCTGGCACAAGCTAGAAGGAGCTGAGGACTCATTGCAGAGTGGATTTCCGTATAACCTGCAAACAAATTTTTAGGTGTTTAGTAATATGCTCCTCCCACCTTGTGCCTGACACTAAGCTTGCATGAGAGGAGATCAGAGACACTAAGAGGAGATGTCGAGTTACCGAAAAATAACATTAAGCGAGGAGTAACCCCCAGGGGTATAATCAGTGAAGTTGTTGTTCCGAAAGTCCCTGCAAAACACAGAATAGAAGACTTCAAAGGCTAAAAACAGCTCACCATTTTCTGAAAGGAACTGATGGCCTCTCAGCGAGAATCATGTCCTAAATTTCCAAAAGGCTGCAAACAACTCATCCTGTGCATCTGGTTTGCTAAAATATCTTACAGAATCACAGCATCTGAAGAAGTAAAAGCATTATGGGTCATCTCATTTGCCAAAATGTTCCCATCCAGAAAGTTATTCTGCAAAATCCTGACAGGAAAAGGCTTGAAAAGAATAAGGTTAAATTGTGTGTTTATTTGAGCATGTGATATCCTCATCTCAAAATCTCCACGTTATCCTCTTTAAGAATACATAAATCTATTCAAGCATATATGTGATCTCGAGCTCCAAATGTAGTGTGCACTTACAGACGTTCCAAATTCAGCAGCTGAACATAATTTGTCGACAAATTCCCATGTAGTTCATTGAAAGAAAAATCACTGAATCCAGAAAGCATACCAACACTTATGATTGTACTGTTAAGTGAAAACACACACACGTGCACATGCACACGCATGTAGGCATGCACCAGTACAAGTGGAAAATTATAGGCGCAGAAATGTAGAAACAAAGATCTAAACACATCCCTTTATTTGACTGAGGGCTTACATTTTTTTGAGCAATTGAGATCCAATTCTCAACGATGGGAGAGATCCATTTAATTGGTTGTGACTTAGATCCCTGCAAGTCCGCAAAAATAATATGCAGTCAGTTCCCGTGCACAGTCTCTTCAAAATTGCATCAAAAAGAATCCAGACAGTTGCACCACAGGTTGTTGAACTTACAAGCATGCCAAATAAGTGAGGGCAGAAAGGTCAGGGATTGTTCCACTCAAGTTACAATTTCTCAAACTCCTGCAAATACAAGCATTGATCAAAAACAACCTCAAACTCTGATCCTTTGGACATTGATTTGTCTCATAGGTCGAGTTCGGCCTCTAGTAGACGTTAATACAGCTTTCTTTCTTTCTTTCTTTCTTTCTCTCTCTCTCTCTCTCTCTCTCTCTCTCTCTCTCACACACACACACACACACACACACACACACACACACACTTTTTTTTAAAGTAAAAACCAGTGTTCTATTACCAAGAAACAATATACAAGGGGAGGATGTACTCCAGAGACAAGTCATCCAAGGAAGAAAGCTAAAAACAGTAGAAAAAGACTTCAAACTGTGGGATATCAATAGCCTCAAGCTGTCTGTCGATAGTCATGTAGGGACTGGCGAAGATTGGTATACGAAAGAAAGCAAAAGCATCTAGAGAAGGCTGTCCAAACAAAATATGGTTCTTACCCTTCCAAATAGACCAAAGTGCCTAGTATCTCATCTAAATGATGAAAGTGTCAAATCCAGCCAAGCAAGATGGCAAAACACCAAAAATCCATAAGGGTTTTCCTCCTTTGAACAACGGAAAACCTCCTCGGACGTTGTGAGTCAGTTCTTGCAAGAAATTCCTCGACTCCGTGCAATGTCAAAGAAGATGGGGAACGGACTTTGCATGTCATCCACATCTACAACATGTATCACTTGAGATATTCCAATAGAGGCCAAAAAGCATGCCTTTCGTGGTTCCTGTACTATAAGTGGTCGAGAAAACACCAAAGAAAAATGAATGCTTCCCAATCGAAAAGAAATCCCAGTCAATGTATCTCCACCATGCCAGTGAATAAAAGACAAAGCTAATTTCCAATCACGAAGAAGAGAAGATGCACAAGGGCATCCCGGAATTTTTCCTTCAAATTTACTAAGCATTGCTTCCCAATGAGAAATATGCCAATTGCCATAAGCTCTAGTCTTGATGGAAACACATGCCGGCAAGAATTATGGCCCATGGCTGCCCAAGTTGAAAAAAAGTGGGAATCATGGTGGCCTTTCTTGCCAAGAGATGATAATGCAGATCAAGTAAATATAATCCACCATGTATTTTAGGAGTGTAGATGAACGATCTTCTTAGAAGACGTAGCACTCTCATATGATGCTTGGTTTTCCACAACAATTCCAAGGCATCAGACATAAAAGTATCAATATCAGTATTACACCAGATCAACAACGGCAAATAAAGTTGCACATAGGCCATAATGATCGATTGAACAATTCTAAGACACACTTGTAAAGGCCATGTAGAAAGCTTCCAATATGCTAGCTTGGCCTTCAATTTGTTCAATACCCAATGAATGGTATCCTGTGTAGACAAATATCATGCCACTAGATATCCCAAATGTCTAACTAGGTGGTTTGGTGGAATAATTTGTCTTGGCGATAGCAGTGTATGTCAGCCACCACAAGAAGTCAACGGAAGCAGTTTAGATTTAGAAAAGTTGACATAGAGTCCAACTGCTTTACCAAATCATTCGAAAGTTCTCATGATGCACTTGAGATCATTTGGATCATTTTTAGGCATGAACAAAGAATCATCTCCATAGGCTTGGGCCACAAAATGCGAACCATTGGGTAATTGCAGACCATGTAATTAGCCGTGTGCAGTTAAGAGATCCATATACATCAAAAGTGGATGTGTGGCAATTGCATAGGAGGGCAATGCACTAAGAGGGCATCCTTGAGGCATAGATTTTTGATATGTCCACTTCGATGAAAGATCAAGGCCAAAAACACATTGGGCAGTACTATCCCGATATAACCAAAAAATAGCTTGTTGCATTTTACAGAACAAGAACATCCTGATAAGTATATTTGGCATATTCCATCGCCAGATATACATAAGCAATATTATCCATAATTTGTCTTCTAGGGACAGGTATTGAAAACCGATTCTTGATGGTTTTCTTGTTCAAAGCCCTATAGTCAATGCACATTCTATATGAACCATCCTTCTTCTATACCAATAACACTGGTGAGGAATAAGGAGATGAGCTAGGCCTTATCAAGCCTTTCTCGAGAAGATCATTAACTTGTGTCATGATTTCCTCTTGTTGGCTTGCACTTACTCTATAAGGGGGTTGATTTGGAGGTGAGTTCCTAGAGATCAAGTCTATATGATGATCCTTTGGACGCTCTGAGGGAAGTTGTCCAAGTAAAGCATTTGCAAAACAATCATCATAATGGGACAATAAATCTGTTCTACTTCTATCCAAATGAGACATCTTATTGTCCTTAAGACATTCTTTAACAAAAACCAAGTAAGAACAAATAGACTTCTTTATTTCTTTCTTGATGGCAACATGGCCTACAACTGGAATAGTGGCACCTTCCCTGCCTGCATTCACAACATTGTTTGCCCTAATGAGAGAGTAAGCTTCTTCTCTTTAAAATTTGGCACTTGAAGCATATGAAAATGTCAAGGTATGCCAAGTAAAACATCATATCCTGAAGAAGTAGGACCTATGAGGAACTCCTCATGATCACCATAATTGCTAATTTGCATGTGAAACTTGCTAACAACCACTAGCATAACATGTGCATTTAGCCCTTGGAAAGTGGGCTCTGCATGCATACATCTGCTCAGATGTAACTTGAGTGCTTCTGCCATCTCAATAGGAATTAAATTGTTAGTAGAACCAGGATCAAATAAAAACAAAGAATTTTTATTTTACAATTTACCCCAAGCCTTAAGCAATGCACGACCGTTCAGATCAGGTGAGGTATTGCCTTGTATATCTGGCACCACATTTGAAGAAGGTGTGGCTCCCTGCATAGCTGCTTCTTTTACTAGTTGAGGACATTCTCGCTTCATGTGGTCTTTGCTGTTCACAATGGAGGCATTTACCTTGCTCCCGATATTCTTGAAGTTGTTGTTGACTCAAATGAGTTGATTTATTCTTACCACCCGGTTTCTTTTTGCCCCAAGATAGGTTTGCCATAGGTTGCGGGGTGTATATGGGAGTCAATATACAGGGGGGCGTGGGGGCAGCCCTCTTTAGACCACATGTCCGCGAGATCTCTGCACCATACTTAAAAGAGTTGTCCAGTTAGATGTTCAGTTGCATGAGACCGTGCAAATGATCGACTAGGGGGCTAGTGTTAGTTGGAGACAGCTCCCACCATTTATCATTGTATGGGTTCCAAAGTCAAAGGAAAAATTTGTAGCCATAGCATGTGAACACTCCTTATGAGTGTAGTAGCATATTTGTGTGTGTTTGGGTGTGTTTGGATATGATATTGTGCGTGTGTAGAAGTTTTCTTAGGGAGACTTGGTCTTTGATTTGATTGAGTCAAAAGATAAGGCTTCACTAAAGCCTACAAATAGCATTACACTCAAGAAAAATGATCAATCTAATCAATATCATTGAGTAGTGTAATCTTGTTCTCTCTTGAGCATTATCACATCTCTCTCTCTCTCTCTCTCTCTCTATTCGGAGTGCTATTGGACAAATTCGCATCTCTTCACACCGGCTGAGGATAGAGACAGGTCAATATGAGGATATAGCACTAGAGGACCACATATGCTAGCTTTGCCATCAAGAGGTGGAGTCGGAAGAACACTATATATATCGTTGTACTGTCTACTATGAGATCTGAGGGAGGTACCACTGCCTGTTCTGTGAAGGCTTTGGATCTTTGCGTTGGATCATGGACTTTGAGTACCACAGGTGCTTAGGGCTCTTCATACTTGAGCTTAGACGCCACAGAGAGCCTATTGAGGGACAGGAGGACAGTGGGACCAGAGCCGCCTAGACAAAGAGCCCTCACAGATTTTTTCAGAGCCAGCACTATAACCCCACTAGCCTCTACTCCCCCATCTAAAGGCCTACTTGGCAGACCACCCTCCAGAGGAGTCACCCTGGACAGAGCCATTGCCATCTGTAGAGCGAGACGCCCACGACCACGAGGGTCGCGTCCATGACTCCCTCACCATCGGCAGATTCGAGCCATCATTGCCCGCCACCGGAGGAGTTTACCGCGACGATTCAGCGGTTCAGCTTTCAGCTCTTAGCTCTCTTAGGATGTTACTATTTTCATTCTTTCTTTCAGATTTGTTATGGTGAGACATCATCATCATCAGTTGTACCTTGTTTTGGTCTCATGGGCCATTTCGGCCTTTAGGAGACGTTAATATATCTTTCTTTCTTTCTCTCTCACACTGTCCACTGCTTCTACATAGCTATGGATTTCATCTTCGAGCCTCCATAGCTGACAACAACTATTGTTGCCTCCTCGTAGGGCTCTCAATTGGTATCAAAGCTTGGAACTCTGAATATCAGATCGGAATTCAGCACAGCTTCCGCTTGACAAAATCGCCTCCTCCTGCTATGAGATTGCTCTGAACGCTGGCTCATCTGCAGCACCCCAATCTCTGCGCATCTAGTCAACATAGAGTCTCCACAACACAAATGGTTCCCTATCCAATACTACTGCCACTCGTCAAGGCCGCCTCCAAACGTCACCTGTAGCTCGTTTCTTTCCACAGCCTACTACGCTTGGTCTCTCCGCTTTGGACCTTCTCGTGAGCCTCACGTGCTACAGCCTGCCAAGCACTCTTCAGCGTCCCCCTGCACACGTCTGCTTACTACCGTGCAGACCTGCTGCTCCTAGCCGGCTCCTCAGCTAGTGTGTGTAGTTCTGACGACACTGCCTTCAACGCTTGCCGCAACAGCCGCCTTCTTTGTTCTGTTGTGACCCCGCCACCGGCTGGTCCTATACGGGTAGCTCCCAGTGGACCACGCCACAGCCTCAAGAATCTCATCCGCCCATCAAACTAGGCGGTGCTCGTGGTGGTGGGCCGCATCACCTGCATTTATTTTAAAAAAAAGGATAAGGTTTGACTGTTAAAATCAAAACCTTAGATATTAAGGTGCCCTCTTTCAATAAAAGTGTGTTCACATGGGAGAAAATAAAATGTATTTGGTGTGTCCACCATTATGGTGGGTATTCTCACTTTGGGCCTCTTTGGCATGGGCATTATTGTGTTCTACAACAAAATCTGCATTGGCATTGGCATTGGCTTGGAAATGACGCCGGAAGAAAAGTACTACACCAAGAGCTTCACTGACCGGGAGTTTCTACTCCCACAAATAATCATTTGTGTCTTTTTTAGTAATGGGTCCTTTGCCTGGGATGTCCCCCGAACATGAGATGTAATAATCAGTGTATGTGTGTCAATCTTTCTTTGTGTGTGCTTTGAATCCCCCTTCATCCAAGCATGGGGGGTTCTTGTGTTGAGAATCATCATGTTTTTTTTTGGTCTATTCTTGCTACCAAGGACCCCTTGGCCTAACATTCGAAAGGCAACCTCCAACTCGGATTTGTATCAATCCTATAGGTTTAAAAGCATCTGTTGTATCCAGATTTGTATCCAAATTAGTACATCTGTTAATCTAGAACATCTGAGTATCCAAATTAGTACATCTGTTGTATCCTGGTTTGTATCAGACTAGAACATCTATGAATCCAGATCTATATCATTCTTGAATCCCTAGGCATTAGAACATTTGTTGTAGGGGGGTTTGTTGGAGACAACACATGTTCTCCTGCCATTTATCATTGTATGGGTTCCAAAGTCGAGGGGAAAATTTGTAGCCATAGCATGTGGACACTCCTTATGAGTGTAGTAGTATATTTGTGTGTTTGGGTGTGAACAACCTTTTAGGATTGGATATGATATTGTGCAAGTGTGTAGAAGTTTCCTTAAGGAGACTTGGTCCTTGATTTGATTGAGTCAAAAGTTAAGGCTTCACTAAAGCCTACAAAAAGCATTGCACTCAAGAAAAATGATCAATCTAATCAATATCATTGAGTAGTGCAATCTTGTTCTCTCTTGAGCATTATCACATCTCTCTCTCTCTCTCCCTCTCCCTCTCTCTCTCTCTCTCTCTCTCACTGTCCACTGCTTCTACATAGCTATGGATTTCATCTTCCAGCCTCCATAGCTGACTGCCTCCTCCTAGGGCTCTCAGTGTTTGCCAAAGTTTCACCACAAGGTAAACAGAAGATGTACTCTACTCTAGACGACATTTTCACACTGAGGGATGTTATTGAGGAGGCCAAGTCACAGAAACGTCGGGTTTCCTACTGCTTTGTGGATTTTTTCCGCAAAGCCCTTCTTGAGGGTAACAACAGATGGATTCATCTAGAGGCCGGGATACTTACATCATGGACACATGTCACATGCCATGCAGATAATGATGGGACAGATCCCGGTCTCCTCCCACTGAACTAAAGTGGAGACGAGAAGAGCAGAGGGCATTGTTCGGGAGGACAGGATCTATAAACTCTGCCCTACAAAGGTCAAGATAAAGGAGCACTACATTTGCATGTCCCGGTATACTACGAGATCATTGCCTCTTCCGAGAGGGATTTGGTCCACTGTCTCCCACCAGAGATGTCGAGGTCTATACTTGATGGAGCTTGGCAGGTGGAGAGACTCACTCGTTTAGAGAGACCAGAGATGTCTAGGTCTACACCTGACGGAGCTTGGCAGGTGGAGAGACTCACTCCTTACAGAGAGCAGAGCCCAGCCTCGGGACTCCTCACAGTTGACCATCACTAGCTTCCTCCACGCTCAGGATGGTAGCACCAGTCCTCGACCCATACAGGCACCTGAGCTTGCAGACCCACTCAAGAGGACCAGCAGCGATACCCGGCCAATCCACCCCTTGGAGTCACCCAGTGCCAAGCCAGCATCTACAATGTGCTCAACGTCCATGGCAGACCTCTGCACAACAGCTCCAGATTTGAAAGACCCTCTCCTCCAGCGCAATGCAATAGGGACCCCCCCCCCCCCCCCCCCCCCCAAACCCAAAAAAAAAAAGCTCCAACAGGAGTGGACATGATGAGCCTCATGAAAGTCATCAACTCCCCTATGTTGGACATTCTAGATGGCTGAGAATCAACTTGTACTCTCACATGTACCTACACATGGACATGCACTCTCCCATGCACTTAACATGTGGATACGTACTCACATGATGGGGATAAACATATAGCTAGTCTGTTCCTTGTATGAGTTCTTTTTTCCATGGCTCAATACCACATGGAACATCTGTACCACTCTTGGCCTCATAGACCCACTGGGTCTTCTGACGACGATTAATACAACTCTCTCTCTCTCTCTCTCTGGCCTGGTTTCACACAGCAAGGTCCAAGTTGAGAGACCTCCTGTTGAAGTCATGTTCCCTGTACTTCGTTGCTGTCATATGGATCATATGAGGTTTAGTTGCTTGGCTATGACGTTGAAGGACTTGTCTCATCTCTCATGCAGCTTTAGAAAAAGCCAACCAATTCATTTTTGAACTCTTTGGAACCTTGTTCTGAATTCACAGTGCATGTGAACACAGAAAGCCGTGAGTTTGGACAAGCTTTTTACTATCTAACTGTCACAAAGAACACTCAAGTACATTGGATGGAAGATAAGGATTCATTTCCGCAATATGCACTGTAGGACTAAACTCATCAAAGCATCCATGTCCACATGGAAAAGGGTAGGACACCATTTATAGTGTTAAGGATGATAATGATGACGATGATGACCACAATGATGATGAACATCATCACCACCATCACTACCATCATCTTCAATATTCATCATGATCATGATCAGACATCTCACCTCAAGATGATTTTATGGGGGAAAAGGACGTGAGATACACCATCTGCGGCATTATCATACTCAACTCTAGTATAAGTTTATTAGAAAGGGAGCAGAAAGTGATTAGCTATAGTAGCAGCATCATGTCATCTCTGTTAATACTTGTCAAATAAGAAAGGCAGAGGTGGCACTTACAACTTTGAAAGATTAAACATGTTTGAATAAACTGAGGGTATTGAGCCACTAAAATGATTATTGTCAAGTTGTCTGCATAAAAAACAAAGGGATATTTTATCAACTTAGAAGAAGCTGTATTGAAATTAATAAGCATTGAGGTAAGGTGCTCACAGGATGACTAAGGTAGAGATATTTGACAGCTCATGTGGCAATTCTCCACTCAAATCATTGGTATCCAGTAAACTGCAATTGACAAATGATTGAAAGGGTTTCCACAACAGCCCAAGAAACAGACACAGAAAGAAAGTTTGTTGACAGAATACAAGCAGTAAACTGACTCCAAAACCTTACTCACAGATGAAGTAACTGTGGAAGTTGTCCTAGCTCTTTAGGGATGCTTCCATTTAAGGAGTTGTTGTTCAAGTGGCTTCCAAGAAGTAAAACAAGTTAGTTATTATATATATATTGTGTGTGTGTGCGTGTGTGTGCGTGTGCGCGATATACATTATCGAAAGAAATCTCGATAATTGAAAAATGGAACTGTCAAAGATAGAAAAAGAGGTCCTTACATGTGGCGTACACTGATTAAATTTTGGAAGGATGCAGGCACCGGACCTGTTATGTTGTTCGAGTCAATTTGCAACCTATTTAATTTAGATAGATTGCCTAATGCTGGTGGCAATGTTCCGCTCAATGTGTTACCGTTGAGCAGTCTGAAATGATGCAAAATGAACTCCCTCATTAATCATTCAGATTGAAAGCATTTTCTTGCACTTATGATATGGTGCTTTCATGAACATTTTGCTGAGAGTATCTAACTGTTTTTTGGGAAGATTGAGAAGGTAGCTTGATGACTTACAACAGGTAGAGATTGCTGAGCTTTCCGATTTCAGGAGGGATTGAGCCTGTAAGTTTGTTCCACATGACATCCCTTTACAATGAATAGAAAATAAGGCCATCAAATTCAAGTAGCAAACAGATATCCAACACATAGCTTCAAAACAAATAAAACTCAGAAGAACCTACTTACAGAATAGTGAGGTGTGTCAAGTTTCCGAATTCCGGTGCCAGAGTTCCCGTGAAATTCATATTTAACAAGCGCCTGCAGGGCATAAAAAATGAGAGGGAGAGGGGTTGTTGGGAGGGGAACAGGGGGGAGATCACGGGCCCAAAACGTGGCTCCCGGACATTGGGCTGCCATCACCCCAATCTGACCATGTAACTCGGCTCCATCATGTCATGCACACACACAGTCATGTTTTGGGCCCATGGGGGGACATATATATATATATATACACACACACACACATACATACATATATATATATACATATATACGTATATATGTATATATATGTATGTGTGTACATACACACACACACACATACATACATATATATATATTTATTGAAAGCCTCTTTTTTTTTTTCTTCAGAAAGGAGACTTCTATTACGTAAAACAAAATCATATAAAATGAAAGCCACATTATCATTGTGCCACTTACAGCAGAATTTTTATTTATGATTTCCTGTCAGATTCTACACAAGAAGCTTGCTTATAATGCGCCACTTACAGGTCGTTGACATGCTGCACACCATCGACGGTGGTGCAGTAAACTCCTGTCCATTGTGTCGTCCCGCAAGGATCATCTCCGACCCAGTTGCTCAGCTTGTTCAAACCATCACCAATCACATTCTTTATTGCCCGCAGGGCGGCAGCTGTGTCAAAATTTGCGTTTTTGATCATTGAATACACAGAAATTCAAATGTTTTTTTTTTTAAATACACTTGTATAGATCTCGTGTGTGTGTGTATATATATAAATGTAGATACATACATGCATGCAAATATACATCCATACACACATGAATGTATGTATATATACATATACACATACATGCATGTGTGTGTATGCATACATACATATAGACATATATGCGTACATGTGTGCTCACACTTATGTATATGTACGTACGTATGTATGTATATTATATGTGTACTCACAAACTAAAAAATTTATCTTTATGAAGTTCAAATCAACTCTAAAGCAACAAATGCTTGATCAATAGGATTACATTGATTATTCATATGCAAATTATACCTTACAATCCACTTGTACAAGGCGAAAAAAAGTCTTCTCAATTTCTATCTAAGCTTTAGAAAACATATAGCAAAACTTATAAGTTTTTTTAAATTAAAAAACACTTAGAAAATATTAGATGGATACTATTTCCTCAAGTTGTACTAATTCAAGTGTGCAAATATAAGGTCCTCATGTTGATGGAGGTGTCATGAACTTGGTTATTGAGAAACCAATGGAGAATGATCAAAGTTTCAAATGTACTATATCCAACAAATTATGAAAAAAATCTACTACTGGACAACATCCACTAGAAGTGATTAGACTCCTTGAATTTAGATAGTAAACTTATATAACATCCTACCAGAACAGTGCTTGAAAAAAATGTTTTTTTCAACCCTTAAAATTAAAAGCAATGCTAAAACCTAACCGGGATTTAGACCTAAAAATCTCTAAAAACTATACTTATTCTATGATTTATAACTAAAACATGTAAATTTCATCCCTTAAAATTAAAAGCAATGTCAAATTCCAAACGGGATTTTTAAATTTCAGACAATATAAACCGGGTTATGTGAGTAGTGCACTGGAATAGAATAAAAGAAATCGAATAAATTTTGTTTTTGTTTTTCGAGCCGGGGTCGTCTTTGAGACTCGAGCAGAGAAACGCTTTTGTCATTAGCTTCATCGTCTTGGTAAGAACGGTTTCGCTACTTCCTTAAGGCATGGCCTCGGAAGACCCAATAACTGGGCATGACAGCGATCAAGAACTCCCGAAGGAGCCTACGTACTGTGGGACTTGCCGAAATAAAAAAATGAAAAATCTAAGGAGGTTTTTGAAGGAGAAGTATAAATTGACCCAAAGTTTTGAAGGAAAGAGATCAATTCACAAAAAGAAGCTGAAGTTTAAAGTTTAGGTAAGAATTGTGTAATCGAGAGTATAAGCGGAGGTTTAATCAAGAGAGAAAGACAAAAACAAAAACAAAGAGTAAGGGTTTGTTTTCTAGACCTTCATTGGGATCGGAGACGCCAGCAGCCTTGATGAGAAAGAGTGAGAGCAAGGCCATAGCGATGAAGAGAAGGGTGGCGTCTGAATTTATGCTTCTGTGCATGCTGTTGTTGTATCTGCAAATGAGCAGCGGATTAACTGAGATTAATCAAGCTGGTGGGGGAGAGAGAGAGAGAGAGAGAGAGAGAGAGAGACGACTGTGTGTCTGTTTGACACAGAGACAGAGAGAGAGACGACTGTGTGTGTGTTTGAGAGAGAGAGAGAGAGAGAGAGAGAGAGAGAGAAGAGAGAAGAGATTAAGCTGAGAAATTGAGAACGATAATGAGACAAGCCATCAATCGAGTCCAAATAATTGGTGAAAGATTTTGTGCGAAGACAGTGGAAGAGCTAAGGAATGCGTCTGTGTGTGTGTGTGTGTCATGTGAGAGAAGAGAGAGATATGTGTGTGTGTGTGTGAGAGAGAGAGAGAAAAAGTCTTTGTAGGGGTAGAGATGGAGCTTGGAAAATTAGAGAGAGAGGTGGTTGAGAGTCGAACATCAAAGAGATGGTTGAGTGTGAAAGGTCGTGTGCGTGGGGACACAGCGGAACGTGAAGCGCTCTGTTTTACCTCGCAGCAGGGGGACGTGGTCGCTTTCAACTTAAAAACTGACTTTTTCCAAATTATCAAAGAAGAGCTCCTCCTCAACCTTTGCTGAAGACTTTTTCCAAATTATCAAAGAAGAGCTCCTCCTCAACCTTTTCTTCTTCAGCAGAATATATATATATATATATATATATAGAGAGAGAGAGAGAGAGAGAGGGGGGGGGGAAGGAGGGGGTCCAAGTTGATAGAATTAGTGGTGCTTATACTGGATCAAAAAGATGTGGAGGAGAGAGACCCAAACTACAAGAATGACTCTTGCTTATTAAGTTGTTTAAAATATATAACTAAGCTTCATGCTCCTCAAATGCCTTCTAGCTCTACCTTTAAATAGGTGAGGTAGTGGACCTTAAGTCCATTCACCCACACACCCTTCTCCTCCCCTTTTACATAACCTTAGTCTTTTAATACCCCCCTCAATACCAACTATGAAAAAAATTGGAATAGGTGGTATTGGACATTGGTTGCCTTTATAACATTAGGCGTACAATATAGGTGTACAATATAGGTGTGGTATTGGACATTGGTTGCCTTTATAACATTAGGCGTACAATATAGGTGTGGTTACATTGAGATTTAAAACAATTTCTCAGTGGAGTTAGAGGCTGATACAAAGTTAGCCTCTAACTTTGTATCAGCCTTCTCCTCCCCTTTTACATAACCTTTATAGGTGGTATTGGATATTGGTTGCCTTTATAACATTAGGCGTACAATATAGGTGTGGTTACATTGAGATTTAAAACAATTTCTCAGTGGAGTTAGAGGTTGATACAAAGTTAGCCTCTAACTTTGTATCAGCCTTCTCCTCCCCTTTTACATAACCTTAGTCTTTTAATACAATTCATCTAGTCAATAATTTAAGGTATCCTTAAGGTGTCCAACGACTCGAAATTTTTAATTTTTGAAAGCATCAGTTTCAATAGTTTAGCACTCACATTGGGCGCTTGTTCTAGTGGTTAAAGCGATGGCTTGTAACCAAAGAGCAGGGTGTGTGTGTGGGTGTGTGTGTGTGTGTGTGTGTGTGTGTGTGTTGTGCTATCTAATTCCAGCCAAAACTATTATTAAAAAAAAAGTTTAGCACTCACATGCTTCTCTAAATAGTAGAGATCCCTAAATAGCAAAAGAAATAGTAGTGTAGATCATAGATAAATAAAGGTAACCACTCCGCTAGCTCATTAATACAACTACATGTATTTACACTTGAAAATATTCATAGACCCTAATCATGCCATGGTCAGGAAGGAGTTTGAGAGTCCCTAAGTGATGGGTTCAAATCTCCCCCTCCGATAGTATCTAGTGTGTGTGCGTGTAGAGTACTTCAAATTTCTAACTAACAAAAAAAAGAAAGAAAGACAATATTCATACACAAAGTATATATTTGTGTACATATATTTATACACACAAAAATCAAGGGCTTAAAAAATAAATTTAAATCAATTTAAATATGAAAAAATAAACAAATACAAACAAGCATATGTAGTTATGTATAGACTGAAGTTATGTATATAATAGTTATTATCCTATATATTGGAGTTCAATATATATAAGTTATATAACAACAAAGATATATAATAGTTAGTATTGAGTTATATATATTTATTACATTTAAATGCCAATTTAAAAATTAGATGGTTGTGCCTTTTCTGCAAACTAGACATAAGACTACTTGTAAATGGAAATTTACAACTTGCTTAATTACTAAAAGAAGGGTCATACTTAAATTTTCCATGCAATACATTTATTATATATGTATACATTATATATTACATTGTAAGTTGAGATAATTTCCAAACTGTAGTATGTACATGCTATTATCCTATTTATTTATGATCACGGTTTAGAAGAATCTACATCCTAACATGGATTATGAACCTAAGCTTGGTAGTTATCACAATCTGTATGTACATGCTATTATCCTATTTATTCACAATTTATAAGAATCTACATCCTAACATGGATTATGCACCTAAGCTTGCTAGTTATCACAATCTCAATGTACATTGCACATCACACATAGAGGGTTGGTGGAATCTCTTCATTAAATTTCAAGCTACATTCTACATGTATTAGCACCCAAGCTTTCTAGTTGTCACAATGTGAATGTACATATAACATTAGACATTACATGTAGACAATTGATCTCTTCGTTAAAATTTGAACAAAACACTCTCGGCCGCGCGGGGGGGGGAGGTTCACTTAAAACTCAGGGGGTGCACTACTAAGAAACCCTATGTATCACGTGTGTTCAAGGGGTTAAAAAACCCCTATCTGTTAATTTTTCATGAATATAATTACCCCTTTTTTTAATGGACTTATGGGTTTTTTTTTCAAAATCGATAAAAAAAACCCCTTTTGTAAATGTATTTCTATAAATTTACCTTAAAATCTTGAATTAAAAAACCTCTTCATTTGAACTCACGTGGTATACTTACATATTTTTAGGTGAACCCCCCGAGACTTAAAAATATGTAAGTCTACTATGTGTGATCATTAGGAGGGGTTTTCTTAACCAAGATTTTGAGAAAAATTTACAAAAATCTACTAACGTAAGGGGGTTTTAAATGGAATTTTAGAAAAAAAAACCCTAAAGTTTATAAAGAAAAAAGGGTCATTTTACTAAGTCACCCTTTGAACGCACGTTATATGTAGATCTTCCTAAAAGTACACCCCTCGAGAAAACGCTAGTCTTGTAATGGATCTAAAAACTAGCGTGAGCTACAAAAATGCTAGTTTTTTTTAATGAAACCAAATTGAATTTTCAAGTGGGAACAAGGCCCATTGGAATATGGAGAGAAAAAAAAAAGAAGTGTCTTTAAGTTGGGGCAGTTGAAAGTGACCTAAAAAAAGGTTTTAAAAAGTAAGGGTTAAGGGGTATAAGTCTTCAGTAATGGCGGGATGCTTTCACAATGGTTGTGCATGCCTAGAAGATTCATCTTTCCTTTATCTTTTCTCTTCCACAAAATCTAGGGTTCTTCACGTTGACCCTTTGTATGAGCAAAAAGGTCACTTGAGAGTGAG
Source organism: Cibotium barometz (assembly GCF_041138505.1). Classification (NCBI taxonomy): domain Eukaryota; kingdom Viridiplantae; phylum Streptophyta; class Polypodiopsida; order Cyatheales; family Cibotiaceae; genus Cibotium; species Cibotium barometz. The sequence continues at coordinate 7,066,752 of NC_141100.1, read as the reverse complement.
TTTTGTGTTGTGCTTGAGTGTAAGTTTTGTGTTATGCTTATCATCCCTTACATCACCCTCTTCTCAAAAAATGGGGCTTCGTTTTCTAGTGTTTCATATAAATAAATAAAAATTATGGTCAAGTTCTTCATTTTCTATGTTGTGTTGATTACTAAAGGAATATGATGTATGGAGGGGCAAAAACTAAAACGCCAGTATGTTTCTTGAACATAATCCTTGCCCTATTAATATTAAGGTTTAATTTCTAGGTTTTGATAATCTATGGATATGTCCAATACATCGGCTTTTTCCATGTTGTGTCTCCTTATCAAATTATTTAGAGTACATATAGCTAGTTAGATACATGTTATGTCCCCCATCAAAATTATCTAGACCACAAATAACTAGTTTAGATACAATTTGTGTCCCCTTATCAATTATTTAGACCACAAATAGCTAGTTTATTTTTCCGTGTTGCGTCCCCTTATCACTTATTTAGACCACAAATAGCTAGTTCAGATATAGTTTTTGCCCACAAATCCTTCGGCCATGGTTTGTGCTTATATAATAACTTTTCTATCTTGGGCTCTTTATCTCACTATGATGATAAATGTTAGCATCTCTCCATTGAAATAATCTACAACATTTAAATGTTACATTAAATGCTAGCATGCTATTTTTTAGTTTCTTTTGGCATATACGATGTAGTATGCAATTTTTGCTCAAAAGTCACTTTTTGCAATTCAACCTAATAGAGAGGTTGGTTTGAGTTTTTGTTCTTGACATCATAAACTTCATTGAATTTCACCTTTGCATGAATCCTTCAACATATTTTTAGGTAAAGATAATGATATAGGTGATCTCAACCATTAACAATTTCTCTTGTTACATAATTGTGTGGTAATTGTAACCTTATCTTATGATTACTGGTTATTCTTAATCTACCATTCTATAATTTTGTAAGATCAATGTACCCCAAAAACTTTGAAGGAGTGGAAGAAAGACGTATGACCAATCAGCAGTAATTTGATTCCACAACATATAGGGAATTTTTCATTATGTTCTCAATGAAGTGAAATTTTTCATTATGTTCTCAATGTAAGTGAAATTTATATGCACACTCATGTTTTTTTAAGGAATTCAATGTGATAATCACACGCATGTTTTGAAAGATGGAAGCAAGATGGAAGGACATGTTTAAAAGGGACCTGCAAAAGAAGGGTAAGGTTAATCCTTCTTAGAAGAAGGCAGATTTTGACTTTTCCCTTTGAAAGACAGAATGGGCTTCAAAAATCAAGGACTATTAAAACTTGGGGATCAACTTTTACATTTATATTAACTACCACATCTCAAAAGTCATTTACTAGTCTTCATAAAATGAGAGTCCTTTTAAATAAGAAAACCCTTCATCTTTTAGAAGAAGGGTGCAAAAAATGTATGATTATTATTATTATTTAAATAGGCATATATCCTTTCAGTCTCTTTACACACAAATGGAGTCTTAATATGAGTCAGGATTGTTGTTCAAATTCATGGGGTGATGGGATGGAAGTTAAGGCTAACATGATTCTACATCGTAGTCAAACAAGAACCAATCAACAATTTGACAAATGTCCACTTTTCCATGAGGGCATTCTATTGTGGAAGTTAAGGCTAACATGATTCTAAATCGTAGTCAAACAAGAACCAATCAACAATTTGACAAATGTCCACTTTTCCATGAGGGCATTCTATTGTGAAAAGGATGCCGGGTTAAGTTACATATATGTAAAAAGTTTTGTTGACAACATATGGCCAGGCTTTAGGCAAGCAAGGGAGAGGATGATGATTATGTGTAACCAACCTTTTTGGTCCTACCACTTATAAGACTGAGTGAGAGTATGGGTGTGTAACCAACCTTTTTGGTCCTACCTCTTGGAAGACTAAGTGAGGAGCGTATGGGTGCCTTGAGCAATCAAAGGCTTTTTATTATTTTAATTGAAAAAACACTTGATCAAATATGATTGAGATTTTATTAAAATTTTATTTCTTTAAACTTATTCAAATTTTGATCTTTTAAATTATGTAACTATCAACAAATCAAATGAAACAGATTTTAATTTTAATTTTAGATTTTATTTTAATCCAAGTCTTAATTTTCTATGGTGGTATTTTTTGTGAGTAATTCTTCAATAGCATGTATCTAGTGGACTTGAATGATATTTTGACTATTGTCTAAAGAGATCTTATGAAAATGATTGCAAGTCACTTTATCCAAGTATAAATATTAGTATTTTTATATTCATAGCCTCAAATCAAAGTGTATAAATGGAGCCTTGTGGTGCACATGCATGCACATCTCCTACTCATTTGATGAAGCTTCAAGCCACATGCATGCACCCTTTACCTTTAAATAATAAAAAAGTCTTCCATAAAGAACAATGATTCAAGCATTTGTACATCACATTAATATTGTACAATATTAATGTGATGTATCATGTACAATATGTACATGACAATATGTACATGCTACATTTTGAACAAAATATGGGGACATTCAAAACCCATATTTCCTCCCCCATGTTGAAACTTGCTACCATTGAGAACATACACCTCAAATTGATGATGGTGATGAAAGCCATGCAAAGAAATCCGAGAAGAGGAAAGAGAGAGAGAAAGAAAAACACTAAATCTTGTATCCTAAGGGTCCTAGGGGTTTCTCACATGGATTAAATTGATGATGGTGATGAAAGCCATGCAAAGAAATTCGAGAAGAGGAAAGAGAGAGAGAAAAACACTAAATCTTGTATCCTAAGGGTCCTAGGGGTTTCTCACATGGGATTAAGCCAAGATATTTAAAACATATTCATATGCAAAGAAAATAAATAGATTTTAACCCAAGAGATATAAAAAAAAATGAAAAGAGAGTATCAAATCTTTTTCCCTAGCATCATCCAAGCAAGGCATACTCTAACTACCACATGTGAATGATTAGAGAGGAAAAGTTTGAGAATCACTAAGTGAAGCTGTGAATTGAAGCTAAAGTTTTGAGCACAGGGAAAGAAGAAACAACTCAATTCAAGGTATCAATCTTCTTTTTTGACTTAATGAGTGAGAGAGAAAGAAAATATTAGTTTTTTATATATATTTTTATTTTTCATTAGTTTTCTATTTCATGATGGGGAATAATCCTAGGGAATACTGTCCATCTTTATGCATTTCATGAAAAATTGATTAAGAGAACAAGAGATTTTTTATTTTTCTTTGCTTTTCTATTTCATAATTGGAGAATAATCCCAAGAAATAAATATCATAACCACCCACCTTCAAGAAATAAGTATCATAACCACCCACCTTTAAGAAATAAGTATCATAACCACCCACCTTTAAGAAATAAGTATCATAACCACCCACCTTCAAGAAGCAACTTGATTCCCTTCATAAAAAATTAATTGGAGAATAATCCCAAGAAATAAATAAGCAACTTGATTCCCTTCATAAAAAATTAATTAAGAGAACAAGATCTTAAAGAAGGTCTAGAGAGAAAGGTTTCACATAGAAAGAGGAGAAGGAATGCATCCAATGAAGAATCAGACACACACTTAGACATATATCCTTTCAATCTCTTCACATACAAATAAAGGCTTAATATGACTCATTTGAATGAAATTTTTGGATTGTTGTTCAAATTCAAGGGGTGATGAGATGGAAGTTATGGTTAACACAATTAGATATAGTAGTCAAACAACAACGAATCAACACATTTTAAGCTCCACATTTGACAAATGTCCAACTTTTCCATGAGGGCATTTCATTGTGCAAAAGATGCTTGGTCAAGTTACATATATGTAAAAAATTTGGTTGACAATACATGGCTAGGCTTTGGCCAAGCCAGGGAGAGGATGATGACTACGTATAACCAACCTTTTGGGTCCTACCATTTACAAGACTAAGTGAGAGTATGGGTGTGTAACCAAACTTTTTGGTCATGCCACTTGCAAGACTAAGTGAGGAGGGTATGGGTGCCTTGAGCAATTAAAGGCTTTTCAATCTTTTCATTGAAAAATTGCTTGAACACATACGATCGAGCTTTAATTAAAATTTGTATTTCTTTAAACTTCTTTAAATTGTGATCTTTCCATTTATGTAACTATCAACAATCAATTGATTTTATTTTGATAGGAGCCTTTGAATTTTAGATTTTATTTTGATAGGAGCCTTTGAATTTTAGATTTTATTTTAATCGGAGTCTTTTAATTTTCTATGGTGGTGCTTTTTTTGTTGCCATATATATAGGCAGTGATGTGTGTGAACACACTTAGGACCGCCGGGGCACTTTTTTCCTCCTTTTAGGAGGTTTTTTCCCCCGGCTTGTATATACACCTATCATTCTAGGGCTAACTTATCTTTTGTACATTGACACAATCTAATACACTGTGTGTTGTGTGCATTCTTGCTTCTTCTTCTCTAAGCTTTGTGTGCTTTTCTGCAACCCTAATTCCAACAATTGGTATCAGAGCAGGCATCAGCTCCCAAGGCTACGCTGCTAGCACCCTCCGACTCACGTTCTCCAATTAAGGTGAGCTTTCACAAGCGCTTGTAGGTCCCTATACTCTGCAAATGAGCCCGTAGGCCTTTGCGTTCTCAGAAATTGCATCTGAGGTCGTTTCGAGCTCCGTTTTTGCATTACAAGTTTTGTACAGGTGATAGTGCAGTTTTTTACAAAACAGGCATACCTATTCTATTGTGGACCGTGCTACATAGCACGAGCTGTTTTCTGTTCAGTCTTTGCTTCATTACAGGTAGCTTTTGCATCAGTTTCAGTCAGTGGAGCCATGGTTGATAACAGCAATGATGTATTTCGCATGTTGTCTGCTGATGACAAATTGGATGGAGACAGCAACTATCCACTTTGGGCATACATGATGCAGCATGTTTTGGTTGCAAAAGGAGTGTGGAACATTGTGCAGGGTATGGATATACGTCCAGGTTCTATGGATGTAGGATCTGTTAAGGATGTTACAGGTTCTAGCAGCTCTACTGTTGCTGCTGTTTTACCCACTGCTGAACAAGCTCGTTGGGATGGTAAAGATGCGCATGCTCATGTCTTGATTGCACTTTCTGTCAAACGTAACATCACTCCACATATTCGTTCAGCTAAAACAGCAAAACATGCTTGGGATATTCTAGCTGGTTTGTATGCGTAACGAGGCAAAAATCTCTTACTTGCGTAAAGAGCTAGAATCGAAGATTATGCAGGAAGATGATGACATGAATGTTTTTCTTGCTGAGATTAAAGATGATGACATGAATGTTTTTCTTGCTGAGATTAAAGATCTCAAGGAACAGTTGATTTCTGCAGGTGAGATTATTCCTGATCATTCTCTTGTGCAGACTGTTCTTGATGCTTTACTTGAGTCATATCAGACTTTTGCTTCCACGTGGAGACTTGTTACTGAGAACAGACCTGATGTTGCAAGTATGATACTTTAGTCAACAAGCTCTTGCAAGAAGTGCAGTCCACGCAAAACAGAGCTAGGCAGCGTGTAGTTGATCAGGCATTTATTTTGTTGCGCAGAGAAGAAGTGGTAAGGCAGCCCCTTCCACTGTTTCTTCTCCTATTAGTAGGTTTGCAACTTCTTCTCCTTCCACAGGTAGCAACAATAGGTTTGAGAAGGCTCTTGATAAAGGTAGGAAAAAAATCAGGTGCAACTATTGTAAGGCAAATTGATCATGTCATTAAGAATTGCCCCAAGCTAAAGGCTAAAGAGGCAAAGAAGAAAGAGTCAAATGCAGCCACAATAGCGGATGCTTCTACAAATGCAGATTCTGTAAATGTTGTGCAGGATACAGAATGGGCGTTTAGCGTGTATTGCCAGTATGACCCATCTGTACATGATGCATGTTTGGCAGTTTCTGTTGACTCTGATGCATGTTTGGCAGTTTCTGTTGACTCTGATGTATGGTATTTTTGACAATGGTGCTACAAAGCACATTACCTCGCATCGTGATATGTTCACTTATCTTAAGGTTGTCTCTAATGGGAATACTGTCACATGTGCCAATAATGCTTCTTACCCAGTGAAGGGCGTTGGTAAAATTATGCTTACTGCTACTGCAAATGGTAGCGCTTTTCACACTTTCAGATGCTTTGTATGTGCCAGGGATAAAGAAGAATCTATTGTCTGTCTCTGCGCTTGCTAGACTTGGACTTGTAGTCAAATTTGTGGATGACAGATGTACTGTTGACTTTTGGTGATATGATTATTGCATCTGGCACCTTGTTTCATGGGTTGTATAGGCTCAATTCTTATGACAAGTGTGTGGAAGATTCAGCAAATGCAGTTTCTGATGAAAAGGCAGTTTTCGATGCAAAACTATGGCATGCTCGTTTTGGTCATCTGAACTTTGCTAGTTTACTGCATTTGTAGAAATTTGATATGGTTGCTTCATTGCCCCTCTTGAGGCACCATTAAAACATGTTTGTGAAGGCTGTATTTTGGGCAAAATGCAACGTTATGCATTTTCAAAGGATGGTTCTGTGTGGGCCACTTGCAAATTGCAACTTGTACATAGTGATGTATGTGGGCCTATGCAAACTCCGTCATTTGGTAAACACTTGTACTTCGTGACTTTCATTGATGATTACTCTAGGCATGCATGGGTATATCCACTGAAGGCAAAGTCCGAAGTGTTTTTGTGCTTCAAACAATTTTTGCTTATGGTTAAAAATGTATCCAATTGTACTGTGGGCACCCTCCGTTCTGATCGAGGGGGGGAGTACATGTCTAAAGAGTTTGATGCATTTCTGGCTAGTCGTGGGATAAAACACCAATGTACAGTGCCGTATACCCCTCAGCAAAATGGTGTTGCTGAGAGGAAAAACATGTCACTTATGTAGATGGCACGATGTATGGTCAAGAGCCAAGCTTTGCCACATGTGTTTTGGCTTGAGGCTATCATGTGTACTGCATATGTACTCAACAGGTGTCCCACTAAGGCCTTGCAGTCTGTTACTCCATACGAAGCTTGGCATGGCAGGAAGCCTTCTATTGGTCACTTGCGTGTCTTTGGTTGCTTGGCCTCTGCTTTAGTGCTTGTGCAACAACGTAGAAAATTGGATGTCAAATGCCAGTGCTGAGAGCAAGGGTTACATATTGTATCATCCGCAGTCAAAGCGTATCTTGATTAGTCGAGATGTTTTTGTGGAAGATGCTGTGCAGCCTTTATTATCATGTACCAAAGAGACAGGTGTGAGCTCACAGGATGTATTTGATACGTTGTTGCCTCTGTTTACAGGTGGGAATTCAAATGTAAGTCCTAATGAGGTAAATATTCAGTCTATACAGATTTCAAATCAGCCTATTTCTGATGTAGATTTACAGGATGTAATTTATGAGGATAGGGCTGAAAATGAGCAGGCTAGAGGTATGCCTAAATGACTGGTGCAAACCTTGCGTGATAGTAAAATTGATGCATCTATTTCTAGTCATACTCGTTCAGGTTTTCAGCATGCCTCTTATGCATCAGATTGTTATGCTTTGGCTGTGTCTAGTATGTGTGAAAAGAAAGAACCTCTTTCATTTGACGAGGCACAAAAATAAAAAAATTGGTTGGCTGCAATGCAAAGTGAATATGATGCTATAATGAAGAATGGTACATGGTCTTTGTGTGATTTGCCTATCCGTAAAAAGGTCATTAGATGTAAGTAGGTTTTTAAATTGAAACGAAAGCCAGATGGCTGTGTTGATCGCTATAAGGCTAGACTTGTTGCAAAGGGTTATGCTCAAGAAAAGGGCATTGATTTTGATGAGACCTTTGCTCCCACTTGTCGTATGATTACCATTCGTAGCATTTGTGCATTGGTAGCTCATAATGGTTGGAATGTACATCAGTTGGACATAAAGATTGCGTTCTTGAATGGAGATTTGCATAAGGAGGTGCATGTATCGTAGCCTCGTGGTTTTGTTCAAAGAGGGTAGGAAAACAAAGTGTGCAGGTTGAAAAAGGCTTTGTATGGTTTAAAGCAAGCGCCATGAGCTTGCTTGTATGAAAAGATACATGCATATTTGATTGCACATGGTTTTTAGAATAGTCCAACAGAAAGTACTTTGTATGTTAAACGTGTGGATAATGTACATCTAATCATTGCTCTCTATGTCGATGACATGCTACTCATAGGACCAAATGAGAGTCATATTGCTGATTTTAAGGCCTCTTTTGAGATATCAGATTTGGGGCATTTGCATCATTATTTGGGGATACAATTTAAGCAGTGTGATGGAGGTATTGCTTTCTTCATGATGCTGGAGATCACTTTGATGTCACACTCTATCAGACAGCTGTTGGTTGCCTCATTTATGTATGCATTACGAGGCCCGGACATTTAGTTTGTAGTCTCACAGGTGAGCAGGTTTATGCATAGCCTAGGGTCTCAGCATTGGAAGGCAGTTAAACGTATCTTTCGCTACTTGAGTGGCACCATACATCTTGGGTTGTTTTATCCCAAGGGGGGGTCATTGCCGCCAGATTTACATGCTTTTTTGGACTCAGATTGGGCTGGTTGCTATGACACAAGAGTGTCCACAAGTGGTTTTTGTTTCATGCTCGGTAGCTCATGCGTATCTTGGTTGAGCAAGAAGCAACCTATTGTGGTCACTTCTAGTTGTGAAGCTGTGAGTACAGGGCAGCTTTCACAGCTATGGTTGAGTGTGTGGCTTAGATGGCTTATGGCTGACTTGGGTGTTGGACAGGAGTCTGCCACCTCTATCTACACACTGACAGTCAGAGCGCATTGGCAGTTTTGCGAGAAACCCAATTTTTCATGCTCGCACAAAGCACATTGAGGTGCATTATCACTATGTCAGGGAGAGACTCTCAGCAGGAGAGGTCAGCTTGGCATATGTGCCAACACAGGACAACCTCGCCGATCTTTTCAGCTATGGTTGAGTGTGTGTGGCTCAGACGGCTTATGGGCTGACTTGGGTGTTGGACAGGAGTCTGCCACCTCTATCTACACTGACAGTCAAAGCGCATTGGCAGTTGCGAGAAACCCAGTTTTTCATGCTCGCACAAAGCACATTGAGGTGCATTATCACTATGTCAGGGAGAGACTCTCAGCAGGAGAGATCAGCTTGGCATATGTGCCAACACAGGACAACCTCGCCGATCTTTTCACAAAGGCGCTTCCTCGTTCGTGAGAAGTTTGAAGCTTTCCGCAAAGCTTTGGGCTTACTCCCCTTTGTGGTCTGATCTACTTCGGGCATGGCACTTCCTTATACATGAGTGCTAGCTCTCGTTCACACCATCACTCCTAGGGGGGATTTGTTGCCATATATATAGGCAGTGATTGTTGGAATTAGGGTTGCAGGAATGCACACACAACTTCAAGAAGATGAGGAAGCTTGAGCACAACACAGTAGTGTATTATGAGTGCCAAAAATTAAAGATAACAAGCCCTAGAAGATAATGGGCGTATATACAATGCACGGGGGAAAAAACCTCCTAGTGAGGGAAAAAGTGCCCCGGCGGTCCTAAGAGTGTTCACACACATCACTACTATAATATGGTAACAAATCCCCCCTGGAGTGATGCGGTGAACAAGAGCTAGCACTCATGTATAGGGAAGTGTCTAGCTATGTGGACGAATCCACAAAAGGGAGTAAGCCCAAAGCTTTGCGAAAAGCTTCGAACTTCTCACGAGGCAGAGCCTTTGTGAAAAGGTCTGCAAGGTTATCCTGTGTTGGCACATAAGCCAAACTGATCTCTCCTGCAGAGAGTCTCTCCCTGACATAATGGTAGTGCACCTCAATGTGCTTCGTACGAGCATGGAACACTGGGTTCCGCGCAACTGCCAATGCGCTCTGACTGTCAGTGAAGATGGTGGTGGCAGATGGCTGCCCAACACCCAAATCAGCCATAAGGCGTCTGAGCCACACACACTCAACCGTAGCTGTGAAAGCTGCCCTGTACTCAGCTTCACAACTAGAAGTGGCCACAGTAGGCTGCTTCTTGCTCAACCATGATATGCATGAGCTTCCAAGCATGAAGCAAAAACCACTCGTGGACACGCGTGTGTCATAACAACCAGCCCAGTCAGAATCTGAAAAAGCATGTAAATCTGGCGGCAATGATCCCCCCTTGGGATAAAACAACCCAAGATGCCGAGTACCACTCAAATAGCGAAAGATACGCTTCACTGCCTGCCAATGCTTAATGCCTGGGCTTTGCATAAATCTGCTCACCTGTGAGACTGCAAACTGAATGTCTGGCCTCGTAATGCATACATAAATGAGGCAACCAACAGCTGTCTGATAGAGTGTGACATCAAAGTGATCTCCAGCATCATGAAGACTCAACTTCAAACCTGTCTCCATTGGAGTAGCAATAGGTTTGCAGTCTTCAAGGCCAAATCTCCGCAACAATGTCTCAATATACTTTGTCTGACACAAAGCAATACCTCCATCACACTGCTTAAATTGTATTCCCAAATAATGATGCAAATGCCCCAAATCTGACATCTCAAAAGAGGCATTCAAATCAGCCTTAAAATCAGCAATATGACTCTCATTTGGTCCTGTGAGCAGCATGTCATCGACATAGAGAGCAATGATTAGATGTACACCATCCACACGTTTAACATACAAAGTGCTTTCTGTTGGACTATTCTGAAACCCATGTGCAGTCAAATATGCATGTATCTTTTCATACCAAGCTCGTGGAGCTTGCTTTAAACCATATAAAGCCTTTTTCAACCTGCACACTTTGTTTTCCTGCCCTCTTTGAACAAAACCACGAGGCTGCGATACATACACTTCCTCATGCAAATCTCCATTCAAGAACGCAGTCTTTATGTCCAACTGATGTACATTCCAACCATTATGAGCTGCCAATGCACAAATGCTACGAATGGTAGTCATACGACAAGTGGGAGCAAAGGTCTCATCAAAATCAATGCCCTTCTCTTGAGCATAACCTTTTGCAACAAGCCTAGCCTTATGGCGATCCACTGTGCCATCAGGCTTACGCTTCAATTTGTATACCCACTTAGTGCCAATGGCCTTCTTGCCAGGGGGCAAGTCACATAAAGACCATGTACCATTCTTCATAATAGCATCGTATTCTGCTTGCATAGCAGCCATCCAATTTTCTGAACTTTGTGCCTCATCAAATGAAACAGGCTCACTTTCATCGCACATACTAGAAACAGCCAATGCATAACAATCTGACGCATAAGAGGCACCATGAGAGCCAGAACGAGTGCGACTAGACAAAGGGGCATCCAACTTGCTGTCACGCAAAGTCTGCACCAGCCATCTAGGCATATTCCTAGAGCCCTCAATCTCTTGTCTCTCATCCTCAAGTGCATCATGCACATCTGCATCAGATATAGGCTGATGTGTGCCATCATTTAAAACCTGCATAGGCTGAAAAACTGCCTCATGAGGTATTGCACTTGACTGTGCACCACTGAAAAGAGGCAACAATGTATCATAGACATCACGTGAGCTGATATCTGTCTCCTTAGTACATGAAACCAAGGGCTGAACTGCATCTTCCACAAATACAACATCACGGCTAACCAAAATGCGCTTTGTCTGTGGATGATACAAACGATAGCCTTTGCTCTCAGCACTATATCCAACAAAAATACATTTGACAGCTTTGTCATCCAATTTTCTGCGATGTTGCACAGGCACTAATGCATATGCCAGGCAACCAAAAACACGTAAATGGCCAACAGATGGCTTGCGGCTATGCCAAGCCTCATATGGAGTGACAACCTGTAATGCTTTGGTGGGACACCTGTTTAGTACATAAGTGGCACACATGACAGCCTCAAGCCAAAAACCATGTGGTAGACTTTGACTCTTAACCATACATCTTGCCATTTCCATGAGAGACCTGTTTTTTCTCTCAGCCACACCATTTTGCTGTGGTGTATACGGCATTGTACATTGGTGTTTTATCCCACGCTCAGCCAGAAATGCATTAAATTCTGAAGACATATACTCCCCCCCTCGATCTGAACGGAGGGTGCCCATCTTACTTTCTGACACATTTTCAGCCATAACCAAAAACTGTTTGAAGCACAAAAACACTTCGGACTTTGCCTTCAAAGGATATACCCATGCATGCCTGGTAAAATCATCAATGAAAGTCACGAAGTAAAGGTAGTTTCCAAATGATGGAGTTTGCATGGGACCACAAACATCACTGTGAACAAGCTGCAATCTGCGTTCAGCTCTCACTGATCCATCTTTGGGAAAGGAAGCACGCTGCATTTTATCCAATATGCAGCCCTCACAAACATGCTTGACAGGTGCCTCAAGCTTAGGCAAAGAAGACACCATTTCAGATTTCTGCAGGCGCAGCAAACTTGCAAAATTCAGATGACCAAAACGTGCATGCCACAGTTTTGCATCTGAAATAGCCTGCGTATCCATAATAGCACATGCTGAATCCTCTACACATTTGCCATCCATATTGAGCTTATACAGCCCTCGACATAGTGAACCAGATGCTACAATGATGTCACCACAAGAGAGATCATGAACAGTACATCTGTCATCCACAAATTTTACAACCAAACCTGTTTTGGCAAATGCGGAGACTGACAGCAGATTCTTTTTGATCCCTGGCACATACAATGCATCAAAAAGTGTAAAGGTGTTGCCATTTGCAACATTCAGCACAATCTGTCCAACTCCTTCAACGGGATAAGAGGAGTTATTGGCACAAGTGACAGTATTCCCTGTGGGAGCAGACTCAAGGAAAGTGAATAAACTGCGCTGCGAGGTGATATGCTTAGTGGCACCACTGTCAAAGTACCATACATCTGAATCTACTGCAGACATACATGTGTCATGCAAAGATGGGTCATAACTGCACTGCGCATTGAATGCCCATTCTGTATCTAGCACAACATTAGCAGATTCATTGTTAGAAGGAGAGGCATCTGCAACAGCCATACCAGCCTCTTTCTTCTTAGCCTCTTTCGCAGCCAGCTTAGGACACGCTTTGATGACATGATCATTTCCCTTACAGTACTTGCAAAATGTCTTCTGTTTGTCACCCTTCTTCTCATCTTTGTCTTCCTTCTTTGGTTGCGCAGCATTTGCAGATTTCTGCTTACTAGAAGAAAAGCCAGCTTTACCTTTCCCGCTTCTCTGACTAGCAACGAAAGCTTGATCTGCGACACGCATAATATTCCTGTTTTGCCTTGACTGGTCTTCTTGCAGCAAAACAGAAACTAACTCCTCAAATGATAAGGCATTGGGATTGCCTTTCATCATCAAGCGAAGAGTGGAAGCAAAACCCTGATAAGAATCTGGTAGACCATTCAAAACAGTCTGCACAAGTGAACTGTCTGACAGGATTTCATCTGCAGAAATGAGCTGCTCTTTGAAATCCTTGATCTTTGTCAAAAAGCTATCCATAGAATCACCTTCGTTCATATGCTCACTCTCCAACTGTTTTCGGAGATAAGCAACACGAGCCTCATTTCTTGCCTGATACAATGTGGCAAGTACATCCCAAGCATCCTTAGAAGTCCTGCAGGAGCGAATATGTGGGATAATGGTACGTTTGACAGACAGCGCAATCAAGGCATGAGCCTGCGCATCTCTACCATCCCAACGAATCTGCTCTGCTGAAAGTGGTGGTTCTCGAACAGCTGCTACAGCACTTGTGCCTGCACCATCATCAACAGTACCTGTTTCTGATGTGTTTGCAGCATTCCCAGCCACAATAGGACATGCATCAATACCCTGCACAATGTTCCATAACCCCTTTGCTACCAATACATGTCGCATCATATATGCCCACAATGGATAGTTGGTGCCATCCAACTTATCCTCAGCAGCCAACATGCGGAATACATCATTGTTGTCAGCCATGGCCAATGACTGTACTACTAGATGTAAATGCTGTCTGTAAGAGGTAAACCTGTATAAAATCGACCTGTGCTATGTAGCACAGCCCAAAACAGACGAATGGGCACCTGTCCTGCAGATTTTAATCTTGACAGAAAATCTGCACAGTAGGACGATTTTGCCTGCGCAGTACTTGGAATGCAAAAACGGAGGGCGAAATGACTTCAGATCAAAATTCTGAAATGAACAAGCCCTACGGGCTCTCCCACGGCATATACTAACCTGCAGATGCTCGTGAAACCTCGTCGCAATCGGAGGAGATGAAGCGGCAGGTGCCGGTGATGCTGCCCGGGAGGAGGAAGCCTGCTCTGATACCAATTGTTGGAATTAGGGTTGCAGGAATGCACACACAACTTCAAGAAGATGAGGAAGCTTGAGCACAACACAGTAGTGTATTATGAGTGCCAAAAATTAAAGATAACAAGCCCTAGAAGATAATGGGCGTATATACAATGCACGGGGGAAAAAACCTCCTAGTGAGGGAAAAAGTGCCCCGGCGGTCCTAAGAGTGTTCACACACATCACTACTATAATATGGTAACAGTGATGTGTGTGAACACACTTAGGACCGTCGAGGCACTTTTTTCCTCCTTATTAGGAGGTTTTTTCCCCCGGCTTGTATATACACCCATCAATTTAGGCCTAACTTATCTTTTGTACACTGACACAATCTAATACACTGTGTGTTGTGTGCATTCTTGCTTCTTCTTCTCCAAGCTTTGTGTGCTTTTCTGTAACCCTAATTTCAACATTTTTTAATTTATGAGCAATTCTTCAATAGCATGTATCTAAAGGACTTGAATGATATTTTGAATATTGTCTAAAGAGACATTTTATGAAAATGATTGCAAGTCACTTTATCCAGTATAAATATTACTATTTTTGTATTCATAGCCTCCGTATCAAAGTGTGTAAATGGAGCCTTGTAGGACACATGCGTGCACATCTCCTACTCACATTGATGAAGATTCGAGCCACATGCATGAACCTATGAATGCACCCTTTACTTTAAATAATTAAAAAGTCTAGAATAAACAACAATGTGTCAAGAATTTGTACATCACATTGATATTGTACAATATTAATGTGATGTACCATATACAATATGTACATGGTTCCTCTTGAACAAAATGTGGGGACATTCAAAACCCATATTTCCTCCCCCATGTTGACACTTGCTACCATTGAGAACATACACCTCAAATTGATGATGGTGATGAAAGTTTGACAGATAGCCATGCAAAGAAACATGAGAAGAGAGAAAGAAAGAAAGAAAGAAAAACACTAAATCTTGTATCCTAAGGTTCCTAGGGGTTTCTCACATGAGAATAAGCCAAGAAATTTGAAGCATATTCATATGCGAAGAAAATAACCCATGAGATATTTAAACAAAAATAGAGGATCAAATCTTTTTTCGTGGCATCCAAGAAAGGCATACTTTTGACTACCACACGTGAACGATTAGAGGAAAAGTTTGAGAGTCCCTAAGTGAAGCTCTGAATTGAAGGCAAAATTTTGAGCATAGGGAAAGAAGAAACAACTTAAGTCAAAATTTTGAGCATAGGGAAAGAAGCCAAATTTTTGAGCATAGGGAAAGAAGAAACAACTTAAGTCAAGGTATCAATCTTCTTTTTTGAAGCCAAAATTTTGAGCATAGGGAAAGAAGAAATAACACAAGTCAAGGTATCAGTCTTCTTTTTTGACTTATTACGCGAGAGAAAGAAATTCTTAGTTTTTTATATATACTTTTATTTTTCATTACTTTTATATTTTATGATGGGGAATATGTTGAGATATCAAGCTCGTCTAGTGAGGCGGTGGCCACTGATGACCCGCCTGGGGGATAGGCCCCACACTTACACCACTGGCATGGTTGGTGAGATCTTGGGTGATATGCGGCCAGTGGGATGACAGGCTGTGTGACAGCCATTCTAGAGACTGGCATAGTTATAGCGCCAGCTCATTTAGTCGGGTTCACACTATAGAGAACCCGTGTATGTATTGGTTGAGTACCTTACATATTATTGTGTACTCTTATTCTTGTATATGGTGTGTTGAGTGTTGAGAAGAGAAGAAGAAGATTTCAGCCTCTCACCTTGTGTGTTCTCTATTAGGGTTTTGTGAGTGTGGGTGTATGCTTGCAAGAGCTCAAGCTCTCTTCCCCCCTGCATCTTTTCATGGTATCAGAGCCTGGTTCGTGCTAAGGGCTGAGCTGCAAGCAAGAGAACCACAGGAAGCGGTACGAGGGTAAGAGCTACAACTACTCTTTCCTATTGTGTTGGTGACTACACCCTTGTCGGGAGCTCTACGGGAGGCACCGGCAAACGGTCTCTGATTGAGGAGTTTTCTTCGCGGGAGTAAAGCTATAGGGCAACTATATAGTCCTTCGGACTGAATTTTCCGGGCCGAAAACGCGTTTCGGGCGCGTCTGGACCTCCGTTTTTCAGAAAGCAGGCGATTTCGAGCACTGCGGGTAAGTCATCGATTCTCTGCAGAACTCTGTTTTAAGTACTGCAGGAAGACAGATTGACTGTGCAGACACTGTGGGTGCTGCAAAGAGGTCTACAGTTGCCATTGGGTGTATGTATGCACATTGTGACATTTGAGTGGATTGCAGTACCGCTGTGCAGAAAATACAGCAGTTGTGCAGGAAAAACCAGAGTGCAGTTTCTCGTAAAATTGTGTGTTTGGCAAGATGTCTAACGATGGCATAACACAGATTGTGGCTGAGAAGCTGGATAAGAATAACTTCCATGCTTGGAGGTTCAGGTTAACGAATTTCCTGATGGGAAAAGGCTATTGGGACTACATAGAAGGTGAGCATGAAGAGGCACCAGAGATACCGGATATAAATCCGACTGCTGCAGATGTAAAAGAGTTTAAAGACTGGAACCAAGGAGCCAGGAAAGTAATGTATTGGCTTTCCATTAGTATACAGGACACCATGATTGGGCACATTCAGGATGCCAAGTCCCCCAAGGAGGCGTGGGACACCTTGGTAAAGCTTTATGAAACAAATACCAAGGCACGTAAGATACAGTTGAAGAATGAACTTCATACTGTGGAGAAAAAGAGCATGTCTGTGAATGACTATGCGTTGAAGATAAAGGGTATTGTGGAATCCCTTGCATCTATTGGTGTGTCAGTAGATGATGATGACAAGGTGGAAGTCTGTTTACGTGGTCTCGGGCCACAATACAAGGCGTTTAAGACGTCCATTCAGACTCGGGAAAACATTCCCAACTTTACAGATTTGGTGTCTATGCTGATTATCGAAGAGAAGAGCTTGGGTGAAGACCAACAGTCTTCACAAAGTAAAAACAGTTCAGAGCAACAGGCCTTCTACACGAGTTCAGGAAGAGGACGAGGTAGAGGAGGCTGTGGACGTGGTCAAGGAGGTGGCCGAACAGGTAATCAGAATTATGGTCAGCAGTAGCAGCAACAACAACAGTCCCAGAATCAACAACAACAACAACACGCAGGTGGAAGAGGCAAATTCAGAGGCAGGGGGAGTCCAAGAGGCCGTGGAAATTGGCAAAGGCAGTACAATGATGCACGTGAATGCTATTATTGTGGTAAGCCTGGACATGTGCAGGCAGAATGTTATAAAAAGCAAGCTGACATGCAAAATGGGAAAGTGCAGCAAAACAACTATGCATCCTCCTCAAGCAGAAATAATGAGGACAATGAAAGGTTGTTTGTTATGCAGCATGTTGTGAATGCCATGTCTGAAAATGTTGATGCAGCACAAAAAGATAATGTATGGTATGTGGATTCAGGCGCTTCGAACCACATGACGAGTCATGGGGAGTGGTTCAAGGAGATGAAGAACCCGAAAAGACCAGGTTTTGTGGAAACAGGGGATGACACTGCTCATCCAATTGCCCACGTTGGAGATGTGCCATTGTCTATGCAGGATGGCAAAGTGAAGTACCTTGCAGATGTACTTCATGTACCAAACATAACAAAGAATCTGGTTTCAGTTGGCCAGATGATTGAGCAGGGGTTGCAGGTTCGGTTTAACCCCGATGGTTGTTATGTCGAAGACTTCAAAGACAAGTGCAGGTTGGTTGCAAAAGGCAACAGAGTGGGCAGGATGTTTACGTTGAATGTAGACATGCCTGAAATGAGTGCTGCGATGTTTGCAAATGGTTCAGGAGTTGTTGCAGACACAGACATATGGCATAAAAGAATTGGACATGTAAATGTGCAGAGATTGAAGTCTATGCAGACAAAAGGAATTGTGACAGGGTTGCCAAAATTTAAAGTGGAAGGTATACAGAAAATATGTGAAGCATGCCAATTTGGGAAGCAAACAAAGCATGTGTTTCCACGTAAGAGATATGTGAGCAGAAATGCACTAGATGTTGTGCATTCAGATGTATGGGGTCCTACGAAGACCATATCTATGGGAGGCTGCAGGTATTATGTGACTTTCATTGATGACCACACAAGGAAAGTGTGGGTATATTTCATGAAAGAGAAGAGTGAGGTGTTCACTCACTTTCAGAATTTCAGAGTTTTGGTTGAAAAGCAAACAGGGAAATATGTCAAGTGCCTAAGGTCAGATGGAGGGGGAGAATACTTCTCCAATGAGTTCTCTGAATTTTTGAAGAAGAATGGTATTCGGAGACAGTATACATGCAGATACACTCCGCAGCAAAATGGAGTTGTTGAGCGGAAAAACAGGCACATTGCTGAGATTGCGCGAGCATTGATGGAAGAGAAGAATATGCCGCATTGCTATTGGGCTGAGGCTGTTTCTACAGCAGTATACATCATGAACAGGACTCCAACTGCAGCCATACATGATGTAACTCCAAAGGAGAAGTTTACTGGCAGAAAACCAGATTTATCTCATCTGAAAGTCTTTGGATGCATTGCATATGTGCATGTGCCAGATGAGCTGAGAACTAAGCTGGACCCGAAAGCTGAAAAATGTGTGTTTATTGGATATTCCCTTGAGCAAAAGGGATACAGGTATTATAACCCTGCTACACGTGAGCTGAGGGTAAGCAGGGATGTTGTGTTTGATGAGATGAGTAGCTCGTATGTTGCTGAAAAAGAAGCTGTTGGGGCTGATGTGAGTGGAAGTGTGGTTGCACAGAATGCAGGTCAGCAATCACAGTCTTTGAGTGGACCAGGAGAGTCCTCATCTAGTGGGTCTGTTGATAGACCATGGAGTGGCAGGCTACGTCATAATACCAGTCCTGCAAATGTGATTACTACATCACGTAAAGGAAAAGAGAAAGTGGTTGAGCCCCTTGGTATGCCTGACATTTCTGCAGGGCATTCTCATGTTGATGGAGAGTCTAGTGGCTCAGATATGAGCCTTGATGAGGAGCTTGGGATCCCAGCTATGAGAACACCTGGTGTAAAGAAGGCTATGGAAGCCATGAATGAAAAGCTGCGAAGATCAGGGAGAGTGAAGAACCCTGTGCAGAGATTTACATATGATGGTTATGTGGCACATCACTACGCATATATGGCAAAGGTTGTGCAAGTTGTTGAGCCCACATGCATTGATGAGGCTGTTGGAAATGTGTGTTGGGAGAAAGCTATGGATGAGGAGATGGATGCACTATATGGAAATGAAACTTGGGATTTAGTGCAATTGCCTGAAGGCAAGAAAGCCATTGGATGCAAGTGGGTGTACAAAGTTAAACATAACAGTGATGGAAGCATAAACAGGTACAAGGCTAGATTGGTAGCCAAAGGATATGCGCAGACATATGGGATTGATTATGAGGAAACTTTCAGCCCAGTTGCCAAGATGGCAACGGTGAGAGTTGTGATAGCAGTGGTTGCGTCAAAGCAATGGTCTTTACATCAGATGGATGTAAAGAATGCATTCTTGCATGGGGATTTGCAAGAAGAGGTGTATATGTTGCAGCCACCTGGTTATGAGGATGTGGATCACCCCGAGCATGTTTGCAGGTTGAAGAAAGCCTTGTATGGCTTAAAGCAAGCACCAAGAGCATGGTCTGACAAGATTTCTGAATATCTTGTCACTATTGGCTTTCATGTAGCCAATGCAGATTTCTCATTGTATGTGAGACATGGTGATAGAGGAGTTGTGCTTGTTGTCATCTATGTAGATGACTTGATCATTACGGGGGACCATGATGCAGAGATCTTTGATGTAAAGATCTTGCTTAGACAGAAGTTTGAGATGAAGGATCTGGGGGAGCTCAGATATTTCTTGGGCATTGAGGTGATTAGGTCACCACATGGTATTGGATTACTGCAGAGACAGTATGGCTTGGACATGTTGTCCAAGTATGGTATGACAGGCTGTAAGCCTATTTCTGTGCCATTGGATCAGAATGGCAAGTTGAGTGCAGATTCAGGAGAGATCTTGGAGGATCCTACTATGTACAGGTGCATAGTAGGAAGTTTGATCTACATGACGATCACCAGACCAGATTTGAGCTATGCTGTTGGGTTGGTGAGTCAGTTTATGCAGGTTCCACGGAAACTGCATTTGGATGCAGTGAGACGCATACTGAGGTATGTGAAGTCTACTTTGCATTGTGGACTATTCTATGAGACTGGGACAGAGATATGTGTACATGGGTACACAGATGCTGATTGGGCTGGTAGTATCTCAGACAGAAGATCTACCAGTGGCTTCATGTTTTCTTTGGGGAGTGCTGCTGTGACTTGGAGCAGCAAGAAGCAGCCTACGGTTGCTCTATCAAGTACAGAGGCCGAGTACAGAGGAGCTGCTATGGCAGCATGTGAGGTAGCTTGGTTGAGAAAGCTACTTGCAGATTTGGGTCTATCAGTGGATAGACAAGTTGTCATTTTCTGTTACAACATTAGCAGTATACAGTTGGCCAGGAACCCAGTCTTTCATGCTCGTACGAAGCACATAGAGGTCCACTACCACTTCGTCAGAGAGAAGGTCTTGGCAGGAGACCTTGACCTTGTTTATGTCAGCACAGAGGATCAAGTAGCTGACATCTTCACCAAAGCATTGGGTACAGAGAAGCTCTGCAGATTCAAGGCTTCGCTTGGTGTGCATGAGATGGAGTTGAGCTCGAGGGGGAGTGTTGAGATATCGAGCTCGTCTAGTGAGGCGGTGGCCACTGAGGTGATGACCCGCTTGGGGGATAGGCCCCACACTTACACCACTGGCATGGTTGGTGAGATCTTGGGTGATATGCGGCCAGTGGGATGACAGGCTGTGTGACAGCCATTCTAGAGACTGACATAGTTATAGCGCCAGCTCATTTAGTCGGGTTCACACTATAGAGAACCCGTGTATGTATTGGTTGAGTACCTTACATATTATTGTGTACTCTTATTCTTGTATATGGTGTGTTGAGTGTTGAGAAGAGAAGAAGAAGATTTCAGCCTCTCACCTTGTGTGTACTCTTATTCTTGTATATGGTGTGTTGAGTGTTGAGAAGAGAAGAAGAAGATTTCAGCCTCTCACCTTGTGTGTTCTCTATTAGGGTTTTGTGAGTGTGTGTGTATGCTTGCAAGAGCTCAAGCTCTCTTCCCCCCTGCATAATCCTAGGGAATATTATCGATAACTGCCCAACCACCTCAATTTGTTCTCCCCTAACGATTCCAATTGGTTGGACTCTTCTTTGATCAGCCATCCAAATCTGGAACAAAGTAGGCTGTATATCTGTAATTCCTAGCTTCTTGGCCAGGCTATCTGATATTATATATTGACTCTTGATCTTCCATCCAAGATAACTCTTGATGTTGTCTCCCCTCTGATTTTTATTCTCACCTCGACAAAGCCTTGTGACCTTGCCATGGCTATCACTCCTGGTCGCTTCTCTTTTTTTCCTACCCATTGGTCCACGTTTACCATATTCATGCTCTCAGGGGGTTCACTCTATGTAAACCCTCTATATCACATACGTTCAAGGCCTATTTTAAAAACCCCTTATCTATGAATTTTTCATGAATAAATCATACTCTTTTTCTATTCAACCTGTGAATAGCCCCTTTAAATGGTCCTCATGTATGAAACAAATGTGTAAAAAAGGGGGGATTTAAAAAACCCCTTATGTTGAACCCACATAATATGCTTACATATTTATGAGTGATCCCCCCAAGTTCACACTGCATCAGTTTCTACTGGGTTTGCCTCTCTTTGAGGCCTTTCCTCATGCAGTTCCTAGTGATGGTGTTGTAATATGGGACAGCTATTTTGCCTATACCTTGGGGAACTATAGTAGTAGCATATTAACTTGACTTCCCTCTTTCCAAATATTCCACCTCCTCTTCCATAGGGTCTATTATTTTGAGGCCCGGTGGTGGTGGTGGCAACTTGGTTATGTTGGGACCTACTATGGGCTGACGTTGCTACCTTTCCACCACTCTCAGATTCGTGTTCCAAGTGTTGTAAAAACACGTGTCAGTGGCGTGGTTTCTCTTTTTGCAAATAGCACATGGTTGTTGCGTGCTTTTAATATGGTACTCTTCTTTTGTATGAACCCAGTTGTTACACTCCGTGCACCAGACGCCCAGTCTCACTCTGAATCCTATGTGTCCTCTGGCAAGCTTGGCTAGGGTGGCCTTCAATTCTTCTTGAACATTCATTGCCTGCTTCATGCCTTTCTTCTTTTGGGACTTCTGCTCTTCAGCATCTGACTCCTGTGAATTGGAATCTAATTTTTAGGTATCTTCTCTAGAACCCGACTCAAAAGTTTCTTCTTCCTTCTTCTTTCTTTTGTCCTTCTTTTTCTTTTTGGGGTCTTTTCTTGTCTACTTTAAGATCCCCTCATCTCTGGTTGCTCCTGCCACCACTTGTTCAAAGGTGAGGTCTCTAAATCATACGAGGCTACTGCCATTTGGAGCTTTTCCCTTAGTCCTCTCTCACAAACCACTAACTCAGTGTGGCTAGGGGAGGTTTGTTTGGATGATCCACATGTATTAGCAGTGCTCTACTAAATTCTGTCGCATAACACTATGTTGGCCTCTTCTTCTTCTTGATCTTCCTACCTCCTATTTTGAAGCTCCTAGTGCTCTCCCTCTCCCTCTCCCTCCTAATTTCTCAAAGGTTTCTGATTCTCTCATTCCTGTGGTGCAGATTTCCTTTTGGAAGTCTTCTTGGATGATGTGGTCATCACTCTTCATTTCTTGATGCATCCCCGACTGTCTACGGCAGTACCGCATCGCTCTACTTAAGCTTTCTTCATTCTTCATGCAATTTCCATTGCAATCCTATAACTCCCTCATGAACATACTCGATACAAGGACATGCGCACTTCCTCTCTTGGTCTACCCTAACTAGCTTTTATATTCGGACTTCCTCTCGTGGTCTACCCTAACTAGCTTTTATATTCGGACTTCCTGTGCATAACTAACCTCAAAACTAGCCTCTACCTTCCTACTCCCCTTCCTGGCGTACCATTCCCTAGCAAGATCACCAAAAAGCATTGGTGTCTAGTCAAGACCCATCACTTACGTGGTTCCAGGCCACTAGTCGCTCCTGAAGAGTAGCAACGAATGCAGCTGTTCCTAATACGAGAAGCTAACGCTGGAGCATTGAGATGTTGGTCTGTCTAAGCTTGGGGAATTAGTCATGACTACAAGCAGGATAGTTCCTAGGTCCTTCATGATTTCGGATAGGATTCCATGTCCAGACAGGACCGCAATTGACATATAATGAACATAGAATAGATAGAACTATGTAGAGTAGAAGAGAGACAAGTCAAAGACCAACCCATGAGATATTCTTTAATATTAGCTTGGACTCTCACAGTACAATAGAATAGAATAGATAGAACTATGTAGAGTAGAAGAGAGACAAGTCAAAGACCAACCCATGAGATATTCTTTAATATTAGCTTGGACTCTCACAGTACAATACACTAACAATCGCTCAGCTCATGAACTCTCCAGCTCAACTATCCACTCAAATGTCTATCCTCTTAATACACACATATGGGAATCATCCCCTTTGCTGCTTACATCCATTTGGGTACTACCTGTTTGTTGCAAGAAACCATTACAAAAGTTGTTACAAAGCAAGAAAGCCTAACCCATAATAGTTTGTTACAAAACAAGACAATTTAGGTGGCGGCCAAACGGGTTGGTTGGCCGCCAACAGTCTACTGAAAGGGAAAGGAATGCCTAATATCTTTTGGTTTGAGGCACTTAACACTATATTGCATATCCTTAATAGAAGTTCCACAAAGGTAGTGAAGGGCATGACATGTGAGGAAGGTTATTGTTAACCCTGATTGGACACCTCTCCATCAACGTCAACACCATCCATTGGCAAAACCATCACTTCATTTAGCTGTTGGCATTAGAAATGCTAATATTGTATATTTTACGTGTGCGATCATCGCTTGTCTATGAAAGATGCACCATGGGATTAATTATGGAGATTGCATGCTTAGATTAATTGTTTGCACAAGCCTAAGCGGCCTTAGATAGCCATGGACCTATATTTTAAGTATGGCCAGCTAAGGTGTGAATGCTTGGGGCCAAGATAAGGATCAATTTGTATTCTCACCATTCATTCTCTTATGCATAATCAATAGAGTTCTCTTCTTCTCTATTCACTTGCTCTCTTGTGTCTTGCCTAATTCAATTAGAGCTATTATATGCTTACTGTGTATATGTGAGTGTATGTGATGGAGAGAGATTGAGTGAGAGGAGGATTGAGCTACGTTTGGAGTGCAAAGGTGACGGTGGAGTGGAGCTATCGGGTTCTCCTCTGCAAATGGCACAACCTATGAGGATCCTAAGCACAAGTATTCATGAGGTGAGTGACACACCCTGCTCCTGCATTTGTGAGCTAGGTCATGGAGCATTGGCTTCTGAGTTGAGCTATTTTATGCTCCTCAGTGTGGTTGGGCAAAGCCCCACGACAAGTGGTTGTTTCCTGTGTCCTTTCCATGGTGCAAGGGCCTTCCATAAGTGGCACTGCTGTTGCAGAATAGCCCCACTGCATAGCCACATTGCATCTTAAATGTTTGTGTGTGGTTCATTTTTGTGGAAATTTTATTTTTTTTCAAGAAAGGAACATAAGAAAAATCTCAAAATTTTGTCTATTTTGCTTCATTATTTATGTTTCTTGTTGCATTTTGTTGTTATATTTGCAAATCTATGTTTAGTTTTGGTTGATTTCTACAGTAACTGTGTTTTTCAATTTCGCATTTCATGTTTTAGTTGGTTTTTGCATTTTTTGGTGTTTTATATTTTTTAAATTTCAAAAATGAAAAATAATAAATTAGGGCATGAAATTGAATTAATCTAGGTAAATAAACCTTAAAATCAAATTTCAGACATAGGTTTTATCCCAATTTAGACTCCTTACTGTCAAAATTGAGAGAACATGAGGAAACACGACACAACGACCTCCCATAGATAATTGAATGAACTAGTTAAGAACTGAATCAACATTGTTTATATTATTGAATAATGAGATACATGAATAATAATTCCGACTCTAATTAGTGGATGGGCTAATTCCCAGAATCCTAATCCTAGTATTAAGGACCACAAATAGCTCAGATATGACAGTTCATGCAGTGTTTTGAGTGTTTGCCTCAGATTACACAACAGATGGCTTCTGCTTCTGACTGTGTTTACTCTAGTTCACCTCGTTCACTACTATGAGTATCTGCATATGAAACCGGATTTTATAGTGATCCAAGATGAGCATCTCATCGTGTCGTCCTTCATCTCCACTGATGTAATCATGTAGTTGTGACCATATTTTTGCAGCTAAATCACGATGGTTAGGTCAGCTAATGTAGAATTATCTCTTGAGAAGACAATGATCTGTAATTCTTTCACCAAAACGGTAGCGCATATCCAAGGTTTTGCAAACCTTAGATGATGTGATCTTACATCTTTTAACACCTTCCCTTAAGATCAACAATATCTCTGAACCTTTGTTAGATAGCTCAACTACAAATTGATTCAGAGTTAGCTGATTCAGTAAGCTGATTCACTCAATTGATTGAAAAAACAGACTCTGACAAACTCCGTAGTTGGAAAGCTGACTACGGCATAACTCCAATAGCTGATTCAGTTAGCGGATTTGGACTATTAACTCAGACTTACATCTTTTAACACCTTCCCTTAAGATCAGCAATATCTCTGAACCTTTGTTAGATAGCTCAACCACAAACTGATTCAGAGTTAGCTGATTCAGTAAGCTGATTCACTCAATTGATTGAGTGAATCAATTGATTGAAAAAACTGACTCTGACAAACTCCGCAGTTGGAAGCTAACTACGGCATAAATCCAATAGCTGATTCAGTAAGCTGATTCACTCAATTGATTGAGTGAATCAATTGATTGAAAAAACTGACTCTGACAAACTCCGCAGTTGGAAGCTAACTACGGCATAAATCCAATAGCTGATTCACTCAATTGATTGAGTGAATCAATTGATTGAGTGAATCAATTGATTGAAAAAACTGACTCTGACAAACTTCGCAGTTGGAAGCTAACTACAGCATAACTCCAATAGCTGATTCAGTCAGCGGATTTGGACTATTAACTTAGACTTACATCTTTTAACACCTTCCCTTAAGATTAGCAATATCTCTGAACCTTTGTTAGATAGCTCAACTACTACAAACTGATTCAGAGTTAGCTGAATCAGTAAGCTGATTCACTCAATTGATTGAAAAAATTGACTCTGACAAACTCCGCAGTTGGAAGCTGACTACGACGCATAACTCCAATAGCTGATTCAATTAGCGGATTTGGACTATTCACTCAGACTTGTAAAATAAAAAATAAAAAAAATCTAAAAACATATTTATTTTATGGAAGATTATTGAGCCTTCCCTTCTTCTAAGCATGGAGAAACTGTGGAGCCTGCCCTTACTCTTTATTAAACACCTTCCCTTAAGGGAAGCTCCATCATGCCAAGGCCAGTTCTATGCTTGAAAAAGAGCTCTTTGCCTAAGGCTTTAGTGAAGAAGTCTGTAACATTCTCTTTGGTATTGCAATGTTGCAACATTATATCATCTCAATGAATCTTCTCCCTGATGAAATGTTCTCTGACTTCAATATTCTTGGTCCTTTGATGCATAACTGGATTCTTGGCTAAGGCTTTAGCTAATATGTTATCTTAGAGAATCGGAGAAGGACCATCAACCTTATAAAGGCCAAGCTCTTGCAAGTATCTTTTCAACTAGATAGCTTCAAAGGTTGAGGTGATTAAGGCTTTGTATTCAACTTCTATGGATGACATGATGCTGATTGTATTCTAGTTCTTAAAACACCATGAAATGGCTCCAGCACCAAGAAAGAATGCATTTCCATTGATGCCTGTCCATCAAATAGGATACATAGTCAGAGTCACTAAACCCATATAGACTTAGTGTGTCACCTGTATATAAGATACCCTAATGATGAATGCCTTTCAAATATCTGAGCACCCTTTTAGCTATAGTCCAATGCGACAATATGGGGTTCTGCATAAATTGAGTAAGATTATTTACTACAAAGGTCGGCGGGCCTACTAGTGATAGTCAAGTAAATGAGGGAACCAACGAGCTGCCTATACAAAGTAGTATCTAAATGATGACCTGTTTCATCCTTTGTCAGCTTTAGAGTGGATTCCATTAGTGTAGACACTGGTTTGTAGGTCTCCATACCAAACTTCTTGAGAATAGTCTGCAGGTACTTTTATTGAGAGATGAAGATACCACTTGTTGTGGTCCTATGGCTACTTCAATCTCAAGAATATAGTGTAGGTATCCAAGGTCCTTCATCTCTGAGAGTTTGGATCTGAGAGCTACAACCATGGCTTCATTGTTGCATATCAAAATTAGATCATCAACATACAGAAGAATAAGAACAATGTCCTTTCCTTTCACCATGTAGTAGAGAGTATAATCTACATTACTCTTTTAGAAACCTTGAGCATTGAGATGCTTATCAATTCTGCCATACCAGGCTCTTGGAGCTTGTTTCAGACCATACATGCTCATCTATAGCTTGCAAACAAGATACTCTATTCTTACTTTAACAAAACTTACAGGCTGCTACATGTAAACTTCTTTCTCAAGTTGGCTATGGAGGAAGGAATTGTCGACATCCATTTACCACAATGTCCACTTATGATGAAGACAGGCTAGAGAAATGACTAATTTGATGGAATTCATCTTGGCTATGGGTGCAAAGGTCTCTTCATAATAATCAACCCCCTATTTGTGAGCAAAACCTTTAGCTACAAGTCTTGCTTTGTAATTGTCTATCTTTCCTTCTTTGTTGTACTTTAGTTTGTAAATCCATTTATAGCCTATGGCTAAGCTGACACAGATCCCAAATGTGATTCTTGTGTAGTGCAGTCATCTCTTTGTCCATTCTTTCTTATCACATGAATTCTCACATAGAAGAGGGGATTTTCATGCTGCATCAGTGATGTTAAGAGGAGAGAATAACTGGTTTGTTCAAAATATGAATTGTTACCTCTATGATATGTTAACCTTTGGGGTTACTTTATGTCATCCTCTTGAAGGCTGCTTAGTGGGCATCATCTTCTTCCTCTAGTTCTTTAATGGAGTCTTCTATTATGGCTCACCCTAAACCTCCTTGAAACACATCCAATAAGAGATTACCTGGTGAACCACAACAACTGTCGTGAGGATCTTTCCAATGGCCGAGCTCGTAACCCTTGAGGTCTCTAAGCTCTACAACTCCTTGAGAAGCAATTCCACCTCGCCTTCCGTAAGCATTATCACACATCTGCGTTACACTATGGGTACTGCGTTACACTATGGGTACTCGTCCCTCCTCTAACCTTACTTCACTCACACACAATCACTAGCATGCATTAAGGAGAGAGATTAGCAAGAGCAAGACTCAATTGCATAATGGGAGAGTAAGTTGTATTATGAGAGATATTTACTTATATACATGGCCATAAGAGTTAACACTCACTTAAACTATGGCCGGCCGGGCACTTTAGGCTCATAAGAGGCTTAATGCTATTACAATGACTACTCTCATAATATATCCATGTAGTACATCACTTAGGACTTCATCCTAACTTGCTACCACATGCTCTTGAAGCGGGAATTACCATAAATGCTCTGTCACACCATTATGGGCGCCCATCCAAATTGTAGCTTTGGACACCATTGCTTCATATCTTGAATGTATGACCCTTTGGTATATCTACCTTGACTCCTTGATGTAAGATAATGGTGGTAGCTCTTGTTAACCCTAGGAATGGGTTAACATCCCCCCCTTCTTGATGGCGATCACGTCCTCGTGATCGCGTTGAAGACCTTTGTGTGGAGAGAATGGACAAGCTTTGTCGATAGCTTTGATGTTGAGTGACGTTTAGTGGTCTTTGTCCCTCTGGAAGGATTGAGAAAGGTTAGTTAGTAAATGAAAAGGTTAGTGGTTTATTGGGAATTTGTAACGGGGTGGGCGGGTGGGATTTTTTGCAAATGATTACATTTTTTCTGTGTATGAGCATTTTTTTTTGTGTATGAGCATTTTTTTGGGGCTTTTGTGTGCTCACTTTGTTTTTTGCAATCATAAGCAAGGTTACATGTGGTTTGTGTTAGTGGGGATGCTAAGAGATGTTAATAATGGGAGAGAAGGGAGGGAAGGATTCGGAGGAACATAGACATAATCATCAAAACGAGATGGTGATTCTCAGTTCCTCATTTTATTCATTGAAGCGACATTCACTATTTGAAGAATTTGTACCTTCGATGATGTACCTTTGTGTAGCAGGATTCTTGTCAAATGTTGTTGAGTAGGACCTATTCCTACATGCTTCTTTCCATGTGCTTTTTATATTTTTATGTATATTTAAGTGCTCTTTTTGAAGTAGATATACATGAAGTACAAGAAGTGAGTATATAGACTCTTATTGAACTGCTTTATGTTGAAGTAGCCACTTGTCGGCAAGGATTGAAAAAGAATTACATCGACTTGCGAGGCTAATACAGATATCTTCACTAAGGATTGAAGATCATTGATTTGTGAAGATGGTAGCATTGTTTGGAGAGGTTTGTGATTTGAAGGAAAATTCTAGGCGATGGGTTTTACCATTGACTAGGCTTTCGTCCACCATGGCCCCCCCCATCCAAAGATGTACCAGAAATTTGTCGATGGTGAGGATTTGGTACAAATGTCCTCGAGTGCATGAGTATGGATATATACTCATGGAGCAGCTGCTACATTAATTTAGCCAAAAGAATAGTAAGCTATAAGCTTAACAATTATATAATGGCTACTGAAGATCATTGGGAAAGTGTTAATGCATGAGATGGCTTAATCCGTGATATGGCTTAACTCATGAAAGTGCAAGTTCTTAAGTTGTGAGATTATAAATTCGTGAGAGAGGTTAACCCGTGAGAAGCTTAACTTGTGAAAGTGTAGGGTCTTAAGTTGTGAGACTCTTAACCCGTGAGAAGCCTAAATTTGTGAGATTGCAGGTTTTGACTCGTGAGATTGCAGGTTTTGACCCCGTGAAGTTGTAGGTTTTGACCTGTGAGATTGCAGGTTTTGACCCGTGAGATTGTAGGGTTTTGACCTCGTGGAGTTGTAGGTTTTGACCTGTGAGATTGCACGGTTTTGACCCCGTGGAGTTGTAGGTTTTGACTGGTGAGATTGCAGGTTTTGACTGGTGAGATTGCAGGTTTTGACTCGTGAGATTGTAGGTTTTGACCCCACCTCGTGAAGTTGCAGGTTTTGACCCATCATGAGATTGTGGGTTTTGACCTGTGAGATTGTAGGGTTTTGACCTCGTGGAGTTGTAGGTTTTGACTTGTGAGATTGCAAGGTTTTGACCCCGTCGTGAAGTTGTAGGTTTTGACCCGTGAGAATGCAGGGTTTGACCTCGTGAGATTGCAAGGTTTGACCCCGTGAAATTGTAGGGTTTGACCCCGATGTTTTTTTATTTGAAATGATTCTATGGGTTAGCTAGGGCATGACATGTGAGCAACAGTTGCTTGTGCACTTATTCTTTACATCTAGAGGGGTGACAAGAGCATTGTTATTTTGTCCTTGATATGCTCATCTCCATTGTAGACGTGGGTATTGATTCTTGAATTTGTTGCTTAAATGTTGTCGAGGCTATACATGAGACTGCTAGTTGGTTACCATTGGGGTTGCTTGAACACACATAAGCTCTTGTGTAGGTGCTGAATGCACGAGAGTGGTTGAGTGACTTGCTTGGTGTTGCTTGGTCCTTCATTCTTGTCGAACTTTAGGTGAAGTTATTGGGGTTAAAGTTGATAGCAAGGTTGTCTTCACTTTGTTTGATTTTTGTAACCATATGATGGGATTACCATCATAGTATCCTTGTTGATGAAGCACGTGCATAGGCACCCATCTTTGATGAACATTATAAGTTGGTGGGCTGATGCTTTTGGTGTTAAGGCTTCCTTCTTTGTGCAAGATTAGAGGACTTTGTGATACGCTTGGGTAATCCAAACTTTGGTATTACTTTGGTAGTACCCTTGTGCTTGCAGTAATCTTTTTGGTACCCACACTTGTTGACTTGGTGGAGTTCTTTGAGGAACTCGTATAGGCTTTTGTGGGCAGTGTTGTGGAATAGTTTTCTTTTTCCTTGGCCTCTGAGTGCCATGTTGAGGAAGAGGATTTGATTGTCGAGGCACCCAAATTTGATTGGCACCTTCGTAGTAGCCTCCTTGAGCTACAAGTAGCTGCTTCTCCACCCACATCTTGATACCATTAAGATACCTTGATTTTGGCTATCTTGGTGGAGTTTTCTTTTTGGTTGATGCGAGAATTCTTTCAAGATGAGCCGCCGTGAGTGTTGGTTGACCTAAAAAATCCCATAACTCGAGGGTCATGAGACCGTGTTCTTGTGTTGGATAAATCTGTGCTTGAGCTGTGGTGATTTTATTTGAAATTTCCAATCCAACCAAAATCCTAGGGATCTTTTTAGTAAGATATGTTGGAAGTTCCAGCTCCTCCAATGTCTCTTCCTCCCATAATAGCAATTGTACAATGCTTGCAGGAGTGTTTAAGGTGATTATTGGCATGGATTTATCATTGAATATGAGTCAAGTATCCACGATCCACCAAGGATGACATTATACTCAAGAGAATCTAGGGTAACATGAAATGTAAATTCCACATCTCCCATTGATTGTTTGAGTAGCATAGCTAAAATAACCGAGAACTTCAAGGTTTTGCCCATTGGCT
Organism: Cibotium barometz; assembly: GCF_041138505.1. NCBI lineage: Eukaryota > Viridiplantae > Streptophyta > Polypodiopsida > Cyatheales > Cibotiaceae > Cibotium > Cibotium barometz. Next base: position 7,034,721 of record NC_141100.1, on the reverse strand, counting down.
CCTCTTGCAAGACCATTGCCTGTAGGGATAAGTTTAGGTTGTCCCAATGACACCCAAGTGTCTATTATCATGATGTTATGACTAGATTGAGTGCTAATCAATGCGCGTTTGCGCTTAACATCATTGCCTGTAGGGAAATCTAACCATACCATGATAGAATCTTCTAGAGGAACCATGGATGTTTTAGTTTTTGTTTCAGCTTCAGATCCCATTTCTGTTTCATATTCCCACTCACTTTCGTCCTCTTTTTGGCTCTCAGTTTTTTCAAGAGTACCCAATGTGTACACTGGCACACTTGGTCCTCTGACAATTCTAAATGAGGTCTGTTTGGAAACTTACAAATCCTCACAATCCTATTCTATGGAGCTCTTTATGTCTTGGTATAACTCATGTTGAACCCTTAAAGGTGCAAGTGCTGATGTTATGCTGGCTTCACCCCATGAGAGAAGAGCATTCCTCCAAATGAGGTTTTGAGAGACTATTTTAATTTTGTAAGGGAATTATCGAATTCCTTGCGTGCTTTCTCAACCACATAATTTGTGCAATTTGTCTCGAATGACTCTTCTCTGTAGAGAGTATGTCTTCCTCTTGAAAGGGGAAGAAGTACTCCTATGGGTTTTGTATTTTGGTTGCTCTTTTAGGTTTGGCATTATTAGGCTCAGTCACAATCGGTGATCTTGTAAGACACTCAACCATGCTAAGCATGCTCTCCTGAGCTTGCTTTTTGTGTTCTGCATATGTCATATGATCATAATTTTCCATTTGGGGTGGTTGGGTGGGTTCTAGTTTCTTGATTGGTTTGTGAGGTACACTGAGTAACGAATTAGAACTTGTTTCTATAAGAATATGGCACAACGGAAACAGATACAAGAGAAAGGACACTAAATAATGCAATAGAGAGAATGGAGAGAATTTTAAAATTTTGATTATACCAAACAAGAAATAGGTATAATATGATGGTGTTGTCCACCCATGCACTCTAGTGTAGAGCTTAGATGGTGATCTAGACAGACTCTGGATGGAGGGCATGCTAAGAGTATAGGGAATATATGCTCACAAGCATTGGATACCTTTGCTTGTGCTAACTATGTTGTTGCGTGTGACGAGTGAAGATCAATGCAAGGATGCAACAAAAAGATACTTAGGGCTCTTGTAAAGAATTCCAAGTTGTAGATGAGTGTGGGAGTGGGCTTGACAATAATCCCACATGGGAACTTTTGGGAGTTTTAGAGTTTTTGTATAAAAAGTGGCTCATTTGAGAGCTTATGGACACATTGGGCAAACTCATGTTTGAGCTCTCTTGAGACTAGCTCTCCCTCTTTTCCCATAGAGGTGCAAGCTCTTCTCTCTCCCCATCTACATTGTTGTAAGTTCTATTTTTGTTAATTCAATGCAATGAGTTGATATTTGTCTCTCTTCTCATGTCAATTCTCTAGTGTGCATGTTTCTTATTGATAGCTTTAAGGTTTGTGTGCATGCTAGGGAAATGAGTATTTGAGAATGAAGAATGCTTTGATCTTGTGTATGCAATAGCTAAGCTTTCTTCTTGTTTGGATGCATGGATGAGTGGGATGATGAGTGAGTGGGCAATAGCAAGATTGAGCTTGTGTGTGTGTTAAGTCTATGTCAATAGTAGTAGTATTCTTAGCATTCTCTCCATCAAATGGATAAGCTTTTGTGCACCGGTACGGGTTGAATCCCTAGCTCCGAAAGGGATGCAAATCCCATTGGATTGAGCTACGTGTGGATCATACTACTCTTGCTACAAGTGAGAGAGTTTTCCGTCTCTCCATTGGCGCCGCTGCTGGCGGGGAGAAGACTCAAATCTGGTTGAGAGTGTGCGGAAACCACCACTATTACCTCTTTTGGTTGCAAAACCATTGAGTGATTAGGTTAAGTTCGGGTGTGCAATCCCGGTGTGAGTGGATAAGGTTAGGATAAGAAAAAAACCATTGAGTGGTTGAGGTTTCTCCCGCATTGTTTTTTTAATGTTTTATTGCTTTTATTCCTGTTCAAGTACCATCATTATGCTTACATTCATTGTTTTTTTTGTCATTTCATGCTTTCATGCTTTTGCTAACATGTAATTAGTAAAAAAATAAAAATAAAAGAGGTGTGTTGCTAAGCTCTTCCATAGCTTATGCAAGCTCCATAGGCTCCCAAGCGTGAAGCTTGCTTAAGGAAGAGAGGAGAGAGGGAAAGAGAAGGGAGAAAGGAAAAAAAAAGAGGAGGAGAGAGGTTGCAAATTTTATTTTTTATTTTTGTTATATATATTTTTTATTTTTTATTTTTTTATTGAAACAGCCTTCTTCCATATCATATCCTTGATTTGCTCCACTGCAAGGGAGGAATTGTAACAATCATAGTCAAAAGAAGTTGGCAGTGTGAAGGCGTTGAAGAAGGCGTGTGGGGGCCGGCATTGAAGTTGGCAGCTGGAGGCTATTGGAGAGGCGGCTGGCAGCGAAGTGGGCGCAAGCAAAGTAAGTGGCGCTGCTGTGGCCAGCCCAGGCAATCTCAGTGGAGGTGGCGAAGGCGGAAGGCGCCTAAGGGCTGCAGCTGGCTAAAAAGAAGGTAGGAGCGGAGGCGAGAGGAAGCGACAGACGTAGAGGGGCTGTCGGTGAAGGTGAGCCTCAGCTGAGAAGCAGAGGCGGAGAAGTACAAATTTAAAAAAATAAATAATAAAAATAAAGCCAACCAGTGGCTGCTGGCATCAAGAAGGCGAAGCAAGCAGACCGCCGAAGACCATGAAGTTGGCTGACGGGTAGGCGGCCAAGAGGCGGTGAGGCGCAGCAAAAAGAAAAAAAAAGCTAACTGTCGACCTGCGTGGAGAATCAAAGTGGTAGGCGGCCAAGAGGTGGCGAGAGGCAGCAGAGGCCGATGAACGTGTGGGGGCCGGCGTTGCAGGCGACCCGCGTGGAGGCATTGAAGTGGAACGTGTGGGGGTCGGCGTTGCAGAAGGCCGCGTGGAGGCGCCAAAGAGAAGCAAAGGTCGAGGCGACTGGCAAGAAGCACGTGAAGGCAGCGAGAGCTGATAAGGTTAGTGATTTTTTGTTTTTTATTATTTATTTATTTATTTATTTTATTTTTGTTAATTTTCTTGTTAATTATAATTTTTTTAAAAAAATAAAAATAAAAATAAAAAACCATAAAACAATAATTTTTAAAAAAAAATAAAAAAAAGGAGAGAAAAGAAAGAAAAAAAACAATTTTTGTGTTTGTATTTTGAGTCCATTTTTCATTTTTTAAATTTCTGTAAAATTTTGCATAATTAGTGTAACTTGCATTGTTTTAAATTTTTGTAATTTTGTGCTTGTGTGTAATTAGTTTTTTTTTTTAAAAAGAAAAAAAAGGAGAGAAAAGAAAGAAAAAAACAAAAAACAAAAAACAAAAAAACAATTTTTGTGTTTGTATTTTGAGTCCATTTTTCATTTTTTAAATTTCTGTAAAATTTTGCATAATTAGTGTAACTTGCATTGTTTTAAATTTTTGTAATTTTGTGCTTGTGTGTAATTATTAAATAATAATAATAATAATAATAATAAAGAAAAAATAAAAATAAAAATTAAAAAAAAGAGAGAGAAGAAAAGAAAATAACAAAAATAGAAATAGAGAAAAATTCTGTAAATTATGTGTTTTTTTTAGAAATCCAAATTTTTTGCATATTCTGTAACTTTTTATTTCTTAAATTTCTGTGATTTTTTGCATAATTAGTATTTGTGTGTAATTAGAAAAAAAAAAGAAAAAAGAAAAAAGAAAAAAAAGGGATAGGTATTTATACACATACTCGTTTTAGTTGCATTTAGTGGTTAGATAGGGCTTAAAAATATATATATATATATACATATATATATATATATATATACATATATATATATATATATACATATATATATATATATATATATATTAAAAAGAAAAAAACAAAAAAACCAAAAAAACCAAAAAAACCAAAAAAAAATTGACCTTATGCACTTGCGGTCGGGACATCTTATAGACTCTGCCATAGGGCCTAGGGCACCTTCTAGAGTACCTACGCAGGAAAGTGGGACCCAATCAGTAGGAAATTTGGCAGATATTGCTGAAACCCTTTCCGAATCCCAATCTGATACCCTTTCCAGAACAACTAGCTCATTATCCATGGACAATCTAGGGCCGTCAAATAATCATCCCTTAGCCCCAAATAGGACACCCACAAGATCTTTTAATCCATTTGAAGCCGACACTATGGGGTTAACACTCAATGTGAGACTCCAATATGTCTACACGAATGCTCAAGGAGCTGAGATCTTTAGGGATCCACAACAACGGTATCTTGTTAAGATCGCAAACTTTTTCTCAGAACTTGATAGAGCACCTCTAGTCAATGACCAGGGTAACATGTACATGGGTGGAGATGGTGTTCGCTACGAAGTCACCTACCATCCAGAGAATGTAGACAAATTAGGGGAGCTCTCTAAAAGCGAGTTCTTAGACTTATCAAAGCTTTCCAGAGCAAGGGAGTCTAGAGATGATTGGCTCATTGAGCCGGACATGCCTGGACCCTCCAATGCCCAGTCCTCAAAGAGCCATCCATAGATGATTTACTTCAATGTAGATCTAAATTTGGAAACGGATAGGAAAGGCAAGAGCAAAATGGATCAGGGGACTGAGAACCAATGGGAGTTTGTACGACAGATTCCAGTGACAAAGGTCTTACAGGATGACCCACTTCAAGAGGTCTATAAGGACTCTTTAGAGGGATATTATGCCACAACTAGATTGCCAGAGCTAGATCTTCCTCTAGCACTTGTGGTGGTAGTTGAGAAGCTTGTAGGACACATGAACCGAATAGTTGATAAATGGGCCAATGAATACCGAACCTTAGATTGGAAGGAGATTCGGGAGCTCACGTGGAAAGGACAACCATTATTCATGGAAGTGTTCTCAACAAATACAGCTAAATCAGGAGAGACAACCTTTCTTGGAGAAACTGTTGCTCCTCCCCTACGAGAGTTCACTAGAGAGGGACCCTCAACATCAAAGTGGACCACTGCAAGTAGCCCAACTCTAGCACCAAGACATTATCCTACACCAAAAGTGCGACCACAGGTCACACCACAACAACGTTTTTCTCACTATGACAATCGGAGGGTAGGGGAGCCAACTCGGCCTCCCATAAATGCACCTCCTGAAATGCGGGTGACAAGATCTTTGGAGGGGGTTGGTGAGGCTGGTAACAGGGGACCCACACCAATTTGGGATGCATGTGGACCATCTTACCAAATATTTATAACATGTCTCCACCGCCCACTAATGACGAACTTAGTTCTCGAGGGAATATTCCCTATACCATTTCGGGCTCATCATCTCCTAACCATCAACGGTCACAAATACGACCCCTTCTAGCATATCTAAGCTGGGGTTCACACTAAAGATATGTGCACCAATGGCTTCTCCTCATAATGGGGGCTGTACGAATGTGCACCACACATCAATGTGAGATACATGCTGAGAGGCGAGCATTGAACATATACTAACACCCCCCCTGAAGATGAACTAAGGGTTTCTTGGCCTAATGCCAAGTCTATGAAGATGTTGAGTGAGCTGGTCCTTCCTAAGATCTTTGGTGAAGATGTTGGCGCAATTCTGCTTTTGTAGAACAGTACTCTAGCTCCACAATCTCATCCTCGATCAACTCCCGCACATAATGATACTGAATCTCAATGTGCTTTGTACGAGCATGAAACACAGGGTTCTTTGCAATGGCCATGCAAATCTGATTGTCGCATCGTAAGGTCATGGCTGACCTCACTAGAAATCCCATATCTGCTAGAATCCTCCTCATCCATACTGCCTCACAAGTAGTAAAACAAGCGGCCATGTACTCTGCTTTAGTTGAAGGAAGTGCCACTTTGGGTTGCTTCTTAATAATCCAAGAGAACACACTGGATCCAAGTGAGAAGCAATATCCAAAAACTGACTTTCTGGTGTCACGATCTCCAGCCCAATCGGAGTCACAATATCCCACTAAGGAGTCACCAGATATGTATGTAATTCCATACTCAAGAGTACCTTTGATGTACCTGAGCACATGCATTGCTACATTCCAATGACTTTCCCTTGGTTTGTTGGAGAACCTGCTCAACACACCAACTGAATAGCAAATGTCTGGTATAGTATTGCACAAGAAAATCAAACTCCCAACAAGATTCTTGTACATCTTGATCTCATCAAATGTGAAGTGTCCTTAGAAGAAAGCCTCAAGTTTACCTCCATTGGTGTACTTATTGGCTTGCAGTCTGTCATACCAAATGCCTTGAATATCTCTGTTGCATACTTCTGCTAAGAAATGAAGATCTTGTCAGCAAACCTCAATGCCCAAACAATAATGCAAGAGCCCCAAGTCTATCATCTCAAACTCAGAGCCAAGCCTTTCTCGTGTTTGCTGAATCAAGTCTTCGTGCTGCCAGTGATAATTAGGTCATCCACATAGAGAACAACTATCACATATTTGCCATCCTTTCTGAGTACATACAAGTTAGCATCAGATGCACTTCTAGAAAAACCGATATTTTTGAAAAAAGCATCTATTAGTTGGTACCATGCCCTTGGGGCTTGTTTCAGCCCATATAAAGCCTTCTTCAACCTGCAAACCTTATTTTCTGATTTGGGCAGCTCAAACCCTGTTGGCTAAGAAACATACACCTCCTCCTTGAGATGTCCATTCAGAAAAGCTGATTTTACATCCATTTGAAAAACTGGCCACTTCTTATTAGCAACCAAGGCAAGTACCGTCCGTGCGAATAGTGGTCATTCGAGCTGTTGGGGTAAAGGTTTCACTGACATCAAAACCTTCAACCTATGAAAAACCTTGTGCAGCTAGCCTAGCTTTGTATTTCTCTAATGAATCATTAGATTTATACTTAGCTTTCCACACCCACTTGGTGCCAATTACCTTTCGTTTTGGTGGCTGATCTACCAGCTCCCAAGTGTTGTTTTTGATGATGCTGTCATACTCTGACTGCATTGTTGCCTTCCACTTTGGATTTACCAGCTTCTTCTACATTTTTGGGCTCCTTCACTAAATCCATTATCTCAGCCCATCAAGGTCATATTGACAATGTGTTCAGAAGACCTTCTCTACTCCTCCATTCTCTTTGATCTACGTAAGCCATCTGCTGAAGTTTCTGCAACATTAGGTTGGGGGTTGCGATCATCAAAGAGCTACCTTACCCAGGTAGGAAGTGGCTCTCCTTTAGGTGCAGGGGCGGGCTTGTGTGATTTCTGAGGGTCTTCATCATCCGAAAACTCCTCCTCCTTCAGTTTTTTGGTGCTTGGGCTAGGCACATGGTGGATTATTTCTCCATTTGATGATAAAGTGGATGGATCCCTGTCCTCCATTGAATGTGGATGCTCCACAAACACCACATCTTAGCTGACCATTATCTTCTTAGCTTCTGGATCAAATAGTCGATAAGCCTTAGACTCTGTACTGTATCGAAGGAAGATACATTTCTTGCTTTTGGTAGCAGCAAGCTTAGTTCTATTTGCATCTGGTATATGCATGTAACATTCACAACCAAATGCTCGAAAATGAGAACATGAAGGCTTCCTACCCGAATAGGCCTCATATGGTGTGATTCCTTTGAGTGCCTTTGTGTAGGATCTATTGAGAATGTAAACTGCAATGTTGACTGCTTCAGCCCAGAAAGAGTCTAGTAACCCTTTCCCTTTCATCATGCACCTTGCCATTTCAACGACTGTGCGGTTGTTGGCATTCCACAAATCCATTTTGTTGAGGCGTATGTGCACCAGTGAGTTGGCACTTGATGCCATGCTCCTTTGGAGTATTCATTGAATTCACTAGAAGTGAATTATCCTTCTCGATCTGTTCAAAACTTCTTCACCTTATGTCCTATCTCATTCTCCACAAATTTATGCCATTGTTTAAACTTACCAAAATCTTCATCCTTATCACGGAGGAAAAAAACCTACATCTTCCTACTGTAATCTACTAACAGCATGGATCCCCCGAAATCAATAGTAGACATCTTACCACAAAGATCAGCATGTACCAACTCTAGAGAAGGCTTTGCCCGATTGTTGTCGTCTTGTGGAAATGCCTTCCGTTGTTGCTTGCCCATCATACAAGCCTCACATGATTCATGCAATTCTACAAATGCAGGTAAATTTTACACCATCCCCATTTTCTGCATCTCCTTTAGCATAACAAATCCGATGTGACCAAATCACTCATGCCAAAGTTTGCTTGTGCCCTTGTCTGCAATAACTGTAGAGCACTCAACTTGTACAAATTGTTATTCCTCACAGCTTTGCCAACTGTCTTCCCCACTCAGCATCATCTAGAATCTCTGCTCCTATTTTCTTGAAATGTACTTCAAGGCCATGATTTGTTATTGTAGCAACTGAGAGCAAGTTTCTCTTTATTTGAGGCACATAGAGCACATCAGATAGCTTCTTTTCTTCACCTCTAGCTGCCACAAATGAGATGGTTCCAAACCCTTTGGCTAGACATTTAGCATTATTACCGACAATAACATTGATGGATTCCTGTAAAGGTTGCCAGGAACTATACTAATCCTTTTTGCTGGTCATATGTCGGGATGCCCCACTATCCAACATCCATGAACAGCTAACAACTGGAGCCCTCAGCAGATGAGCATACCTCTTCTATGGTGACCCAGAGTTCTAACTCAGCTTGGGCGTTGTTGGCTGACTCCTTTCCCTTCCATGAAGTCTTCATGGTGCAACCCTCTCATTAGCCTCCTTCTTTCTGCAGTCTTTGACGGCATGACCCTTCTTGTCACAGTAATAGCACATACCAAAAAACTTCTTCTTCTTGGGATTTTTCTTCTTGTCTTCAGAAGTTTCCCCACCTTTTCCTTTTGCATCGGCCGTAAATGCAGTGTCACCACCATCATGGGTCTTGAACTACATCTCCTCCTAAAATAGCATAGCACTGAATTCTTCAAAAGAAAGAGGCAATACTCTAACCTGGGTATTTAGTGTTGTAACCAAGCCATCATACTTTGGCGTGGTAGAATTTGGATGCATCTCCAACTCTTTGTTGGTCTTTATGATTCCTAGAGCAGCCCCATCTGGTCTCGCGTAGATTTTTGATCTGAGAGATAAACACTTCTGTAGCCTCTCCTTCAGCAAACTTTTCAGCACCAAGTTGATTCTCTAGGATTTGAATCCTAGTCTGATTTCAGGTCTCATACTCATTTCTTAGTATATGGTCCAAGGCATGGATGCCTTCAGAGTAAGAACAGAATCACTTACACTGGTAACAATGGTGCAAAGTGCATTTTCATTGCATCGCTTCCATGCCCGAAGAAGAGCATCATCTGGTGGAATTTTATTCTTGTGTTATCGCTGGGGTCAATGGTTTCCACACCGGTTCTTGGTCCGTTCCTAGAACAGTCTCCAGCAGCTCATAGGAATCAAGGATGGCATTGATTTTGAACTTCCAAAGAGTGTAATTTGTCCCATCTAATTTTTCGTCACAATGAAGGCAGGTGGACGAATGCGCAGCACTGGAATAGCAACAGCAGCATCGGACCCTGAAACAGACATAACTCTAAGCTACTTCTATGCAAAGAAAGACTAGACTTTGTGTATTATTGTCGCTAAGAGCACCTAGTGCTCTTATACCATGTAAGAATATGGCACATCGGAAACAGATACAGTAAGAGAAAGTACACTAGATAATGCAATAGAGAGAATGGAGAGAATTTTAAAATTCTGATTATACCAAACAAGAGATAGGTACAATATGATGGTGCTGTCCACCCGCGCACTCTAGTGTAGAGCTTAGATGGTGATCTAGATAGACTTTGGATGGAGGGCGTACTGAGAGTATAGGGAATATATGCTCAAAAGCATTGGATACCTTTACTTGTGCCAACTATGGCCATTTATACTGCTACAGGTAGTGCGGTGGACACGTCCAAGATGTGGGTGGCTACGCTGCATTGACATGGCTCACTGCTCGTGTATTCATAACACGTCCCCACTGCCACTAATGATGACCTTAGTTCCAAGGGAATGTTCCAAGGGAATATTCCCTATACCACTTAACGCTCGTACCCCTCACGACCCCTTCTATGAGACCCTATTGCCCCCTCCGTGCACTGGATTCCTGATTGATAGTAGCGAAAGTAACTTCCTCTTACGCGGGGCAGTGTTTCCCACTCAAGACCTCGCCCTTGAATGTCCAAACATGAGACTAATCTGGTGGTCATTCTGAAACCGAAACCGGGAAAATTTCCCTTGTCCGGAAAACGGGGATGATTCCATCTTTTTGATTTTCTTAACGAATTTTCTAACGGGGTCAAGAGACTAAATTATCCTTCCCCTGATTAAACCAGATAGAAGGAAAACTATTACAGACTTAACTTGAAGAAATCAATACTTTTTTCCTAACCGAATCAGGCATAGCAAATGATCTAATCATTATAAGTCTTCAGGTTTTTATTTAACTCCACTGATTCCAGCCTCTAACCCCATCCGGCCCATGGGTTAGCCACCACCCAACCACTGGAATCGGTAGAACTAGACACACCCACCCATAATTGAATGCCTTTCTTAACTTTTGGTTTCGAATACAAATACGCACACACTCCTCTTTAAAACTTAACTTATAAAACAATCCATTGATAAAACAGTTATTGGTTATAGATGTCATAACTCAAAATTTTCATCCAATCCTTGTTTCTAAAAAAAAAACAGTATCACTCTGGACTCTCCGTTGAGAGACCAGCACAACGAGATCCAGTAAAACAGATTACAATAATCATTGGCCTATCATACAATCTTCCACGACATACGCATGGGTGTCCTAGGCACCCCGAGCCCGTGCATCGGCTGGTCAGAACCCTCCAGGATCCTCCTTAGGTGTCTTGGCACTTCACTCAGGGACCGCTTCGTCGGCCCTCGTCCATCATACTAGAAGCGCACCATTTTAACCGTACCGAGGCTGGTCAAGACCTGGGCAGGCTTTGCCGCGTGAGGTGTCCTTTGAACACTCCCCACCAGCTATTTTGCAACCGAACTTCCCTTAGAAAAACACATACCAAATGCTCCCTCCAGCATTCTGGCGTAAGACAGTCCTTTAAGAAAACAGGGTTTCTATGCAAGTTTTCAGTTTGATTTTTCTTTTGAATACAATGAGCATATCTTAAATCAGTTTCATGATCGAATTACTGAATTTTCATAACAGAATTTCTTGAATTCTGTAGCCTTGATCCATAGATCAATTCGAAGGGTCTTAAACTTAGTTTCAGATTTGGGAGTAGAGTAACAGTGCATAAACACTATTAAGCTTTTACAAAGGGGGAGGCTTCCATTCATAGGAAAAAGTGAGCCTCTAACCAAGCAAACTGATTTAGAATTTTCCAGATCAGTTTGGTCAATTTTTGACCATTTTTGGGTTAGTTCAGCTTACTTTTGGAACTAGACTTGAAATAGGAGAGAGGAGAGATGAAAATATCTTATTATTTTTTAGTTTAAAACTCCTCCACACATGTGAAATAGGTCCCTCCTTCATGAGGGGGAATCCCCACTTTGAGGTATCAAAAATTCTTTTTTTTTAATATTTCCTTTGGTCCTTAGTCCACTCTTCATCTTATGTGAGTATTTACTCATTTTTGGGGAAGTTTTTCTTTATTTCTTCAATTTATCTCCTCACTACATTTAGATTAATCTTATTGGTCCCTCAGAACCTTAATCCAAAATTTTCAAAAAATTTGGACTCTTAGGCTAAGTTCTTTTGTGCAAATTATAATTTATTTCTAATGCACCTTAGGAATTTCTTTTTAAACTTCTGTTTTGAGAGAATTTGTTTTAATAAGAAAGGATATTTTTTCATCCAAAGATATTTGAAAATTGAATTACCTCTCTCAAGAACATTTTCTCTCTGTAGGCCGAAACATGTAGAAACAAGATCTTTTATTATTCAAAAAAGGGGATTGATTACAGGGGAAGAAACTGGACAACTTGAGGGGCTGGGGAGGAATCTTACATCCTCTCCCGCTTGAAAAACGCGAGATGTCCTCATCTTGCAAACTGGGGGTAATCCCGCATCAGTTCGGCTTCTTTCTCCCAAGTGGCATTTTCAAAAGGATAGAACTTCCATTTGACTAATATTTCTCTTAGAATTCTGTTCCTGAGAACCTTCTCTCGAACATCAAGGATTTCTTCAGGTTGGAATTCCATCAGTCCTTGGGTTGAAGAAGTCAAGAGTTCATATTAAGCACATGATTTGGGCTTGGTACGTACTTCTTAAGTAAGCTGACATGAAATACATTATGTACTTTGAGATAAGGAGGCAGAAGAAGTTCATAGGCTAAGTCACCTACTTTCTTTGTAATCAGATATGGCCCACAGTATCTTGGGGATACTTCTTGTACTTCCCAAGAGATAGAGAACTTCTTTTGGGACATACTCAAATGAAAACCATATTTGCTTCTTCGAATTTTCTGTATGACCTCTTCTTATCTGCATACTACTTCTGTCTATCATGGGAAGCTTTTATATCTTTGCGGATTGACTGCATCTGCTGCTCCATGTCATCAAGCATCTATCTGGACATCTCGATCCTAATCAATGAGTCAGACCAAGTTAATGGTGTAGGCAGTCTTGTCCATACAGAGCTTTGAAAGGGCTCATCCCAATACTTTGAAAGGGCTCATCCCAATACTTTGGTGATAAGAAGCATTATAGGCAAACTCAACTAGGTGCAGATAGCTTAGCCACTTTTTGGGTTCCCTGCCCACAGCATGACCGAAGTATATCTTTGATTACTTGGTTCACCCTTTTTGTTTGACCATCGGTCTCGGGGTGGTAAGCTTTGCTGAGATCCAAGAAAGTTTCTACTGCTTCAAAAAATGTAGTCCAGAATCGTGACGTGAACTTGGGATCTCAATCACCTATTCTCCTGGGTAGGCCATGCAATCTAAAGATTTCCTTGAGGAACACACTAGCCACATCCACTGCAATGTAGGTTTCTTTTACTGGAATCAGATGGGCAACTTTGGTTAGTCTATCAACTACCACGAAGATGGAGTTGTAACGTAATTGCATTGAAGGTAGTCCAGTAATAAAATCCATACACTGATACATTCCCACTTCATCTGGGGGATGTCTAATGGATGTAATTTCTCAGGCATTTTTACTCTCTTGGCTTTGACTTTCTGACAAATCAGGCATTGACGTACATGGTTAAGTACATCCCTTTTTTCCAGGCCAAAAGAAGCTTTTCTTTACAGACATGTAGGTCTTGATCAAACCTTGATGTCCTGCTATAAGGCTATCATGGGCTTCATTCAGAATTTGACCCTTAGTTCCCTCATCATTGTTGGGAATGCATAGCCTGTTATATGTAATACATAACTCCTTCATCCAGGCTGTACCCTTGAACTCGGTTCAACTCCTGAGGGGTTTTGCATACATCCAAGCTGTACCCTTGAACTCGGTTCAACTCCTGAGGGGTTTTGCTTTCTTGCATAAGTAGGGTAGCAATAGGGCCAAAGAATCCATCCTGCATGATCTTCTCTCTTGCATAAGTAGGGTAGCAATAGGGCCAAAGAATCCATCCTGCATGATCTTCTCTCTTGCTTCATTAATCAATGGGTTTGACACCACTGTGATTTGCAAGCAAGGAGGCTTTTCTGCTGAGGGCATTTGCTACCACATTTTCTTTGCCTGGGCGATACCTGATTTCAAAATCAAATTCTTGCAAGGTCTCTATCCACCTTCTTTGGCGCATGTTGAGATCCTTCTGAGTGAAAATCCACTTTAAGCTCTGATGATTTGTCATCAAAGTGAATCTTTGACCCAGTAGGTAATGTCTCCACAACTTCAAGGCATAGCCTATTGAAAGTAACTCCAGGTCGTGGACAGCATAATTTCTCTCATGCGTCCTGAGTTTTCGGGATTCATAGGCCATTGCATGACCTTCCTGCATGAGTGCACCTCCCACGGCAAAACCACTGGCATCAGTTTTACTACCTCAAAGGGTAGAGATAAATTTGGCAACTTTAGAACGTAATTGGTTACCAAGGCGGTCTTCAACTTATCAAAAGCAATTTGACACCTGGCAGACCATTGAAATGGGATATTCTTTTTGAGAAGATTAGTGAGGGGGGAAGCTATGAGAGCATACTTAGGTATAAAAATTCTATACCAACCAGTTAATCCCAAGAATCCTCTGACTTCTTTCACTGTCTTTGGTTCAGGCCAATCTATGAGACTGCTTGGACTTTTGCAAAATTTGGAGAAATTCCGTCTTTGGATACCAGAAAGCCCAAGTATTCAACATGGTCGTGGGCAGAGAAAGTGCATTTGCTCTTTTTCGCAGAGAGTTGGTGCTTCCTTAGAATCTCAAGAACTTTTCGAGCATGAGCTTCATGGTCAGCTGCATTCCTTGAGTAAATCAGAATATCATCAAAGAAAACAAGAACAAAATCATCCAAGTATTCTCTGAGAATGTCTTGCATTAGGCGATTAAATGTAGCTGGGGCATTTGTCAATCCAAACGGCATGACTATAAATTCATAGTGCCCATATCGAGTATTGATGGTGGCTGTCTTCGCGATATCTTGCTCATTAATCCTGATTTGGTAATACCCTGATTTGAGATCTATCTTTGTGAAGATTTGGGCTCCACTTAGCCTGTCCAGAAGCTCATCAATTTTTGGGGATTTAACGTTCCATCTTTCATTTTCTGAAAGAGAACTGGCGTTCCCCAAGGTGAAACAGTGGGACAAACCCTTGTTCTTACAGCTGCCTAAACAGTGGGACAAACCCTTGTTCTTACAGTTGCCTAAGCTGTTCCTTGAGTTTAATGGCTTCAGGGGACTGGCATTCTGTACGTGCACTGGGCTACAGGCTGAGCTCCAGGGGTCAATTCTATCACATGATCTACTTCCCGAATTGGAGGCATCTGTTAAAATTACAGCAATGTGGATCAAATGCTAGAATCAACATCATTAACAAGGTGATTAGATGATAATTAAGACGTGATTAGTGAGTAATTAACTAATAGCTTAATGTAGGCATGGATAATAAAAAACGAGCAAGTTCAAAGGCAGAGATATGCATCTTCATTGGTTTGTTTTGGAACAGAGACGTTATAGATGCTATAACCCTACCACTTGTGAGATGTGAGTAAGTAGAGATGTTGTCTGGTATGCACCAGTGAATGCAACAAAACATGTAGAGATGCAAGAAGTATTAATTTTTCCCTGTGACATGTACAACAAGTGCTTAGTGGACTTGGAGAGTCCTCTAGCACCAATGGATCTAATGTTTTAGGTGAAAATGCATGTAATAAAAATATTGAATCTCCCCTTACATGTTGAAATTATGGCATTGTGATGAACTAGAATCAACATCATTAACAAAGTAATTAGTAAATAATTAAGACATAATTAGTGGGTAATTAACAAATAGATTAATGTAGGCATGGATACTAAAAAACCAGCAAATTCTCATTAGGCCAATGCCTCAATTTATAGAGTTTACATCCAAGCATCTAATCCCACTGATTTCTCCTTGATTCACTCCACCTCTTTTGCTTGATTCTCTCCACCTCTCCCAGAATATCTCCACACCTCCTAAATCTCCTCATGCTACCCTTTATTCTCTCCCAATAGATTCTTCTCACCTTTTCACAGGTTCTCTCACATTTACATATTTTCTTTTACAGCCTCTAGCCAAGGGCTTGTTCTCGCACACACCCTATTCACGTGTATATTTCAACACCTCCCCTCAAGTGAATACTCCTAGCACACCTGGACCCTATACCAAGTTTCCCTCTTATTTGATAGTCCGCGACTAGTGCCTCAAGTCCCTAAACTCATAGTCCTTGACACTCTCTCTCTCTATGGGTCCAAGGCTACTACAAGTTCCCATGACCTTGACTAAAGTGCTCACACATACATCTACCACATGGCCTACATCATCGGCAGCTCAGAGGTGGTTTTACTCTATTGGGGTAGGTTACATTGGGTTGTGGGGTTTCTCTCTCTCTCTCTCTCTCTCTCTCTCTCTCTCTCTCTCTCTCTCTCTCTCAAAAAAGATGATCTGACTCCTCTTCCTTAGGAGCCTCCATGAAGTTTGCCGATGTCATTCCTTCTCCACTAGGTTTGCTATAGCAGTCTCTTACCATGTGTCCTGGCTTTCCACAGTTGTGGTGGCAAGTGAAGGTCCTTCCTCCTACTCTGCCTCTTCCTCGTCCTCGTCCTCGAGAGAATCCTCCTCGGGTAAAGAATGCTTTTTCTTCTCCTCCTGCTGAGTCGAGCCATTTCTTCTCTTTACCTCTGCTGCTCTCTTGCTCTAGTAGAGCTCCTTCTATCTCGTGTGTAGCTTCAATTCAGGTACATTCTTTAGTGTTGCTACAATGTTTTCATATTCACCTTTGTCCACACTCTTCAAAAGCACTGCTAGTGCCTCATCATCTTCTACCTTTTTGCCAATAGCTGCCAGTTGTTGCTTAATGCTTTTATATCTGTTCAAGTGTGTGATTAAAGGTTCACTTTCCTTCATATCCAATTTGTAGAATTGCATTAACAGATTTATCTTTGAATTTTTAGCTTGTGTGCCAAATAATTTATTGAGTTCATCCCATGCATCTTTTGCCCATTGTATCCCTGTGATGTGATGAATGATTTCATCATTTAAACTGAGTGCAATAAGTCCCAATGCTTTTTCATTCCTGCTCTTCCACTCATTTCCCCCTCTCACCTCTGGGCTGCCTGAGTCTCTGACGCTGATTGGTATTGACGTTAATACATCGCCCTCCAGAGAACCACATATGCTGATGTCACTCTATTAGATCAGGAAAGTATAGATCCTCAAAGTGACAAGTGAGTCTCACTCTGCTTTCTCGGGTTGAAGCGGAGTTGATGAGATTTTCGAAGGCAAAGGCGATCATATCCTGACTTTGGGAAAGTCCAGGAATGCTAGACAGATTTGGGGTATCCATCTAAAAATCCAGTTCAATTTATGAGTTTTCAATTTATGAATTCATTTCAACATAATCTTAGCAATTGAAAATATTATTTCTTATATTTACTTTAAAATTTTAGGCAATTTCTGCTATTTCATAAGTTAACAGCAATGCTCTGATGTTAGCTGTGAGACCCCATTGCCCCCTCCATGCACTGGATTCCTGATTGATAGCAGCAGGTGGAAGTAACTTCCTCTTGCACGGGGCAGGGTTTCCCACTCGGGCCCTCACCCTCGAATGTCGGGACATGAGACTAATCTGGTGGTCATTCTGAAACCGAAACTGGGAAAATTTTCCTTGTTCGAAAAATGGAGACGATTCCACCTTTTTGATTTTCTAACGAATTTTCTAACGGGGTCAAGAGACTAAACTATCCTTCACCTGATTAAACCAAATAGAAGGAAAACTATTACAGACTTAACTTGAAGAAATCAACGCTTTTATCTTAACCGAATTAGGCACAGCCATTGATCTAATCATTAAAGAAGTTTTCAGGTTTTAATTTAGCTACTCGAGTTCTAAGCGTATTCCTATTATTCAATTTCATTATTAAAACTCCATTGATTCCAGCCATCCGGCCCATGGGTTAGCCACCACCCAACCACTGGAATCAGTAGAACGAGACAACTATTCACCCACCCATAATTGAATGCCTTTCTTAACTTTTGCTTTCGAATACAGATTCGCACACACTCCTCTTTAAAACTTAACTTATAAAACAATCCATTGACAAACAGCTATTGGTTACAGATGTCAACTCAAAATTTCCATCCAATCCTTATTTCTTTAAAAAAATAGCATCACTCTAGACTCTCCGTTGAGACCAGCTGGTCAGCACAACGAGATCCAATAACAAATTACAATAATCATTGGTTCATCATACAATCTTCCATGACATACGCATGGGTGTCCTAGGCACCCCGAGCCCGTGCATCGGCTGGTCAGAAGCCACGAGGATCCTCCTTAGGTGTCCTGGCACTTCACTCAGGGATTGCTTCATCGGCCCTCGTCCATCATACCGAAAGCGCACCATTTTAAGCGTACTAAGGCTGGTCATCAAGACCTGGGCAAGCTTTGTTGCGTGAGCTATCCTTTGAACACTCACCACACCACTTACTACAATCGAACTTCCCTTAGAAAAACACATACCAAATGCTCCCTCCAAGCATTCTGGCGTAAGACAGTCCTTTAAGAAAATAGGGTTTCTATGCAAGTTTTCAGTTTGATTTTTCTTTTAAATACAATGAGCATATCTTAAATCAGTATCCCAAAACTTCATGATCGAATTACTGAATTTTCATAGCAGAATTTCTCGTATTCTATAACCTTGATCCACAGAGCAATTCAAAGAGTCTCAAACTTAGTTTCAGTTTTGGTAGGAGATTTGAGTGTATTTTCTAGAATTGGTCACATCTTATTTCCTCGAAACTGATTAAAGAGTTTGATGTCTTGGTCTCATAGGTTGATTCAGGGTTCGAGTCTGATAAGGTTTTTCCTGAACTATCTTTCTCGAAAAGGGGGTGATATTACTATTTTACTGAATTTCATTCATTGATTGAATATTCACTTAACTGATTTCTAAATTAATCACGAATTCTGATGATGAGGAATAAATTAATCATTGATGTGAATATTTTAACTTCGATAGATTTTTTGAATTTTATCTTTACAATCCGAGTGAATATAAAACGATAGAAATTTCTCTCTCAGAGTATTTACTTATTCATTTATCAAATACCCATAGAAATTAAACATAAAATTAAAGAGAAATCTAATTTTGATATAAAAATTCTTTATGCATCTATTTATGCATAAAAATCAACTTTAATGGGAATAACACTTTTATATAAAAGAAAATCCTTTTATGCATCTATTTATGCATAAAATCAATTTTAATAGGAATAACACTTTTAAAATAAAAAGAATTTCTTTATGCATCTTTTTATGCATAGAAATTAAATTCAATGAAAATAGCACTTTTATAATAAAATAATTTCCATTATGCATCTTTCCATGCATAGAAATTAAATTCAATGAAAATAACACTTTTATAATAAAAAATTTTTCATTATACATCTTGCTATGCATAGAAATTAAATTCAATGAAAATAACACTTTTATAATAAAATTTTTTTTTCATTATGCATCTTTCTATGCATAAAAATTAAATTCAATGAAAATAACTTTTTTATAAAATTAAAAAAATTCCATTATGCATAGAAATTAAATTAAATGAAAATAACACTTTTATAATAAAAAAATTTTCATTATGCATCTTTTTATTCATAGAAATTAAATTCAATGAAAATAACACTTTAATAATAAAAAAATTCCATTATGCATATTTCTATGCATAGAAATTAAATTCAATGAAAATAACACTTTTATAATAAAAAAATTTCCATTATGCATCTTTTTATGCATAGAAATTAAATTTAATAATTAATATCAATGATATCCATGCATATTCATAGGTGAATATGTACATGGAGTAAATAATAATATGTCTTTTAGAATGCACAAACGGTGGGAATTACTCTTTTAGAATAAATAAACTTTCTTTTCCACAAAATTCAAGAAAATTTTGCCATAACCTCCTTTTTGTATAGCTGACCATTTCTTAATTTTTAACATTCTATTTTCTATTTATTTTAACCCCAATAAGATATAAAGGACTCTAATCTACATAATTTTCAATTTCAAGAGAGTAAACAATAAGAAAAGTTTAATCAATTGATTTGTTAATCATTCTAGGATAAAGAAAGGCTGAAGTTTTAAGGAAGAGAAGGGGATGGCCTTTTCTTCAAGGCATAGCATCAGAATTCACTTTAATTCACATGTTATCACATTCATTCACATCCTATATCATTCATTGATATTCTAATTCACATGACATCACATCTCATCTATTCATTCACATTTATCTGATTCGCATCACATATCATCACATCTATTTACCTTTCATTCTCATCACTTCTATTCTCATCACATCCATCCATCCATCCTTTCCCATCTATTTGATTCGCATCACATATCATCACATCTATTTACCTTTCATTCTCATCACTTCTCATTACATCCATCCATCCATTCTTTCCCATCTATCTGATTCGCATCCCATCTCATCACATCTATTTACCTCCCATTCTCATCACATCTATCCATCCATTCATTCCCATCTATCTGATTCGCATCACATATCATCACATCTATTTACCTCTCATTCTCATCACTTCTATTCTCATCCCATCTATCCATCCATTCATTCCCATCTATCTGATTCACATCCCATCTCATCACATCTATTTACCTTTCATTCTCATCACATCCATCCATCCATTCATTCCATTCATTCCCATCTATCTGATTCACATCCCATCTCATCACATCTATTTACCTTTCATTCTCATCACATCCATCCATCCATCCATCCATTCATTCCCATCTATCTGATTAGCATCCCATCTCATCACATCTATTTACCTCTCATTCTCATCACTTCTATTCTCATCACATCCATCCATCCATTCATTCCCATCTATCTGATTCGCATCCCATCTCATCACATCTATTTATAGAATGTAAGAGAATTCTTATTTTTGATATAAAGATTCTTTACGCATCTATTTATGCATAAGAATAACTGCAATGGAAAATAACACTTTTATAAAAATCCGTTTATGTATCTATTTATGCATAAATTTAATTTTAAGGAGAATTAAACTTTCGAAATAAAAATAAATCTTTTATGCATCTTTCTATGCATAAATTCAATTTTAATGAGAATAACTCTTTTGAAATAAAAATAAATTTCTTTATGCATCTTTCTATGCATAAAATCAAAGTTAATGAGAATAACTCTTTTGAAATAAAAATAAATTTCTTTATGCATCTTTCTATGCATAAGGAAATTGATGAGAACAACTCTTTTGAAATAAAAATAAATTTCTTTATGCATCTTTCTATGCATAAAATCAAAAATTGATGAAAGTAACGCTTTTATAAAAAAATTCTTTTATGCATCTATTTATGCATAAATTTAATTTTAACGAAAGTAGCACTTTTATAATAAAAAACTCTTTTATGCATAAAAATCAATTTTGATGAAAGTAATACTTTTATAATCAAAATATTCCCAATATGCATCTTTCTATGCATAGAAATTAATTCTAATGAAAATAACACTTTTATTATAAAAATATTTCTAATATGCATTTTTCTATGCATAGAATTAAAATAACACTTTTAGAATACACAAGCGATGGGGATTACTCTTTTTGAATAATAAAAGATAAAACTTATTTCACAAAATTTAAGAAAATTTTACCATAACCTCCTTTGTATGGCTGACCATTTTTTAGTTTTTTTCATTCTCAAGTTACTTAGAAATTATCCCAAATGGTTTAAAGCATTCTAAACTAACCAAATTCCACTTTTTAAAGAGAAACAATATGAAAAGTTTAATTCTAACAATTTGATTACACATCTAGGATAAAGAAAGGCTGAATTCAAGAATGAAGAGAGGGGGAAAGCCTTTCTGACAAGGCATAGCATCATTTTTCATTTTAAAGAAAACAAAAATTAGAAAACCATTAAATGGAATAAAGAAAAAGTAGGATTTCTAGCTTACATGAATTTTTGTGAGCTTTCCTTTGGCTTGATGGTTTGAAGGATCTACTCTTGTTTGCAACAAGAGTGGCCACCAATTCTTTTGAAGAGGAAATGGTCAAAAACTAATGAATTATCAATAAATTCACTGTTTTTGGCTCTGGGGAGGAGTAGAGTAACAGTGCATAAAATACTATTAACCATTTACAAAGGAGAGGCTTCATTTATAGGAAAAAGTGAGCCTCTAACCAAGCAAACTGATTCTAGAATTTTCCAGATTAGTTTGGTCAATTTTTGACCATTTTTAGGTCAGTTTAGCTTACTTTTTGGATCTAGTTGAAGCAGAAGAGAGAAGAGATGAAAATATCTCATTATTTGTGAGTTTAAAACTCAACCACACATGTGAAATAGGTGCCTCCTTTATGAGGGAAATTTCCCCACACTGAGGTGGCAAAAATGCATCATTTCTTCTAAATATCTCTTCTTTTTTAACTAATAATCTTGTCCTTAGTCAACTCTTCATCTTGTGTGAGTATTTACTCATTTTTGGGGGGATTTCCTTTTATTCTTCAATTTATCTCCTCCCTACATTTGGATTAATCTAATTGGTCCATAGGAACCTTAATTCAAAAATTTTAAAAAATATGGACCCTTAGGCTAAGGTCCTTTTTACCTTATTTCAATTTATTCCAATTGCACATTGGAAGTTTCTTTTTGAATATCTGTTTCAGGGGAAACCATTTTAGACACTAGGAGGATTTTTATATTTAAAAATATCTCAATTTTGAATTACCTCTCTCTAGATATTTTCTCTCTCTAGGCCAAAACAGGGTAAAACAGGATCTTTCTTTTATTTTAGAGAGGGGAATAATTATAAGATCAGAAGGGGAGGTTTTTACACCTGCACACCTCAAAAGCCAGAGGGAGGAATCTTACAAGGCTAAGGTCTTTTGTACAGATTATAATTTATTTCTAATGCACCTTAGGAATTTCTTTTTAAACTTCTGTTTCGAGGGAATTTATTTTAATAAGAAAGGATATTTTTTCATCCAAAGATATCTGAAAACTAAATTATCTCTCTAGAACATTTTCTCTCTCTAGGCCGAAACATGTAGAAACAAGATCTTAGGGAAGAAATTGGATATCTTGAGGGGCTGGGGAGGAATCTTACACCTTCCAGCATCTAAACTGGGTTCCCACTAAAGATATGTGCACCAATGGCTTCTCCTATAATGGGGGCTGTATAAATGTGCACCACATATCAATGTAAGATACACGCTGTGAGAGGCGGGCATTGAACATATACTAACAGTTTCATCGTCACTAAGTGATGTACTAGAACTTGTTTCATTTTCTAACTTTCTTTTGGATCATCAGGTTTTCTTTATGTTTGTCCATGTGTCGAGATTGAATTTTCTTTTGGGCTTTTGTATCCTGTGGTATCGCGCATATGGGTTTTATGGTTTGTGTGGTGGCTTTTGATGTGGATGCTTCTACATCATGTGTAGCTTTTGGCTCTTTTGGGTTTATGTCCTCCATAGGCTCCTTTTCATCGTCCTTTAATTCAACCTTAGTTTTGATAGTTTGTTGTCCCTTGTTTTTCTTGGGTTTAGAAGGTTTTGTTTTCTCTTTTGGGTTCTTCTTTAAAGCATGTTTTTCTACCCATGTTGAGGTATTTTCTTTTGAATTCTTTTTGATCGTTTCTCGTGCCTTGGCTTGTAAGCATGTAAGCACATTCAAAGGTACCGTGGACAATTTTGATCGTTTCTCGTGCCTTGGCTTGTAAGCATGTAAGCACATTCAAGGGTACCGTGGACAATTACCGGTTTTATACACTCAAGATGTTTAGAGTTGTATTTTGTGAGACAAGTTGCATTGAAGCAACTCGTCTCTTGGGCAATATTGGAGTTGTATTTTGTGAGACAAGTTGCATTGAAGCAACTCGTCTCTTGGGAAATCTTGGAACATGTGATCAATGCCACATCGTTCATACATGGGGTGCAAAGTGTCAGTGACTATGGGCATGGAAGTATTCCAAACTATGTAGTCTGCCACTTTGTGAGGTCCATGACAATAGAAACATTGAAGTGTTCGATTAACTTCTTCCTGAGTAGTTTCTATCCCTTGTACTATTTCTGTCTGGTGCATGGGAGATGGAGGTTTTGAGTCAATTGTTCATGAATTGGGACACTTTTTAGTATCATGATCAAAATATTTACAATATATGTAGTATAGAAAAATAGGTGCCTTGTATGCACAATGGGGATTGGGATGGTCATAGTGATTGCACTGAACACAAGGAATTTTGCTCCTCACTTGCACAGGCATTAAGGATGGTGGTTGGTTTTGAAGGAGCTCATCCTCTCTTAGAGATGTCAATTGAAAGCTTTTAAGCAAGGCTGCATAGAATTCGGGGAATGACAATTCCGAGATCAATCTTTCTTTTGCCATTGCTTCACTTGGTTTAGATGAGGAATAACTTGTAGCATGATCATCTTTCTTTTACCATTGCTTCACTTGGTTTAGATGAGGAGAAACTCGTAGCATGATCATCTTCCAACATGTTGTCATCTAAACGTACTGTTTCTTTACAACATTGATGGAATGTTTTTGGGTTGGATACAATGATCAAGTTGTGTAAGCTATTTTTCTTTAAGCCCATCATGAAACATCTCTTCAATTGAAAATCGTTTAATTTTTCCCATGACTCACATCGTGAGTCCAAGAGTTTTATCCGAAGAATAAAGTCTCTAATGGATTCATTTGGTTTACGCTCAATTGAATAGAGTTCTTTTACTACACTCCACCGATCATCTTGTATGGAAAGGCCATGTATAAAGGCTGACTTCAAGGTTCTGAAGTTGGTATTGATCGTCGACATCAATGTGATAAACCATCGACTAGCTTTTCTCTCTAAGCATAGGTTTAATGCATGTACACCTTGGTGGGGCAGTTTGGATTTCCAAAGGCCTCACATCCCTATTCAAACATTTGTATATAAATTGAAATAAGATCAATTGTGCCATCGTATTTGCCCATAATTTTAGAAATTTGTACGGCTATATGTTTGTATGAGTCACTTTGTTCCAAGGTTGATGTGTACGTACTGTACGTTGTGTATATGTACGTACTGTACGGTGTTCCATACAGTAAAATTTTTTATGTACGTAAAAATACGTACCATTGGCAAACAATAGGACATTCAACACCTTTCTACATTTAAGGTACATAAAACATTCAAGAATCAAAATAAACCACTTTGCATGTACTAATTTCAAAACACACATCATATAATTGACACAATGGCACATTGTATATCTGTTAAGACAAAATAGACGTAGAAAGACTCATACTAGAGCATACAAATAACAAATGTCTGATGTCAAGAGTCAAGACTCAAAAGTAAAAAACACTAAGCAATAACAAAGAGTCTCGACTCGACTCTCGAGACTCTACTCTCTGAATCTCAAAACTCCTCATCGGATGAGGATGATGACACTCCTAAAGAGAGCAAGTCCCCATCTGTCAGGATGTTGCCCTCTTCATCATACTCTGGCTCTGCCATCATACTCTGCTGTCCTGGATCATCATCCTCCGTAGGCTGAATGAGAGGAACAGCCTCATTTGCCCGTCTCCCCGAGGAGTACGGACAGGAAGATTTCCTCGCCGAATGGTCTCTCGTCGTCGTGAAACTTCTGGATCTGCATCTCGCCCGACTAACGGGAGATTGAGAACTCGCGCACGTGACCTCGTCACATGTCGATCCACACTCTCTAGCTCTCTATGCGGCATGCGAATAATCTCCTCCTAATCGTTTCTCACAAGCTGCTGCTGCTGCTGCTCAGTCTCCTCTGCACTCCCCTCCGAGACCAACTTCAATTTTGATGGATCTGTCTGTTAAAAAACAAAATGCAATTCAGTGTTCACATTATTAACAGCATAGAAAGTAGTAATTAGTAATTACAAATATTCGCTTGTAATATGTATAAACGCTAGCCCAAAGTTTCAACTTTCTAACCTGCTTGGGTGTCCCCAAAGCGTGGTAATCTCACACAAGCTTCATATTTGCTCGGCAGTAGCCTATCTCTCTAGCTGTGCAGTGCTGAGTCGATTACAGATCTTCATGTGAATTAGCGAATAAGCGCTCCAATTGCACTCGCATCCACCAGCAGAGCAATCCTGCATGTCACATGTGACGTGTCAATGGTGACAGATTACAATGGAAATTGGACATGGTCATAGACAATAGACATTAGACAATGAACCATGGTCCCAGGTCCATAACACATGTATGGAAAATATAAAGATAGAAAACTTTACCTGTGAGAGGACACGTAAAGCGATACGAGTGAGCTTTGGAAGACCTTGTCTTCCATAACTCTGCTACCATGTAAGAGAGAACTTTGTTGCCTCCGGCCTCAACGCCATAGCTCTAGTAAAGGATGACCCTAAATTATTTTCATAGCTAGCGATCTCTGCATCAATGTCTAACTGCTCATCCTCCTCGCAAATCAAGCCAATGTATGCATCCTTGCCCTTTAGTAGACTCCTGTCATTAAAAAGAGTTGGCTTCTTGTAGAAAGGATGAAGCAATGCAGCCATCGCATGAATGGGCCGACTCATAAATGTCCATCTCTTGTCTACAATAGCCAAGATCTCTTCCCAACTGTAAAAGCATTGACGCAACATTAGTTAACAGGCTGAATTTTGATTATAGTATTATACATTATAGTATTTAATAGAGTAATCATTACAGAAGCAAGTACATCAAGCGCCAATGATCTACAGCCTCTGATGTGTGTCTTCATCTCTGAGAAGAGATGATAGACTAGGCCCATGGTGGAGCCCTCCATGTCTGTGACATGCAGCAACACATAAATTGGCTGCAATGCTTCTATCATAGCCTGCACCTCTGACCAAAAGGACTCATCAAGCACCCGCCGCTGTATGTATCTAGTGGACTCCTCCTGTGCGTGATGCATCTCTCTCCACTTTGGGTCCACTACTGTCTGTAGAAGTGGATCCCTCACTGCATAGAGTCGCTGCAACACAAGATACATATATGCAAATCTGGTCTTCAAGGGCCGCACCATGTTAAGTGTACTGTGACTCCTAAAGATAGCCAATTCCTTGTGCTTTTTGCGGAAAAAAGTAGTCATTTTTGTGGCATCGAAAACAATAGGCAACACCCATGTTAACTTCCCTATGTCCTCCATCAACAAGTCAAGACAGTGAGCTGCACATGGAGTCCAAACAATGTTCTTAAACTCTGCCTCGATCATCTCACCCATAGCCTTGCAATTGGAGGCGTTGTCAGTAATAACTTGCACCACATTCTCTGGGCCAACCTCAAGTATAGCCTGCCGGATGTGCTCATAGATAAACTCACCTGTAATCCGCTCTCCAGCCTTTCCTGCATCAACAGCACGCAAGAAGTACGTGCCAAGGCAAGATGACACAAGAATATTAATGATGTGTCGCCTACGAATGTCACTCCAGCCATTTGAAATGATGGTGCACCCAAACTGCCCCCAACCTGCCTTCACTGGTACCAATGCCTTATCTATCAATGCTTTCTGCTCCTCAAGCATAGTGGTCCGCATCTTATTGTATTCCAACCCCGACCAATCCTCTGTGTGTCCAACCTGGGCTATGGCTCTGACCATCCTCTGCCATTGCTCAGTCCTCAAGACATGAAAGGAGATGTTGCACTCAATGAGAGTGCGAGCAATCTGCATCTCAGCCACTTTCTGGCGCTCCTTCACCCAAGAAAGAGAGGCCACTCGAGAAGGCAAGGTAGTCTGCCTTGGTACATGCATCTCTCCATCATCCTCCACATAGTCCTGCTGCTCATGCATGGTACGAGCCCTCTTCCTACTGCCAGAGGGCTGCTCCTCCTGAACCTGTGAAGAACCACCCAAGTCTCCCAAGAGTGCATCATGGAGAGCATCCTGTGTCTGTTGACTGCCTTTCACCTTTTTCCCTACACCCATTGCTGGAAAATTCTCAGCAATCAACTTATCCCTAATGTCCTTTGGTACTGCCTTGCACCCTGCACAGTTATTGGTTGTGCCAATGCCTGTCAAGTGCATAACGACACGAGAAATGGTACTGGTGAGCTGAAAGTTGCAATACTTACATTGCCATCGTCGCGTGCCAGATCCAGCTTGCCCTGGCGTGTTGACAATGCGGATGACATTGGTGTGCTTTTGCCAATACGGGTTAGTTGGCTTAGGCATGATGGCTCTTGAGACTTTTGTCTGCACCTGCCAACTGCGCAGCACATATGCAAAGGACTCAGGAATAACTTATAAGCGGCAAGCCAGAGGTCTTGCGTGACGCGGAGAAAGAGATAAGACTCAAGAGGGAGAGAAAGAGAGAGAGAGGAAGATGCTCAGTTTACCTACACGCATGCCAAAGTTCCAACGTTGTGCAAATGTGTTCGCCTCGTCTTTTTTGATAATTTTCTGCTCTCGCCTCTCTGTAACGCACGCTCTCTACAATAAGTGTATACAATACAAAGCCCAATAATCAAAGGCCTAGTATGTACCCAAAGGCCAGGCGGGCACCCAATCAGACAACTCACGTCGATTTTCAGCCAAAAAAAACCTCGCGTACGGATCCGTACTGTACGGATCCGTACAGTACGGCCGTGCGGTACGGATCGGATCCGTACGTACGTATATGTCAACCATGCTTTGTTCTAAAAACATATTTATTTTGTGGGAAGACTATTGGGCCTTGCCTTGTTCTAAGCATGGAGAAACTGTGGAGCCTGCCCTTACTCTTGAAACACCTTCCCTTGCTCTATGCTTGAAAAAGAGCTCTTTGCCTAAGGCTTTAGTGAAGAAGTCTGCAACATTATCTTTGGTATTGCAATGATGCAACACTATATCATCTGAATGGATCTTCTCCCTGATAAAATGTTCTCTAACTTCAATATGCTTGGTCCTTTGATGCATAACTGGATTCTTGGCTAAGGCTTTAGCTAATATGTTATCACGGATAATAGGAGTAGGACCATCAACCTCATAAAGGCCAAGCTCGTGTAAGCATCTTTTCAACCACATAGCTTCAAAGGCTAAGGTGGTTAAGGCTTTCTATTCAGCTTCTAAGGATGATAGGCTGACTATATTCTGCTTCTTTTAGAACACCATGAAATGGCTCCTGCACCAAGAAAGAATGCATTGCCATCGATGCTTCTTCTTTCCATCAGATAGGATACATAGTCAGAGTCACTAAACCCATGTATACTTAGTGTGTCACATATATATAAGATACCCCAATCATGAGTGCCTTTCAAATATCTGATCACCCTTTTAGCTGTAGTCCAATGAGACAATTTGGGGTTCTACATAAATTAAGACTATCTACTCTACAAAGCAGAGGTTGGGCCTAGTGATAGTAAAGTAAATGAGGGAACCAGTGAGTTGCCTGTACAAAGTAGTATCAGAAGGATGACCTGTTTCATCCTTTGTCAGCTTTAGAGTGGATTCCATTGGTGTAGACACTGGTTTGTAGGTCTCCATACCAAACTTCTTGAGAATAGTGTGGTACTTTTGCTAAGAGATGAAGATACCACCTGTGTGGCTACTTCAATCTCAAGAATATAGTGCAGGTATCCAAGATCTTTCATCTCAAACTCAGTTGAGAGTTTGGATTTGATAGCTACAACCATGGCTTCATTGTTGCTTGTCAAAATCAGATCATCAACATACATAAGAATAAGAACAATGTCCTTTCCTTTCACCATGTAGTAGAGAGTATAATCTACATTAATCTTCTAGAAACCTTGAGCTTTGAGATGCTCATCAATTCTGCCATACCAGGCTCTTGGAGCTTGTTTCAAACCATATAGAAGAATAAGAACAATGTCCTTTCCTTTCACCATGTAGTAGAGAGTATAATCTACATTAATCTTCTAGAAACCTTGAGCTTTGAGATGCTCATCAATTCTGCCATACCAGGCTCTTGGAGCTTGTTTCAAACCATATAGAAGAATAAGAACAATGTCCTTTCCTTTCACCATGTAGTAGAGAGTATAATCTACATTACTCTGAGATGCTCATCAATTTTGCCATACCAGGCCTTTGGAGCTTGTTTTAAACCATACATGCTCCTCTGTAGCTTGCAAAACAAGATACTTTATTCCTACTTTGAAAAAACCTGCAGCCAGGCTGTTGCATGTAAACTTCTTTCTCAAGTTGGCTATTGAGGAAGGCATTGTTGACATCCATTTACCACAATTTCCACTTACAAAAAGAGGCTAGAGAAAGGACTAACCTGATGGAATTCATCTTGGCTATGGGTGCAAAGGTCTCTTCATAAATAAACCCCCTATTTTTGAGCAAAACCTTTAGCCACAAGTCTTGCTTTGTAATTGTCTATCTTTCCTTCCTTGTTGTACTTCACTTTGTAAATCCATTTGTAGCATATGGATGTCTTGTTAGTTGGAAGCTGACACAGATCCCAAGTGTGATTCTTGTGCAATGCAGTCATATCTTTGTCCATTGTATTTGTCCATTGTTTTTTATCACAGGCATTCTCACATAGAAGAGGGGTTTATCATGATGCATCAGTGATGTTAAGAGAGCATAATTGGTTTGTTCAAAATATGAATTGTTACCTCTGTGATATGTTAACATTTGGGGTTGCTTTATGTCTCTGGTAATCCTCATGTGAGGGCTTCTTGGTGGGCATCATCTTCTTCCTCTAGTTCTTCAATGGAGTCTTCTGTTATGCTCCTTGAAACACATCCAATAAGAGATTACCTGGTGAATCACAACTATCCAATGGCCGAGCTCATAACCCTTGAGGTCTCCAAGCTCTACAAGTCCTTGGAAAGCAATTCCACCGTGCCTTTGTCGCCGTGAGCGTTGTCACACCACCGCGTTGCACTACGGGTACTCTCCCTCCTCTCACCAAAATTCACTCACACACACACTCATTAGCATGCATTAGGGAGAGAGATTAGCAAGAGCAAGACTCAATTGCACAATGGGAGAGTATGTTGTATTATGAGAGATATTCACTTATATACATGGCAATAAGTGTTCACACTCAATTAACCAGGCACTTTAGACTCATAAGAGGCCTAATGCTATTATAATGACTACTCTCATAATATATCCATGAAGTACATCACTTAGGACTTCATCCTAACTTGCTGCCACATGCTCTTGAAGCGGGAATCACCATAAATGCTCCGTCACACCATTACGGGCGCCCGTCCAAATTGTAGCTTTGGACACCATTGCTTCATATCTTGAATGTATGACCCTTTGGTGTATCTACATTGAATCCTTGATGTAAGATAATGGTGGTATCTATTGTTAACTCTAGGAATGGGTTAACATCTTCCAAAGGTGCTATCTGTCCTTTGAGAGGAGTTGATGAAGAAGGGTTGTCTACATCTGATGAATTAGTTGATGTCTAGCTAGCATGCTCATCAAATATCACATCCCTTGACACAAATGTCTCCTTCTTAATTGGATCATAGATTTTGTAATCCTTATGCTCACTACTATATGCAATAAACACACACTTTCTTGACTTGTCATCAAGCTTCTTCCTATGGGCATCTGGAATATGAGAAAAAACTAGATAGCCAAATATTCTGAGATGATGTACATAAGGTTTGAGTCCATGAAGCAATTTATATGGGGTGATGCCTTGGAGTGCTTAAATTGGGGATTTGTTCATCAGGTAGCATGCTGTGCTGATAGCTTCAGCCCAGTAGGTGCTAGAGAGGTCCTTCTCCTTTAGTAGCATACACCTAGAGAGGTGCTAGAGAGGTCCTTCTCCTTTAGTAGCATACACCTGGCTGACTCAAATAGAACTTTGTTCTTCCTCCCAACAAATCCATTTTGCTGAGGTGTATAGCTATAGGTCAGTTGCCTTTTTATGCCATGCTCAAAAGGTATTTGTTGAGGGCCTTTGAGAGGTATTCGCCTCCATTGTCTGACCTGAGGACCTCGATTCTTCTACCTGTCATGTTTTGAACCATAACATGAAACTCTTTGAAAATGCCAAATACTTCAGCTTTCGATTTCATGAAGAAAACCCAAGTGTGTATGGAGTAATCATCTATGAAGAAAACATAGTATGTATTACCACCAAGTGAAGGAGTATGGATTGACTCACAAACATCTGTGTGAATGAGGTCAAGGACTCCTCTTTCTCTACTTGTGCTTTTAGGAAATGGTGCTTTGGACTGCTTGCCAATGCAATAGGTTTCATAGACTTTGTTAGCTTTGTGCAGAGATGGTATGCCCAAAACCATGCCTTTTGATTTCAGCACATGCTATGGAAATTTAGGTGACCATACCTTTTATGCCATAATTCTGATGGAGCTAAGGGGGCTGACCTATAAGCTGGAATTGCTCACAGTTTTGCTATTGATCCACCCAACTTGAAGAGTTTTCCTTGCTTCTGACTGCTTTTGATGACGAACATTAAGGATCTCTGATCAAGCATTACTGACCTTCAAATTCCACTTTGAAGCCTTTATCCACCATGGCTCCAACTAAGAGAAGGTTCCTGGTGAGTGAAGACACCAAGAGAACATCTCCAAGCTGTTTCCTTTCCCCTATAGTCAACTCAAGGGAAGCTTCTCCTTTACCTGTGATAGAATTAGGAATGATGTTTGTAGTATAAATCAACCCATCATGAGTAGAATCCACTTTAGAAAAGTATTCACCATGAGAAGTCATGTGGGAGCTTGCCCCACTATCAATCCACCATGCGTCCTGCTTGTTGCTACCATGGTCTACATGGTTGGCCTCTTTGATCTCTTCAATAGAGAGAAAAGTGTTGGTATTTGTGAAGCTTTGAGAGCTTTCATCTTCAGCATAACTGACTGATTTCCCCTTTAGATTAGCTTGATTTTTCCTACAATCTTTCTCAACATGTCCATATTTTTGGCAGTAATAATATTGAATGGAGTTATTGGAAGTTCTACCTCTTCCTCTACCTCTAGAGGAATATACACCTCTACCATTAGAAGAATAAGTACCTTGATCATTGTTGTTGTTGTGTTGGGCAGATAGTTGTTATGTCTTCCTCTTCCTCTTTGATTATGTGATCTTCCTCTACCTCTATGTGTGAAGAGGGCTTTGTCATTGTTTCTTGCTTTGAAGTGTTGTTGCTACCATGGATGTTATGCATAGCTTCTTTCCTTTGATCCTCGTCCCTAAGGATATGCTCCATTTCGTCTAGTGAGGGTTTTTCTCTCAGAATGATGAGGCCTTGAACAAGAACTTCATAGCTTTCCTTCGGCCCATAGATGATGATTGTAGCAAGCTTGTTTTGTCAGATATCTTGTCTCCAACATCTATTAGTGCTAATGCAGATCTTTCACCTGCATGATGAAGTCTGTAGTAGTCTCATTGGGCTTGCTTGTCTCATTTGTGAGTTCAGCTCTTAAGGCAATTTGCCTTGAAGTGCTTTTAGACTCATACACTTTCTTTAGGTTGTCCCAAGCTTCTTTGGGAGTCAACACCTCCCTCAAATGGCTGAGGATGTCATCCTTCACACTTAACTTTATCATGTGGATAATAAACATGGCCTTCTTGTTGCATTTTTCTAGAGCTTCAGTAGTAAGATCAATTGGTCTCTCCATAGAAACCATCTCCCAATAATCTTGGAAGAATAATAGTGACTCCATCTTTAGCTTCCATGTTGCAGAGTTTGTACTATTGAGTATTTCAGCTCCCTCCAAGTGTGGGCTACTTAGGTTGGGTGCCATTGATTTAGTAGAACAGACAGCTAATTCCACCTTGGAATTCGACACCTGTAGCTAACTCTAATAGTTGACTCGAAAAGCCGATGCTGGCTATAGTAAACCAAGGAGTAAACCCAACCAAATTAGTAAACCTGGCCAAAGGAGTAAACCCAACCAAATTAGTAAACCTAGCCAAATGAGTAAACCCAACCAAATTAGTGAGCCTAGCCAAATGCTGAATGCCAACTCCAGAATGCGGAAGGCTGTGTGGCAACAACGATGACTATGAGTAGAGCAAGTTGATCCGACAAACCCAACCAAATTAGTAAACCTGGCCAAAGGAGTAAACCCAACCAAATTAGTAAACCTGGCCAAACGAGTAAACCCAACCAAATTAGTGAGCCTAGCAAAATGCTGAATGCCAACTCCAGAATGCGGAAGGCTGTGTGGCAACAACGATGATTATGAGTAAAGCAAGTTGTTGGTTGTCTCAGCAGCAGTAGATCTGACAGTTGTGATGGTTTGTCAATTAGCAAGATAACTTAGATGGCTGAATTTGACAGCTAATGTAGATGGTCGATTCTGTCAAATCGATTCAAGAAGCTGATTCCAACAATTGGTTTCACTAATAGCTGGTTCAAATAACTAGCTCTAACAACTATTTCAAATAGGTGACTAAAGAGCTGATGTAGATGCTAGTGTGCTTGATCTTAGAGGCTAGGTGGCACCTAAGTAGACTCTATGCAATGGAGTAAATGAGGCTCTGATTCCATGTCAAAATTGTGAGGACAAGAGGAAATGCAACATAATGACAAGCCAGATAATTGAATGAACTAGTTAAGAAATGAATCAACATTGTTTATATTATTGAATCGGATGAGATACATGAATAATAATTATGACTCTAATTAGTGGGCTAATCCCTAAAAAACTAATCCTAGTACTAAGGAGCTCAAACAGCTCATATATGACCGTTCATACAGTGCTATGAATGTCAGCCTCAGACTACAGCAAATGGCTTTTGCTTACTGTGTTCACTTTAGTTCACCCAGTTTACTATCAGCCAACTACGTACAAAATTGGCTTTTATAATAGCTCACCACCGCATCGTGCTTCATCTTTGCCGGTGTAATTTGGTAGGTGTGACCAGAATTCTACAGCTAAATCATGGTGGCTAGGTTAGTTGATGTAGAATTATCTTTATAGAAGACAACGACGTGTAATTATTTCACCAAACAAGTGGCACATTTCCTAGGTTTTGCAAACCTTAGATGATGTGAACTTGCATCTTTTAACAATTACATGGGGAAATTGAGATTGAAATAGAAATTTGGGAAGGATTTGCAAGCTGAATAAATTATATGTTTTGTAGATTTTTTGCATTTTTGCATTAGTGTAATTAATACCGATTAAGTTAGCTTAATCTCTCTATAATTTAGGCCACTAGGTGTTAGACTTGATTGGCTGGCCACATTTAATACATGCAGGCTTTTAGGCCACTAGCCAAAAAAAAGTATAAAAGCCAATCAATACCCATTTTTGGGCAAGTTTTAAGTGGTTGGATGCATTTAATGCATGCAGGCCCAAGGCAAAGATTCCAGGTATACTCAATGGGCAAAAACATAAATCGTAAACCGAAAACCGAGAAGAACCAGAAACGTAAAAAGTAAAAAATAAAGTTAAAAAAGTCAAAAATCAAAAAGAGAGAGAAAAAAAGAGAAAAGGTAAAAGAAGGTCTGTGGGTCACAAAAAGTATAGAAATTTTTCAAAAAGTGCACGCACAAGTTTACCTAATATATGTTTTAGGCCGATCGTTTTGACAACTTGTATAATACCCCAAAAAAATTGTGTTTTTTCATAGTTGAGGAGCTTTCTTAACTATGGGTCGGTGCCTGTAGCGCTTTATTGACCCAAAAAAAGTACACTATTTTTATGCCAAACGAGTTAAGAAACACCAAAAATGTATTTTGGAAAAAATTTGGACAATCCTAATTTTTTTAAAAAAATATTAAAAATTAATTATAAAAAAACAAAAAAATTTAAAAAATTCTCAAACTTGTTCAAGGCATCCGTAGGACCTTCAAACACCCCATATTCACATGCACCTATGATCTAGGCATGTATTAGAGGCTTATTTAGACGATAGTGCATCTATCGAGCTAGGTGCATACCAGCCTACAATAGGCTCACGACCTTCGGTCAAAACCTAGTTTAGCATTGTACAAGGACTTGCAATAACGGCCAGTGATACTTCATTTGATTTTAAGTCAATGGAAGGATCCCTAGTCCCAAGGATCCCTAGTCCCAAGAATTGAGAACCCTAACCAGGCTTCACCAGCTAGGCGAGCTATACCAATCTTTTTGATCGTGTAGCTAGCTACCTTAGAGGTTTGGCCTCAACCAATATCTCTAAACCAAATCTTACTACATATAGACCACATGATGAAGGAGTTGAGGTAAACTCCATAGAGACACCTGGGGGTAGTGTCATCATTACAAGAAGCAGGGAGCATTCACATTGATATCCATATCCATATAACTCTTGTTGCACCTGCTACAACTATGACTATTGAACCACCCCCTGCATAGGTGCTTATGCTAGATAGTAAAACATTAGAAGAAGTGCAGGTAGTAGAGGCACTAATCTAGGCTACTAGAGCAAAGGAAAAATAGACTTTGCAAGTGTCACATCAACGATTAGCAGCCCAAACAGCTTAGTTTACCCAAAACAAGTCCCAAGTTAGGACTACACAAGTATTCCCCGATAGCCTCGACACCAGTAACATTACGTCTACCTCAAGGAAAGATCTAGGTATGCAAATCTTGGAACAACTTCTTCTCATAGATGATTGGGAGTATGACACATCAATATAGAGACTCTTGTAGATTTTAATACAGGCCAAGCTTATGGTGTTATTTAGGACGGGATTATCCAATCCATATTTGGGGCCACAACAGAGAAGGAACGATTATAGGGTCTACACATATAGGATTATTGAACATGAAAAGATCTAAAGACCTATGGCGCAAGTAGGGACATACAAAGAAAGAATGCCCACAGTGAGCGAAATGGTAACACCTCTTGTGAGCCCAACGGATCCTACTTTTGTAGTATCACCCATGGACCAACCCATATCTTCTAACCCACAATGCCATGTAGGGACTCAAGAGCATACTAGCATGAGCTTCACCTTCTTAGATCCTAGAGTTGTCCCCACCCAAGACACTGCTAGTACCCTGCCTCATCCAGCGCTAAGCACCATAGTACCAACTATGGCACCTATGGTGGCTCTGATACATTATTACCTTTGAGCCACATGCCCATGGTTACCACAGTAGCCACTACCACTTCACACATGGACCTCCTGGGCCGAGCATATCTAGTAGTGCCATTACTAGAGGGGTCACATCTCATTCTAGTGCCATTACTAGAGGGGTCACATCTCATTCTAGTGCCATTACTAGAGGGGTCACATCTCATTCTAGTGCACCCATGAAACATCCCTTCCCTAGAGTGAGTGTGCTGCCAACTCCTGCCTGCTCTGCGAGATTGACTACACTTAATGCCCACATGACTAAAGCACCTACTGGGGTGCCAATAGGACACATACCTTATGTAACACATCCAACCCCATCAGGGTTTAGATCAATACATCCTCATGTAGTGCCACATGTTGCACCTTCACCTGCTCCTATCATTGCTCATGTTATGCTAACACCAGCTCTACCCACATACCTAGTTGCTTTTGCACATGCCCTAGAAAGAGTAGTAGGAGAGCATAGTGCATGTTGTGAGAGATGGTGGTTCACATACCCATGGAAAGGCTACAGCCAAGCTAATTCATAAATTCACTAGAGATCATAGTGCATGTTGTGAGAGATGGTGGTCAACATACCCATGGAAAGGCTGCACACAGATAGCCAAGCTAACTCTTAAATTCACTAGAGATCATAGTGCATGTTGTGAGAGATGGTGGTCAACATACCCATGGAAAGGCTGTACACAGATAGCCAAGCTAACTCTTAAATTCACTAGAGATGGTGATCCTAGGAGATATTTAGAGGTATTCGATCAAGTGTGTGAGGCACTAGAAGACGAAATGAGGTTTACAAGATAAGGCTGGGGATTGGTATAGAACTCTTAAGATCGAGGAGAACGCTTGAACTTCACCACTCTTAGGAAATTGTTCTTGAAGAAATTTGTGCTTGAAGGGGTCTTATGGGGTGTAGCTTCATAGCTACATAAAGGTGAGAGAGAAGAAGAGGAGTCAGTTAGAGATTTCATTAACCGTCTCCTAAGAATTTGAACTCTCGTTCCCTTCTACATGAACGCTATGTGAATAATCAACTGTTTGATAGATTCATCCATGAATTTGAACTCTCATTTCCTTCTGCATGAATGCTATGTGAATAATCAATTGTTTGATAGATTCATCCATGGACTTAATAAAAAAATGCATCATTTCATCTAAATATCTCTCTTTTTTAACCTTGTCCTTAGTCAACTCTTCATCTTATGTGAGCATTTACTCATTTTTGGGGGATTTTCCTTTTATTTTTCTATTTATCTCCTCCCTACATTTGGATGAATCTTATTGGTCCATAGGAACCTTAATTTAAAATTTTAAAAAAATCTTGACCCCTAGGATAATGCCTCTTGAACAGATTATACTTAATTTCTAATGTACCTTCTGAAAATCTTTTTGAACTTCTATTTCAGGGGAACTTATTTTAATAAGATGAGATATTTTTCTTTCTAAAAATATTTAAAAACTGAATTACCACTCTCTAGAAGATTTTCTCTCTCTAGGCCAAAACTGGTAGAAATAAGATCTTTTATATTTCTGATGAGGGATTTGATTACAGGGGAAGATGTTGGACATTTTGAGAGGCTGGGGAGGAATCTTACAACAACCATGATCAATCCCATTTTAGGACAATTTGAGCTCCCATAACTGTAGCTTCTCCTCAACTTGCTGTCTTTCTGCACACCTCCTTTTGCTTGTAATCTTTATGTGCAAGCTTCATTTACGGTTGCAAGTTGTCTTTGCAAGACCTCCATATTGCGGTCCCAATAACCATCACCATTATGGCTCATAAGCTCCCAAATGAGCTTTGCTACTGCCTTTGCATAACTCCCATAACAAGCTCCATATGCTTGCCTATTGGCTTCTACACATGTGGCTAGATTCCTTGAGCTCCCAATTGCGCTCCATAATGCATCTCCTTCTTGTTTTAGTCTCTTTGCCTCTTCTAAACCTCTCTCATTGAGGTTTCTCCCATAGCCATCAACATGGCCTTTCATGAGCTCCAATATGAACTCCATATATAGCATGCTCTTCCATATGCATGCCAAAATCTTCAAGGGTGCCTCTTCACAAGTTTCCCACAAGAACCAAGGTGTAAACCAATGTGAAAGTTCCCACAGCTTTCACAACTTTGCTCATCTCCTTGAGCAACATCAACAAGTGCATCCTCTTCTTGATGCACACACATGTGAACTCCATTGAGTCCACCATCTCACTTGCCATCATCTTGACAAGCATGCACCTCCACACATGCTCTTTGCCCAAGTGCAAAGAATCATAGGATTCACAAATCCCAACATGGCAACCCTTTTCAAATACAAGCATTCTTCTATGCTCAAACACTAAATTCGAGGCAAAAACACCAAAATACCTTCACAAATCTCCTTGGCAGCTTCCTTGTTGACACCGAAGACTCCATAGTCTTCATACTTGCTGAAATCTTCATTTTCAGCTTCTTTGATGATGAGCAGGCTCTTCATGTTGCAAAACTCCCATTTGCAACTCTCTTGGGCAGCTTCTATGCAACCTCCTTGTTGCAAATCTCCTCTCAAATCCTCACAAATGCAAATCCAAATGATAATATGAGTGTGCATAATTTTTTCCATAATAAAATGAAAATAATGCTTAATCAAAGAACTCATAACCAAGAAAAAACTATACATAAATATTCATCATGACCAAGAGCCCACCCAAGCTCTGATACCATGAAAAGATGCAAGGAAGAAGAGAGCTTAAGCTCTTGCAAGCACTCACACACTCACAAAACCCTAAAAGAGAACACACATATGAAAAGGTACTCAACCAAATACATACTAGGATTCTCTATAGTGTGAACCTAACTAAATGAGCTGGCGCTATAACTATGCCAGTCTCTCTAGAATGGCTGTCACACACAGCCTGTCATCCCACTGGCCGCATATTACCCATGATCTCACTAACCATGCCAGTGGTGTAAGTGTGGGGCCTATCCCCCAGGCAGGTCATCCCCAATGTCCACTGCCTCACTAGATAAGCTCGATATCTCAATAAGCTCCACTGCTATTACTGATAATTTTTAATATTTTTGAAAAGAATAAGAATTAGTAATGTAATTATGATAGTATAACTATCTTTTAACCTTAAATTCAATTTATGGATTTAACTCATAAGATTACCATAATTTACTAGCATATAAGTATAAAAAACCATTTTCTTAACCTCTAGCTTCACAAGCCTAGAGTTTGATTTGTGAATTGAGAATTTCTCCATGAGAAGCATCAATTGGATAGAGAATTGGTCATAGGAATGACCATTCTTTGGGGGAGAGAGAGATAAACATAAAAAGCATCCTAATTAAGCATAAATATAAACTTTTCTTAATTATTCCTTACAACTCTTAAGAAAAGCTTGATTTGCATTATAAACACTTAATTTAGAAACTTCTCAAGCTTGAGAGGGGTTGAGAAGTGAAAACATTGAGAATAGTAGAGAAAAAACTATAAAATTACACTTTACCTCTTGTTTTTTCTTTCTTCTCTATCTTAGAAGAAGCCCCCAACCAATTGAAAGGAAAGCTCCAAGGATGGTTGAAGAGAGAGAGAGAGAGACTCCACTCTCTCCAAAAGTAGAGGATTTTTAAGGGATAATAAAAAATATCATTATTTTAATGTAATACTGGCATGGTATAGTTCACAGATTTTTTTACAAAAGACCTAGGACCTTGTTATAGGTGAGGGAGGCCTATAACCAAGTCCAACTGGGTTCTAGAATTTTCCAGGTTCCGTTTGGCTGAATTTGGACAAGATTTGGACCTAGTTTGGCTCCCTTTTAATTTGATTTGATCCAGGAGAGAGGAGAGAGGAGAGATAAAAATATTGCTGCCTATATATATATATGGCAACAAATCCCCCCTGGGAGTGATGGTGTGAACGAGAGCTGGCACTCATGTATAGGGGAGTGCCATGCCCGAAGTAGATCAGTCCACAAAGGGAAGCAAGCCAAATCTCCGCAACAATGTCTCAATAGAGTGTGACATCAAAGTGATCTCCAGCATCATGAAGACTCAACTTCAAACCTATCTCCATTAGAGTAGCAATAGGCTTGCAGTCTTCAAGGCCAAATCTCCGCAACAATGTCTCAATATACTTTGTCTGACACAAAGCAATACCTCCATCACACTGCTTAAATTGTATCCCCAAATAATGATGCAAATGCCCCAAATCTGACATCTCAAAAGAGGCATTCAAGTCAGCCTTAAAATCAGCAATATGACTCTCATTTGGTCTTGTGAGCAGCATGTCATCGACATAGAGAGCAATGATTAGATGTACATCATCCACACGTTTAACATACAAAGTGCTTTCTGTTGGACTATTCTGAAAACCATGTGCAGTCAAATATGCATGTATCTTTTCATACCAAGCTCGTGGAGCTTGCTTTAAACCATATAAAGCCTTTTTCAACCTGCACACTTTGTTTTCTTGCCCTCTTTGTACACCTCCTCATGCAAATTACCTGTGGAAGGAGAAGAAGTTGCAGACCTACTAATAGGAGAAGAAACAGTGGAAGGGGCTACCTTACCACTTCTTCTTTGCTGCAATAAATGCTTGATCAACTGCACGCTGCCTGTTTTGCCTAGATTGCGCTTCTTGCAAGAGCTTGTTGACTAAAGTATCATACTTGACAGCATCAGGTCTGTCCTCAGCAAAAGAAGTCTCCACGTGGAAGCAAAAGTCTGATATGTCTCAGGTAAAGCATCAAGAACAGTCTGCACAAGAGAATGATCAGGAATAATCTCACCTGCAGAAATCAACTATTCTTTGAGATCTTTAATCTCAGCAAGAAAAACATTCATGTCATCATCTTCCTGCATAATCTTCAATTCTAGCTCTTTACGCAGGTAAGAGATTTTTGTCTCGTTATGACC
This sequence comes from Cibotium barometz, assembly GCF_041138505.1. Taxonomy (NCBI): domain Eukaryota; kingdom Viridiplantae; phylum Streptophyta; class Polypodiopsida; order Cyatheales; family Cibotiaceae; genus Cibotium; species Cibotium barometz. The sequence goes on along the minus strand of NC_141100.1, from coordinate 6,993,166 downwards.
TACATATAAACCAGCTAGAATATCCCAAGCCTGTTTTGCTGTTTTAGCTGAACGAATATGTGGGGTGATGTTACGTTTGACAGAAAGTGCAATCAAGGCATGAGCCTGCGCATCTTTACCATCCCAATGAGCTTGTTCAGCAGTGGGGGTAAAACAGCAGCAATAGTAGAGCTGCTAGATCCTACAACATCCTCAACAGATCCTACATCCATAGAACCTGGACGTACATCCATACCCTGCACAATGTTCCACACTCCTTTTGCAACCAAAACATGCTGCATCATGTATGCCCAAAGTGGGTAGTTGCTGTCTCCATCCAGTTTGTCTTCAGCAGACAACATGCGAAATACATCATTGCTGTTATCAGCCATGGCCACTGACTGAAACTGATGCAAAAGCTACCTGTAATGAAGCAAAGACTGAACAGAAGACAACTTGTGCTCTATGTAGCACGGTCCACAATAGAACACGTATGCTTGTTTTGCAGAAAACGGCACTGTCAAAATTTCTGCAGAAAATGACGAAAACACCTGTGTAGAACTTGAAATGCAAAAACGGAGCCCGAAACGACCTCAGATGCAAATTCTGAGAAAGCTCGTGAAAGCTCACCTCAATCGGAGAACGTGAGTCGGAGGGTGCTGGTAGTGTAGCCCTAGGAGCCGATGCCTTCTCTAATACCAATTGTTGGAATTAGGGTTGCAGGAAAGCACACAAAGCTTGGAGAAGAAGAAGCAAGAATGCACACAACACAAAGTGTATTAGATTGTGTCAATGTACAAAAGATAAGTTAGCCCTAGAAGGATGGGCGTATATACAAGCCGGGGGAAAAAACCTCCTAAAGAGGGAAAAAGTGCCCCGACGGTCCTAAGTGTGTTCACACACATCACTGCCTATATATATATAGCAACAAATCCCCCCTGGGAGTGATGTGTGTGAACACACTTAGGACCGCCGGGGCACTTTTTCCCTCTTTAGGAGGTTTTTTCCCCCGGCTTGGATATACGCCCATCCTTCTAGGGCTAACTTATCTTTTGTACATTGACACAATCTAATACACTTTGTGTTGTGTGCATTCTTGCTTCTTCTTCTCCAAGCTTTGTGTGCTTTCCTGCAACCCTAATTCCAACAAATATCACAATTTTATTGAATTAAAAACTCCACCACATGTGTGAAATAGGTGCCTCCTTGAAGTCTCCCCCCCTCCTTACCAAGGTGTCAAAAATGTATCATTATTCCAAAATATCTCATTTTTTTAGTAATATCTCATAGTTTTTAACTAATAAACCTTGTACTCAGTCAACTCTTCATCTTATGTGAGCATTTACACCTCAAAAGATGCAGGGAGGAATCTTACATCCTACCCTACTTAAAAAATGCGAGATGTCCTCATCTCATAGGTGGAGTATGATCTTTTTCATCTTCTTCTTCTTCTTCAATCGCTTCCAGCGTTACTACCTTGGAAGTGGACAGCCAATTTGGGAACATCTCTCTTTGACTTCCCCTATTTTGAGACAGAGGTCTTGCATTACTTTGGATTGAAACTGCGGGTTGGTTAGAGGGTCTACCTCTGGGATTTCCCTGATTTCGACGGAAAGGAACCTGATTATTCTGGAAGGAAGGAGCTGTAGTCTAGAATCTTGGTCTCTGATTTCCCCGCCGCCCGAAAACCTTGATGCAAAAGGAGTTGGGCAATCCATACTACGATGTCTAAATCCTTGACAGTTATAGCATTTCACTTCCTTGTTCAAGGGTTGAACTTTTGAAGTTGAATTCCAGGGGATTGAGTTCCGCAAAAAGGACCTTTCTTCCATTCTGGAACTTTCCATATTCTGAGCTTGACCTTGTTGTCTCTTAGGCAGTGGAAGGTTGGAATCACCTTCCAGAGCTAGAAATCTTTTGAAAGATGATGGTGCTAGCTTTGGCGGGACCTTGACATCAAAGGCCTTGGCAAAATCCCTCGCCATCCGCACTGCTTCGGCCATGGAAATTGGCTTGGCATTCTTCACTAGGATATTTAAAGGTTCGTTCAGTCCTCAAATGGACCTGGCCATCAGCTGTTCTTCATCCAGCGGTGGCGAGGACTTAAGGAGGAGAGCGAACGCTCAGTGATACACTTCAAATGTTTTGCTCCCCTGTGTTAACTCTAAGAACTCGTTCATTTTTGTTTTCAAAAAGCCGGGAGGACAGAATCTCTTCCTTAGGTAAATCTTGAGATCATTCTAGGTCTGGGTGTTCCGATCCAGATGGTTTGTCTTGCAGTGGTTTTTCCATGCTACTCTGGCTGTTTCTACTATCTTTAGCCTTGCAAGAGCCATTTTACTCTTCTCATTATACCTGGTGACATCGAAGTACTCTTCCATTGCTTCGATCCACTTCTCCACAGCCTCTCCCAAGTTTTCCCCTTCGCCCTTGAAAGGTCCAGGTTGTGATCTATGAAGCGTTTTACGAACATCCAAGTCGAGCTCTTCCTCATTCATCAAGTTGGGGGTTATCATTCCTACCACAACGACCTCGATCCATGATCCTATCAATACAAAAATTCTTGTTAAGTCTCTTTATTTATAATTCAAATCGACTTTAGATCCAACTGATTCTGGGGTTCTTTAGATTGGTAATCCCCCCCACAGAATCATGGGATAAAGATCCCTTCTAACAGAAGAACATACAAAAACTCATTATCAGAGAATAATTAATTTGTATTCTTAACACAGTAATGGTCCATCAGATTGAAATTTCCATCTGAACATCCCTCCATAGGAATTTTAGTTATGCAGGTTCTCATTTATCATCCCTTAATTAGAGTTACTGGGTTAAGGTCAACAATAGTAATCTGGCAGCACAATCCACTAATCTCATAGTGATTTATTGAAGTCACAATCATCATTCCAGTTATTATCATCATCACTGGGGTTCGTCCCATTCATCCTCATTGTGGCTTTGTTAAACTTATCTTCTTTCAACTATAATTTAGGAATCGTTATCTTTCAATCCAAATCAACTCATCAATTGTCAACCAGAATTCTAAAATCATATCAACCAACATTCAAATTCATCATCTGGATAGCATTTTTTTAAATAATTTCAAGGTCTTAGATTTACTCATATATACTGCTAGTAAAGAGGTACAGTTATACCTTCGGTAAAGGGTAGTCACGGTCCTTGAAATTATAAGGTAAATACCATCATGTCTAGGCCTCAAGCAAGTCAGGGATTCCATACAATTGCGGTACTTCCATCTGAAGACCCAATTACCTATTTATGAATCTTCATTCTGAATATCAAATTGTATGAATTTCATCACACAATTATAATCTTTTACTGGTACTTCATAAATTTTTGACATTTCTGGCTTTTCGGTTGTTCCACTTTAGCCAATTCGCTCTGATACCAGAAGCTGAAAGATCCCTGCCCCCTTCGTGCAACGAATTCGAGGGTGCTAGCAGTGGCAGCAGCACTTCTTGCGTAGGGCAGAGCCTCTCACTTGGGGCCTCACCCACGGATATCCGAACAAGAGACTAATCCCTCGGTTCTTCCAAAACTGAACTCAAAAAAACTTCCCTCGCCCAGAAAGCACGGGCTCCAGAATAATTTTATTCTAATGTAGTTAAGAGCCTTAACTAACCGAACTGATCCGATTGAGCCCGTAAGTCACATGGTCAGATCAAGGAAAAGACTTGCACTTGGATCATAGAGACCAACGCTTTTTCCTCATCGAGAGGCACAGCCATTGATTCCTTTCCATAGAACAAGGACTGTCTCGGATTTACTTCATCTATTGTACCATAACAGAATTGAGTCTCATTTTAGGGATCCATCAATCCCAGACTAACCCCATCTAGTCCCATGGGTTAGCCAACCGCCCAACCACTATAGTGATAGAATCCGTTTAGGAATTTGGTTCTGTTCTGTCCCGGGTACCAGGGAAAAGAGTTCCCAAGTCCCCCTAGCCAACACTTCATACAAATTTCAAGATAGTCACACCACTTACACACCTAATATGAAATTGCATGTTTCACAGATTCAGCTAACTTTAAAATAATCTTTTAATGAAATTGCCTGTTTCACAGATTTAGCTAACTTTAAAATAATCTTTTAATGAAATCATAGTATCACTGATCATAATCCTTCAAAATATCCGGTTGAATTCTAATTTCCAATCATTCCTTCATCGGTGTACCTATGGCATCATTGGCAACCAGAACGCTCACCACCTATCTACTCAGGGGCCTTTTCAATAGTTCCTAGCTCATAGTACCCGGAAATATATTCACTTATAAAAATAAAAATGGACTTTCCGTTGAAGATCAGCAAGATCAACCAACAGATCTATATAAAAGAGCCATGGACTCATCCGTTGTTGAGGACCAGCAAGGTCAATCAACTAGATCCATGCCCGAATTCAGAAAACAACTCTTACTCCTTGTTCCAATATCTTCCTCGACCCACGCGTGGGTATCTTTGACGACCCAGAGCCCAAGCACCGTATGGTCAGCACCCTCTAGAATCCTTCGTAGGTCACCCACCACTTCACTCATAGGCCATTTCTTTGGTCCCTCGTCCACCGTACCAGAAGCTCACAATTTAAATTGAACCGAGGCTGGTCAAGACCTCGATCGATCGTGCTATGCGAGACATCCTCCGTTGACTCTCCGTCAACTTGCAACTTTATCACTTAGGTCTCCACGACCTCATTTATTCTCACTCTCACTTATACATAAGCTTAGGCTACCATATCTCCATCTCAATTCTCATTCCCACAATAGCTACAAGTGATAATGTTCACACCAAGCTAGTACTAGATAAGCTATCCACACTTGGCCCCCTAGACATGACCATTATTCATCATACACACATGATTTGATAATGTCTAATCACACTCTACCATTTGTCATCATCATATCGATGAACTTGCATTCTTAACACCCCCCCTCAAGTTCATCGTACCCATCTCATATACTCCAAGCCTGTCTCTATGAAGTTCTCATGCTTCTCTTTCCCAAGAGATTTCTATGAGGATTTATCTTATACTACTCATGTTATCATAATGTATGAAAACTAGCCAATTTGATATTATTCATGTTGTCCTAATGTATGACAAGCCCTCCATCATGATGTTATCCCCCAAATCATCAAGTAGTTTTCTTAGCCAAACCACTTCACATGCAGCCATAGCTACTCCTCTATACTCTACCTCCATGCTAGATAATGAAACTATGGGTTTCTTCTTATTGCTCTCCAACTAACTACAGCACTTCCCATGCTAAATGCATACCCACTAGTAGACCTTCTATCATAAGCACTTTCTTCCTAATCTGCATCTCTTTAATTATACACCATTGCATCTTTTCTATGCTCATGAAATTGACCATAATGGGTAGTGGTCTTCATGTTGGAAAATCATTTTCTCAATGCTCCAACCTGGTGATGTTTATGTGGGTTATGGATGTGCTCTATTTTGTAAGGCCTCCATTATATGTGGAGTAGCCATTTTGGTGAGCATCTAGACAACACACCCTGTAGTTCCAAGTTTAGACACTGGATAGTGGCCAAGTGTGGCTAAATGGTTAGGAGATGACTTAAGTAAACTTGGCAATCTGCTAAAAGAAGGATACACATGCTTATGCGGACTAAGTGACCACATTATGTGGGTAGTGGTAGCAAATTGAGGACACACTATTCTTGGGTTACAATAAGTTTATACTTCATAGTTCATACATCACATCGGTGGGGAGGATACATGTGGTCGTTGGGTAGGGACTGACCTACCATATGGATTAGTATATATAGGAAGAGTTGTGGAACTTCATACTCATCGAGTTCATTATGCTCAAGAACTCTTGTAAGTAAGACATCCTTCATTACGCTCAAGAACTCTTGTAAGTAAGACATCCTTCTAGAGTCTATCTAGATTGCCATTAAGGCTCCTTACTTAGAGCACATGGGTGGGCGGATGCCCTCAGCTTGTGATCAAGTTTTTAAAAGCAATAATATTTTTTACTCTCCATTTATTTCTATAATTTAGTGCTTTGTATTGTGTTTATCTAACTTTGATTGTTATGTATTCTTACATGGTATCAGAGCATAGGCTCTAGGTAAAGCTTATTTTTAGTAGTTTGTTATTTGAAGGCATAGATGGCCTAACCTACAAATAACGTAGTTGCTTGTGCTTGTCCTCCACCTTTTGGTGATGGGAAGTTGGATGGGACAAATTACATTCTTTGGAAGTTCAAGATTAGTTCTGTTCTTAATTTAGATGAGTTGTGGCAACAACAAGGGTTGATGCAAGTAAGGATTCAAAACCTTGAGAATCAACTTACAATAGAAAGGCATTTTGATGGAGAAGCAACATAGCAGTTCATATCAGGAAGATAAAGACTCTATAAGATCAAATGGTGATAGTAGGGGATCACAAATAAGACTAGGTAGGAGCACACATATAGGTGCATCAAAGTGTTATCCCTAAAGCATGACAATTTGGAGACTTCACTAAACACACATGTACATAACTCGTCGCCTCTTACTTTTGAGGAGTTTGTGTTGGGGGAGGAGGAGGAGATGCATTTCAAAGCTAGAGATGTTAGTGACATAGTAGTCTCCACAAACACAAAGAAAGGCAAGGCGAAGGGCTCTGGTAATCCCAACACTTCTAAAAAGAAGAAGAAATCTAAGGCAAAGTATTTCTACTATTGTGAACCTAGTCACATGGACAAAGCATGTAGACGGAAGAAAGAAGATGAGAGTAATGACAATTTAAAGCCTTGGAAGAAGGATTCTGGGAACAACACTGAAATGAAATTGGAGCTGTTTTTATGGAAACAAAAGAAATCTGTGTAAAATCAGAACATTCCATAGTATCTGATGAAAAGATGCAAGGGAGAAGAGAGCTTGAGCTCTTGCAAGCACACACACACTCACAACACACAAAGAGAACACACACGGTGAGAGGCTGAAAATCTTCTTCTTCTTCACACAACACTAAACACACCATATACAAAAATAAGAGTACACACCATATGAAAAAGGTATTCAACCAAATACATACTAGGGTTCTCTATAGTGTGAACCCAACTAAATGAGCTGGCGCTATAACTATGCCAATCTCTAGAATGGCTGTCACACAGCCTATCATCTTACTAGCTGCATATCACCCATGATCTCACCAACCATGCCAGTAGTGTAAGTGTGGGGCCTATCCCCCAGGTGGGTCATTAGTGTCCACCGCCTCACTAGATGAGCTCGATATCTCAGCACTCCCCCTTGAGCTCAACTCCATCTCATGTACACCAAGCGAAGCCTTGAATCTGCGGAGCTTTTTTGTACCCAATGCTTTGGTGAAGATGTCAGCGACCTGATCCTGTGTGCTGACATAAACAAGGTCAACATCTCCTGCCAAAACCTTCTCTATGACAAAATGGTAGTGGACCTCTATATGCTTCGTGCGAGCATGAAAAACTAGGTTCCTGGCCAACTGTATACTGCTAATGTTGTCACAAAAAATGACAACTTGTCTATCCACTGATAGACCCAAATCTGCAAGTAGCTTTCTCAACTAAGCTACCTCACATGCTGCCATAGCAGCACCTCTGTAGTACTCGGCCTCTGTACTGGATAGAGCAATCGTAGGCTGCTTCTTGCTACTCCAAGTCACAGCAGCACTCCCCAAAGAAAACATGAATAAGCCACTAGTAGATCTTCTATCTAAGATACTACCAGCCCAATCAGCATCTGTGTACCCATGTACACATATCTCTGTCCCACTTTCATAAAATAGTCCACAATGCAAAGTAGACCTCACATACTTCAGTACGCGTCTCAATGCATCCAAATGCGGCTTCCGAGGAACCTGCATAAACTGACTCACCAACTCAACAGCATAGCTCAAATCTGGCCTGGTGATCGTCATGTAGATCAAGCTTCCTACTATGTGCCTATACATAGTAGGATCCTCCAAAATCTCTCCTGAATCTGCACTCAACTTGCCATTCTGATCCAATGGCACTGAGATAGGCTTACAGCCTGTCATACCATACTTGGACAACATGTCCAAGCCATACTGTCTCTGCAGTAATCCAATACCACGTGGTGACCTAATCACCTCAATGCCCAAGAAATATCTGAGCTCCCCCAGATCCTTCATCTCAAACTTCTGTCTAAGAAGGATCTTTACATCAAAGATCTCTGCATCATGGCCCCCCATAATGATCAGGTCATCTACATAGATGACAACAAGCATAACCTCTCTATCACTGTGTCTCACATACAGCAAGAAATCTGCATTGGCTACATGAAAGCCAATAGTGATAAGATATTCTCAAAAATCTTGTCAGACCATGCTCTTGGTGCTTGTTTTAAGCCATACAAGGCTTTCTTCAACCTGTAAACATGCTCGGGGTGACTCACATCCTCATAACCAGGTGGCTGCAACATATAGACCTCTTCCTGCAAATCCCCATGCAAGAATACATTCTTTACATCCATCTGATGTAAAGACCATTGCTTTGACACAACCACTGCTATCACAACTCTCATTGTTACCATCTTGGCAACAATTGGGCTGAAAGTTTCCTCATAATCAATGCCATATGTCTGCGCATATCCTTTGGCTACCAATCTAGCCTTGTACTTGCTTATGCTTCCATCACTATTATGTTTTACTTTGTACACCCACTTACATCCAATGGCTTTCTTGCCTTCAAGCAATTGCACTAAATCCCAAGTCTCATTTCCATATAGTGCATCCATCTCCTCATCCATAGCTTCCTCCCAACACACATTTCCAACAGTCTCATCAATGCATGTGGGCTCTACAACCTGTACAACTTTTGCCATGTATGCATGTGGGCTCTACAACCTGTACAACTTTTGCCATGTATGCATAGTGATGTGCCACATAACCATCATAGGTAAACCTCTGCATAGGATTCTTCACTCTCTCAGATCTTTGCAGCTTTGCATTCATGGCTTCCATAGCCTTCTTTACACCAGGTGTTCTCATAGCTGGTATCCCAAGATCCTCATCAAGGCTCATCTCTGAGCCACTAGACTCTCCATCAACATGAGAATGCCCTGTAGAAATGTCAGGCATACTAAGGGGCTCAGTCACTTTCTCTTTGCCTTTATGTGATGTACTAATCACATTTGCAGGACTGTGATTATGGCGCAGCCTACCACTCCATGGTCACTTTCTCTTTGCTTTTATGTGATGTACTAATCACATTTGCAGAGGACTGGTATTATGGCACAGCCTACCACTCCATGGTCTATGAACTAAACCACTAGATGAGGACTCTCCTGGTCCACTCAAAGACTGTGATTGCTGACTTGCATTCTGTGCAACCACATTTCCACTCACATCAGCCACAACAGCTTCTTTTTCAGCAGCATACTAGCTGCTCATCTCATCAAAAACAACATCCCTGCTGACCCTCAACTCACGTGTAGTAGTATTATAACACCTGTATCCCTTTTTCTCAAAGGAATACCCAATAAACACACATTTTTTAGCTTTTGGATCTAGCTTAGTTCTCAGCTCATTCGGCACATGCACATATGCAATGCATCCAAAGACTTTGAGATGAGACAAATCAGGTTTTGTGCCAGTAAACCTCTCCTCTAGAGTTACATCATGTATGGGTGCAGTTGGAGTCCTGTTCATGATGTAAATTGCTGTAGAAATAGCCTCAGCCCAATAGCTATGCGGCATATTCTTCTCTCGCTCAATGCTCGTGTAATCTCAGTAATGTGCCTATTTTTCCTCTCAGCAACTCCATTTTGCTGCGGAGTGTATCTGCATGTAAACTGTCTCCAAATACCATTCTTCTTCAAAAATTCAGAGAACTCATTGGAGAAGTTCTCTCCCCCTCCTCTGACCTTAGGCACTTTACATATTTCCCTGTTTGCTTTTCAACCATAACTCTAAAATTCTGAAAATGAGTGAACACCTCACCCTTCTCCTTCATGAAGTACACCCACACTTTCCTTGTGTGGTCATCAATAAATGTCACATAATACATGCAGCCATAGACATGGTCTTCATAGGACCCCATACATTTGAATGCACATCTAGTGCATTTCTGCTCACGTTTCTGTCACGTGGAAATACATGCTTTGTTTGCTTTCCGAATTGGCATGCTTCACATATTTTCTGCATACCTTCAACTTTAAACTTTAGCAGCCCTGTCACAATTCCTTTGGTCTGCAGAGACTTCATTCTCTGCACATTCACATGTCCAATTCTTTTATGCCAATTGTCTGTGTCTGCAACAATTCCTGAACCATTTGCAAACATCGCATCACTCACTTTAGGCATGTTTACATTCAATGTAAACATTCTACCCACTCTGTTGCCTTTTGCAACCAACCTGCACTTGTCTTTAAAGTCTTCAACATAACAACCATCAGGGTTAAACCGAACCTGCAAACCCTGCTCAATCATCTGGCCAACTAAAACCAGATTCTTTGTTATGTTCGAAACATGAAGTATGTCTGCAAGGTATTTCACTTTGCCATCCTGCATAGACAATGGCACATCTCCAACATGGGCAATTGGATGAGTAGTGTCATCCCCTATTTCCACAAAACCTGGTCTTTCAAGGTTTTTCATCTCCTTGAACCACTCCCCATGACTTGTCATGTGATTCGAAGCACCTGAATCAACGTACCATACATAATTTTTATGTACTGCTTCAACATTTTCAGACATGGCATTGACGACATGCTGCATAACAAACAACCTTTCATTATCCTCATTGTTTTTGCTCGAGGATGCATAGTTGTTTTGCTGTAATTTCCCATTTTGCATGTCAGCCTGCTTCTTATAACAATCTGCCTACACATGTCCAGGCTTACCATAATAAAAGCATCCACGTGTATCATTATACTGCCTTTGCCAATTTCCACGACCTCTTTGACTCCACCTGCCTCTAAATTGGCCTCTTCCACTTGCGTGTTGTTGTTGTGAATTCTGGGATTGTTGTTGTTGCTCGAGGATGCATAGTTGTTTTGCTGTAATTTCCCATTTTGCATGTCAGCCTGCTTCTTATAACAATCTGCCTGCACATGTCCAGGCTTACCATAATAAAAGCATCCACGTGTATCATTATACTGCCTTTGCCAATTTCCACGACCTCTTTGACTCCACCTGCCTCTAAATTGGCCTCTTCCACTTGCGTGTTGTTGTTGTGAATTCTGGGATTGTTGTTGTTGCTGCTACTAGCCATAATTCTGATTACCTGTTCGGCCACCTCCTTGGCCGTGTCCATGGCCTCCTCTACCTCATCCTCTTCCTGAACTTATGTAGAAGGCCTGTTGCTCTGAACTGTTTTTGTTTTGTGAAGACTGTTGGTCTTCACCCAAGCTCTTCCCTTCTATAATCAACATAGACACCAAATTTGTGAAATTGGGAATGTTTTCTTGAGTCTGAATAGACGTCTTGAATGCCTTGTATTATGGTCCGAGACCACGTAGATAGACTTCCACCTTATCATCATCATCTACTGAAACACCAATAAATGCAAGGGATTCCACAATACCCTTGATCTTCAATGCATAGTCATTCATAGACATATTCTTTTTCTCCACAGTATGAAGTTCATTCTTCAACTGTATCTTTCATGCCTTGGTATTCGTTTCATAGAGTTTTACCAAGGTGTCCCACGCCTCATCCAAATCCAAGTGGAATCTTCTTGGGGTATAGTATGGTGTTAGGGTTATCAACTATACGACCCTAAGGCAAATAAAATAATTGTTAGTCATGATATGGTGTTGGATGAACAACCTTATTAGGTGGAGGAGAGGGCGCCATCCACACTATCCTTCACAATGAAGAAGTAGCCCAGTAGAGACACAACCGCCAGTGAGAGTACCAACTTTAAAAGAGGTGGATTCATCAAGTGATAAAGAAGAGAATCCTACAACCCCTCATAAGGAGACATATCCTAAATGGGTGAAGCAGCTCTTGGATGGGAAATCTCCACTGATAATCATAGAAGAGCTAGAAACTTTTTACAAATCCAAGCGAATAGAGGAGCAAAAGAGGGTCTCTGCTCACATTCTCAATATGGCCTTGATGAGATAAGAAAATTATAGGAGCTACCCAACTTGGAGGAAGTATTAGGAGATCCAAAATAGAGGAGTGCCACAGAGTCAGAGTTTGACTCAATTTTGAGAAACCACACTTGGGATCTCTAAATGGGAATAAGATGTGAATGGGATGCGATAAGATGTGATAAGATGTAAATGGGATGTGATAGGATGTAAATGGGATGTGATAGGATATGAATGGGATGTGATAGGATGTAAATGGGATGTGTTAATATATGAATGGATGTGATAAGATGTAAATGCAATGCGATAGGATGTGAATGGATGTGATAAGATGTGAATGGGATGTGATAGGATGTGGTGTGATGAAAATAAATATGAATGGATGTGATAAGATGTAAATGGGATGCGATAGGATGTGAATGGATGTGATAAGATGTGAATGGGATGTGATAAGATGTGAATGGGATGTGATAGGATGTGGTGTGATGAAAATGAATATGGATGAGATGTGAAGTAAATGGATGTGGATGTGAATGATGAGATGAGAAGATATGTGAAAGGGTGAGATGGAAAGTAAATGGATGTGGATGTGTATGAGAAAGAATGTGATATAAATGGATGTGGATGTGTATGTGAAAGAATGTGATGTAAATGGATGTGGATGTCAAAGAATGTGATGTAAATGGATGTGGATGTGTATGTGAAAGAATGTGATGTAAGTGGACGTGGATGAGATGTGATGTGATGTAAAGAGATGTGGACGTGGATGAGATGTGATGTGATGTAAAGAGATGTGGATGAAATGTGATGTGATGTGAATATATGTGGACGTGAAGTGATAGATGTGGATAGTCGTGCATGTGAATTATTGGATGGATGTGGATGAATAAGATGGGATGTGTATGAATGAGATATGATGTGGATGTGATGTAAAGTGGATGGAATGAATGAGTTATGATGTGGATAGATGTGGGCGTGATGTAATGTATGGATAGATGTGGATAGTCATGCATGTGAATTATTGGATGGATGTGGATGAATAAGATGGGATGTGTATGAATGAGATATGATGTGGATGTGATGTAAAGTGGATGGAATGAATGAGTTATGATGTGGATAGATGTGGGCGTGATGTAATGTGGATAGAATGTATGTGATGGAATGGGGATACAATGAATGTGATGAATGTGACTGGATGTGATGTGATGTGAAATGGATTTGATGTGATATGATGTAAATTGGGATAGATGATATGTGATGTGAATGGATGTGATGTGATGTGATGTGAATTGGGATAGATGTGAATGAAAGAGATGTGATGTGAAATGGATGTGATGTGATATGATGTAAATTGGGATAGACCTGAATGGATGATATGTGATGTGAATAGATGAGATGTGATGGGATGTGAATCGGGATATTAGTGAATGAATGAGATGTGAGGTGAAATGGATGTGATGTGGATCGGGGTAGATAAGAATGGATGAGATGTGAATGAATGTGATGTGATGAGATGTGGATATGGGTAGATGCGAGTGGATGAGATGATGTGATGAGTATAAATGTGGAAAGATGTGATGAGATGGAAAATTATGTGAGTGGATGAGAATGGATGAAGGACAATGGGAATACATATGATGGGACTTGGATTAAGTAATGTGGATTGATGTGGAACAATGTGGAAAGACAAGAGTTCGTTATAGAAGCTGTATTTATGACCTGTTTTTAAATGAACTGTTTTATGTCAAGAATGCTGGGGAAGCATTTTGACCGTCTTGTGAATGAGGTCATGGAGACCTAAGTGATAAAGTTGCAACAGCTGACGGAGAGTTAATGGAGGACGTCTTGTGTAGCACGGTCGGTCGAGGTCTTGACCAGCCTCGGTTCGAATTAAATGGTGAGCTTCCAGTACGGTGGATGAGGGACCAAGGAAGCGGCCTATGAGAGTGAAGCGCTAGGTGACTTGCAAAGAATCCTAGAGGGTGCTGACCATACGGTGCTCGGGCTCTGGGTCGCCGAAGATAACCATGCGTGTGTCAACAAGGAAGATATTGAAACAAGGAGTAGGAGTTGTTTTCTGAATTCGAGAATGGATCTGGTTGATTGACCTTCTGGCTGGTCCTCAACAAAACGGATGAGTCCATGGCTCTTTTATATGGATTTGTTGGTTGATCTTATCTTATTCTTTTAGAAAATATTGAAAATTATCAGTAATAGCAGCAGAGCTGTGGTAAAGTTTTTGAAAATTAACACATAAATCATTTTTATGCATAATGCGAAAAGAGGACTTCCTACCATATTCTAGGGTTAGTCATCCTATGTTAAATGAATAATTCTCGTCATATCCATGGAAAACTAATTTTTAATGTTTATGTATAAATAGTTAATTAGAGAAAAAGAGAAATTTTTAGTAAATTCATTTTTATGATAAAAGAGGAATTCCCATGATAAAGGAGATCCATGTATTCTAATGGAGAAAGAGAAAAATTAGAATATTAAAATAATGGATATTTTATTTAAAAATTAAAGAAGAATTTTAGATAAATTATTTTATGCATGAATAAATTTAAATGATAAAAGAGGAATTCCCATCATATTTGGAATTCAATCATTTAAATGAAAAAAGTGAAATTCTTGTCATATTAGGATCAATGGATATTTTTATTTAATTTTTAGGAGAAATGTTAGTTAAAATTATTTTATGCATGTATAAATTTAAATGATGAAAGAGGAATTTCCATCACATTTGGAATTCAATCATTTAAATGAAAAAAGAGAAATTCTTGGTATATTTAGAATATTGAATATTTTTATTAAAGAAAAGAAGAATTTTAGATAAATTTCTTTTATGATAAAAGAGGAATTCCCGTGACATTTAGAATTCAAGCAATTAAATGTAAAAAAGAGGAATTTCCATGATATTTGAGATCCAAGAAATTAAATGGAAAAAAGAGGAATTTTCAGTATAATTTAATTCAATTTATGAAAAGTGGAAATATGGGTAGAATTGATTTTTATAAATCCCATGAATTCTTTTATTCAAAAGAGGAATATTGAATATAATTCATTTAAGAAATTGAGAAAGAATATGGAAATAGTCGTCTCGAGAAAAAGAACCTTTATCTAAGCCAAACAATTGGCAGAAATTTAGAAAAAGTCCCATTATCGATATAGAAGTAGGAAAAGCTACTTATTGGGAATAAGATGTGAATGGGATGTGATTCATGTAAGCCTTCTAAAGAAATATGTGCTAAGCCCAAATCATGTGCTTGATGATGAAATCCTAACCTCTTCAACCCAAGGGCAGATGGAACTCCAACCTGAAGAAATTCTTGATGTTTGAGAAAAGATCCTCAGGAACAGAATTCTCAGAGAATTATTGGTAAAATGGAAGTTCTATCCTTTTGAAGATGCCACCTAGGAGAATGAAGCCGATCTGTTGTTGCGGGATTACTCCCATTTTACGAGATGAGGGCATCTTGCATTTTTCAAGTGAGAGAGAATGTAAGATTCCTCCCCAGCCTCTCAATATGTCCAACATCTTCCCTTGTAATAAAATCCCTCTTCAGAAATATAAAAGATCTTATTTCTACCAGTTTTGGCTTAGAGAGAGAAAATGGTAATTCAGTTGGATAGAAAAATATCTCATCTTATTAAAATAAGTTCCCCTGAAACAGAAGTTCAAAAAGATTTTCAGAAGGTGCATTAGAAATTAAGTATAATCTATTCAAGAGGCATTATCCTAGGGGTCAAGATTTTTTCGAAATTTTAAATTAAGGTTCCTATATGGACCAATAAGATTCATCCAAATGTAGGGAGGAGATAAATAGAAAAATAAAAAGAAAATCCCCCAAAAATGAGTAAATAGTCACACAAGATGAAGAGTTGAATAAGGACAAGATTAACAGTTAAAAAAGAGATATTGAGATGAAATGATGCATTTTTGACACCTCCGTATGGGGGAATTCCCCTCATGAAGGAGGCACCTATTTCAGATGTGTGGGAGAGTTTTAAACTCCCAAATAATGAGATATTTTTATCTCTCCTCTCTCTTGTTTCAACTAGATCCAAAAAGTGGACTAAACTGACCCAAAAATGATCAAAAATTGACCAAACTGATCTAGAAAATTCTAGAATCACTTGGCTTGGTTAGAAGCTCACTTTTTCCTATAAATAGAAGCCTTCCCCTTTGTTGAAGCTTAATAGTGTTTTTGCACTGTTACCCTACTTCTCCCAAGAGCCAGAAAACTGTGAATTTACTCATAATTCATTAGTTTTTTTTACCTTCCCTCTCCTAAAGACTGGTGGCCACTCTTGTTTCCAAACAAGAGTAGAACCCTCAAACCATCAAGCCAAAGGAAAGCTCTCAAATTCCTTCCTAAGTTGGAGATTCTTCTCTTTTCTATTCATTTTATGGTTTTTTTATTATTTTTGTCTTCTCTAAATTGAAAATGATGTTATGCCTCATTGAAAAAAGGTATTCCCCTCTCTTCTTTAGTAAATCCAACCATTCTTATCCTAGATGAATGATTAATGGATAAAATCAAGTTTTTCATAATAAAGTAGAAAATGTTTACATCAGAATGATTTAAATACTCTTGGTGAACTTCTAATTAATTTTAGAGTGTTAAAAATTGAAAAATGGTCAGCCATACAAAGGAGGTTATGGCAAAATTTTTCTAAAATTGGAAAAAAAAGTCTTACTTTTTTATTCAAAAAGAGTAATTCCCATCGTAACTGTATTCTTAAAATTGTTATTTTTCATCCTAGGTATAGAAAAATGCTCACTAAAAATATTTTATAAAAAGAAAGTGTTACTTTCTTTAGAATTAAATTCTATGTATAGAAGGAAGCTTATTGAAATTTTATTTTGATCATAAAAGAATGAATTTTATCATAAATGATTTTTATGCATAAAAGATATTTTTTTATATTAAAAGTGTGATTTTCATCATAAATGATTTTAATGCATAAACATGTGCATAAAAGATATTTTATTATATTAAAAGTATTATTTTCATCATAAATGATTTTTATGCATAAGCATATGCATAAAAGATATTTTTTTAGATTAAAAGTGTTATTTTCATCATAAATGATTTTTATGCATAAAAGATATTTTTTATTAAAAGTGTTATTTTCATCATAAATGATTTTTATGTATAAACATATGCATAAAAGATATTTTTTAATATTAAAAGTGTTATTTTCATCGTAAATGATTTTTATGCATAAAAGATATTTTTATATATTAAAAGTGTTATTTTCATCATAAATGATTTTTATGCATAAACATATGCATAAAGGATATTTTTTATATTAAAAGTGTTATTTTCATCATAAATGATTTTTATGCATAAACATATGCATAAAAGATATTTTTTTATATTAAAAGTGTGATTTTCATCATAAATGATTTTTATGCATAAATGGATGCATAAAAGAAATTCTTTTATATTAAAAGAGTGATTTTCATCATAAATGATTGTCTACATAAACATATGCATAAAAGATATTTTTTTATATTAAAAGTGTGATTTTCATCATAAATGATTTTTATGCATAAAAGATATTTTTTTATATTAAAAGTGTGATTTTCATCATAAATGATTTGTATGCATAAAAGAAATTCTTTCGTATTAATACATACATACACATATATATGTATGTGTATATATGTATATACACATATATACATATGTATGTATGTACATGTATGTATGTATGTATATATATATATATACATATGCATACATATATATATATATATATATATATATATATATATATATATATATATATATATGTATGTATATACACATATATGTATATGTATATGTATATATATATATATATATATATATATACATACATATATACATACATGTATTTATGTATGTATGTATACAAATAGACACACACTAAAAGATCCCTGCCCCCTCCGACAAATTCGAGGGTGCTAGCAGCAAAAGTAGCACTTCTTGTGTGTAGGGCAAAGCCTCTCACTCGGGGCCTCGCCCATGGATATGCGGACAAGAGACTAATCCCTCGGTTCTTCCAAAACCGAACCTGGAAAAACTTCCCTCACCCAAAAAGCACGGGCGATTCCTCCAAGATATTGTTATTCTAACGTAGTCAAGAGCCTTAACTAACCAAACTGATTCGACCGAACCCGTAAGTCACATGGTTAGATCAAGGAAAAGACTTGCACTTGGATCATAGAGACCAACTCTTTTTTCCTCATCGAGAGGCATAGGCGTTAATTCTTTTCCATAGAACAAGGAGTGTCCAGGATTTACCTCATCTATTGTATCATAACAGATTTGAGTCTCATTTTAGGGATCCATCAGTCCAGCCTAACCCCATCCATTCCCATGGGTTAGCCAACTGCCCAACCACTGTAGTGATAGAATCCATTTAGGAATTTGGTTATGTTTTGTCCCGGGTACCAGGGAGAAAAGAGTTCTCAAGCCCCTTAGCCAGCGCTTCATGCAAACTTCAAGATAGTCACACCACTTGCCTGTTTCACAGATTCAGCTAACTTTAAAACAATCTTTTAATGAAATCATAGTATCACAGATTCAGCTAACTTTAAAACAATCTTTTAATGAAATCGTAGTATCACTGATCATAATCCTCCAAAATATTTGGTTGAATTCTAATTTCCAATCATTCCTTCATCGTGTACCTATGGCATCATTGGCAACTAGAACGCTCACCACCTATCCACTCAAGGGCCTTTTCAATAGTTCCTAGCTCATAGTACCCGAAAATATATTCACTTATAAAAATCCAGATAGACTCTCCTCATTGAAGATCAGCAAGATCAACCAATAGATCCATATAAAAGAGCCATAGACTCATCCGTTGAGGACCAACAAGGTCAATCAACCAGATCCATGCCCGAATTCAGAAAACAACTCTTACTCCTTGTTCCAATGTCTTCCTCGACGCACACGTGGGTATCTTCGGTGACCTAGAGCCCAAGCACCGTATGGTCAGCACCCTCTAGGATCCTTCGCAGGTCACCTACCGCTTCACTCATAGGCCGCTTCCTTGGTCCCCCATCCACCATACCGGAAGCTCACCATTTAAATCGAACCGAGGCTGGTCAAGACCGTGCTACGCGCGAGACGTCCTCCGTTGACTCTCCGTCAGCTGTTGCAACTTTATCACTTAGGTCTCCACGACCTCATTCACAGGACGGTCAAAATGCTTTCCCAACATTCTTGACATAAAACAGTCATTTAAAAACAGGTCATAAATACAGTTTCTATAACGAACTCTCGTCTTTCCACATTGTTTCACATCAATCCACATTACTTAATCCAAGTCCAATCATATGTATTCCCATCGTCCTTCATCCATTCTCATCCAATCACATCATTTTCCTTCTCATCACATCATTTTCCATCTCACATCATTTTCCATCTCATCACATCTTTCCAAATTTATACTCATCACATCTCATCCACTCGCATCTACCTATATCTACATCTCATCACATCACATTCATTCACATCTTATCCATTCATATCTACCCCGATCCACATCTCATCACATCACATTCATTCACATCTTATCCATTCATATCTACCCCGATCCACATCTCATCACATCACATTCATTCACATCTTATCCATTCATATCTACCCCAATCCACATCCCATCACATCATATCATATCCATTTCACCTCACATCTCATTCATTCACATCTATCCCGATTCACATCCCATCACATCTCATCTCATCCATTCACATCACATCTCATTCATTCACATCTATCCCGATTCACATCACATCACATCACATCACATCCGTTCACATCACATATCATCCATTCACATCTATCCCAATTTACATCATATCACATCACATCCATTTCACATCACATCTCATTCATTCACATATATCCCGATTCACATCACATCACATCTATTCACATCACATATTATCCATTCACATCTATCCCAATTTACATCATATCACATCACATCCATTTCACATCACATCTCATTCATTCACATCTATCCCGATTTACATCACATCACATCTATTCACATCACATATTATCCATTCACATCTATCCCAATTTACATCATATCACATCACATCATATATCACCCATTCACACTTATCCTAACTCACATCACATCACCTCTCATTCATTCCATTCACTTTACATCACATCCACATCCCCTTACATCACATCACATCACATCACATCTCATCCACATCCACATTACATTCACATCCACATCTCTTTTCAACACATCACATCTCATCCACATCCACATCACTTTCACATCCATATCCCTTTACATCACATTCTTTTACATACACATCCACATCCATTTACTTCCCATCTCACCTTTCACATATCCTCTTTCTCATTCTCATCTCATCATTCACATCGACATCCATTTACTTCACATCTCATCCACATTCATTTTCATCACACCACATCCCATTCACATCTTATCACATCCATTCACATCCCATTCACATCCTATCACATCCATTCACATCCCATTCACATCTTATCACATCCATTCACATCCTATCGCATCCCATTTACATCCTATCGCATCCCATTTACATCTTATCACATCTATTCACATCCTATCGCATCCCATTTACATCTTATGACATCTATTCACATCCTATCACATCCCATTTACATATTATCACATCCATTCACATCCTATCCCATCCTACTCACATATTATTCCCATTTAGTAGCTTTTCCTACTTCATACCGATAATGGGACTTTTTCTAAATTTCTACCAATTGTTTGGCTTAGATAAAGGTTCTTTTTCTCGACGGATATTTCCATATTCTTTCTCAATTTCTCAAATAAAATATATTCAATATTCCTCTTTTGAATAAAAGAATTCATGGGATTTACAAAAATCAATTCTACCCATATTTTCACTTTTGATAAATATTCATAAATTGAATTATACTAGAAATTCCTCTTTTTCCCATTTAATTTCTTGGATCTCAAATATCATGGGAATTCCTCTTTTTACATTTAATTGCTTGAATTCTAAATGTCATGGGAATTCCTCTTTTATCATCAAATAAATTTATCTAAAATTTCTCTTTGAATTTAAATAAAATATCCATTAATTCCAATATGCTAAGAATTTCACTTTTACTATTTAAATGATTGAATTCCAAATGTCATGGGAATTCCTCTTTTATCATTTAAATATTTTCCATGCATAAAATAAATTTATCCAAAATTCCCATTTGAATTTAAACAAAATATCCATTAACTCCAATATGCTAAGAATTCCACTCTTCCTATTTAAATGATTGAATTCCAAATGTCATGGGAATTCATCTTTTATCATTTAAATATTTCTCATGCATAAAATAAATTTATCTAAAATTTCTCTTTGAATTTAAATAAAATATCTATTAATTTTAATATGCTAAGAATTTCACTTTTACTATTTAAATGATTGAATTCCAAATGTCATGGGAATTCCTCTTTTATCATTTAAATATTTCTCATGTATAAAATAAATTTATCTAAAATTCTTCTTTGAATTTAAATAAAATATCCATTAACTCCAATATGCTAAGAATTCCACTCTTCCTATTTAAATGATTGAATTCCAAATGTCATGGGAATTCCTCTTTTATCATTTAAATAAAATTATCATAATTTTCTCTTTTCTTAATTATTTAATTATACATAAACCTTAGAAATTAGTTTTTCCATTGAATGTGATGAAAATCATTCTTTTAGCTTGGGATATTCAATCCTAGAATATGGTAGGAAGTCCTCTTTTCACGTTATGCATAAGAATGAATTATGTATCAATTTCTTAAAAATTTTACCATAGCTTTGTGTTGAGAGATGTAATCGTGGTGTTGTGTGTATGTTGGAAAGCACCCTAGAGGTGCAAGATATTGTGGTGAGATAGGAATGCCACATGTAATATTGTATGGTGTGTGAGTGTTGACCAAAAGAGTGGAAAAGGGAGTGCCACATGGATGATGATGTGTAAAGTGGGATAAGGCTAGAGGGCCTATATCACTGTATGGTTCATTGTGATATGATAGAGAATAGAGCTTGGTGTTGAGTGTGCAATCTCTCTCTCTCTCATGGAGTTTTTAGTGTGGTATAACCCACCCTAATTATGTTGCTTATCTATGTCTATCACCATTGTGAGATCCCTTTGCCCCCTCTGCGCACCGGACTCTCGGTAGCTGACAGCGAAAGCAGCCCCCTCATGCGCGGGGCAGGGTTTCTCACTCGGGGCCTCGTCCATGAATGTCCGGGCACGAGACTAGGCTGGTGGTCACTCCGAAAATCGAAACCGGGAAAATTTTCCATGCCCGGAAAGCGGGGATGATTCCACCTTTTTGAATTTTCTTAACGAATTTTTTGTTTCTAACGAGATCAATTCTAAACTATCCTTCACCTGAATAAACCAGATAGAAGGAAACTATCGCTGATATGATTTGATCATCTGAGTAATTTCAACCCTTTTTTCCTAATCAAGATCAGGCACAACCGTTGATGCACTCAATTGAGAAATTTATCAAGGAATTAACTAGCTACTCGAATCCTAGCATAATCCTAAGATTTTTCAGTTTGATTATTAAAACTCCACTGATTCCAGCCGAACCCCATCCGACCCATGGGTTAGCCACCACCCTGCCACCCACTGGAATCGGTAGATCTAAACAAGTACTCTCCCACCCATAATTGAAATGCCTTTCTTAACTTTAGCTTTAGAAAACAGATACGCACACACTCCTCTTTTTAAAACTTTAATATAAAAAATAATCCATTGACAAAACAGATATGGTCACAGATTTCATAATTCAAAATTTCCATTCAATCCCTTGTTTCCCAAAAACAGTACCACTTTGGACTCTCCGTTGTTGGGACCAGCTGGTCAGCAAAACAAGATCCAGTAAAACAGATTATAATAATCATTTCATCAACATACATATATATATCTTCCTCGACATACGTATGGGTGTCCTAAGCACTGCGAGCCCGTGCATCGCCTGGTCATCAGAACCCTCCAGGATCCTCCTTAGGTGTCCTGGTACTTCACTCAGGGACCGCTTCGTCGGCCCTCGCTCATCGTACCGGAAGCACACCATTTTTCACCATACCCAGGCTAGTCAAGACCATGGCAGGTTTTTGCCGCGTGAGCTATCCCTCGAACACTCCCCGCCAGCTGTTGCAACCGAACTTCCCTTAGTTAAACACATATGCCAAATGCTCCCTCCAGCATTCTGGCGTAAGACAGTCTTTTAAGAAAACAGGGTTTCTATGCAAGTTTTCAGTTTTGATTTTGTTTGAATACCAAGAATAAATCTTAAATCCGTATCCCAATACTTCTAGATCTAGGTCTGAATTCCAAACAGAATTCCTCGAATTCTGTTAACTTGATCCTCAGATCAAAATCAAAAGTCTTAACTTAGTTTCAGATTCGGTGGGGGATTTGAGTACATTTTTCCTGAACTAGGCACATCGTCATTGATTGAAATTGACGAAGGAATTAGGTCCTGGTCAATAGTCTGAATCAGAGTTTGGGTCTGGAAAGGTTCTTTCTAAACTATCTTTCTCGAAAGGTACTTTTTCAATTTCTCTTTTTCTAAATTTCGTTCGACGAGAATATTTGCTTACAGATTTATAAAACATGAATTTCTTATGAGGAATAAAATAATCATTTATCTCGATCTTCAACTTTGATAGTTTAATTGAATTTTCTCATTACCATCTTAGTGAATATGAAACGGTAGCATTTCTTCTCAGATTATCTACTTATTCATTTTTCTAATTTTTGCGAAAATTCAAACAGAGGATTAAGAGAACCCTTATTTAAATATAATCATTCTATATGCATCTATTTATGCATAAAATCTAATTCTGATGAAAGTCACACTTTATCATCATAAAAATCATTTATGATGAAAATCACTCTTTTAACATGAAAGAATTTCTTTTATGCATATGTTTATGCATACAAATCATTTATGATTAAAAATCACACTTTTAATATAAAAAAATATCTTTTATGCATAAAAATCATTTATGATAAAAATCACACTTTTAATATAAAAAATATCTTTTATGCATACAATCATTTATGATGAAAATCACTCTTTTAATATAAAAGATTTTCTTTTATGCATAAAAATCATTTATGATGAAAATCACACTTTAATATAAAAAAATATCTTTTATGCATAAAAATCATTTATGATGAAAATCACACTTTTAATATAAAAATTTTATCTTTTATGCATATGTTTATGCATACAAATCATTTATGATGAAAATAACACTTTTAATATAAAAACATATCTTTTATGCATAAAAATCATTTATGATGAAAATAACACTTTTAATAAAAAAATATCTTTTATACATATGTTTATGCATAAAAATCATTTATGATGAAAATAACACTTTTAATATTAAAAAATATCTTTTTTGCATATGTTTATGCATAAAAATCATTTATGATGAAAATAACACTTTTAATATAAAAAATTATCTTTTATGCATATGTTTATGCATAAAAATCATTTATGATGAAAATCACACTTTTGAAATAAAAAAATATCTTTTGCATAAAAATCATTTATGATAAAATTCATTCTTTTATGATCAAAATAAAATTTTAATAAGCTTCCTTCTATACATAGAATTTAATTCTAAAGAAAGTAACACTTTCTTTTTATAAAATATTTTTAGTAAGCATTTTTCTATACCTAGGATGAAAAAAGAATACATTTACGATGGGAATTACTCTTTTTGAATAAAAAAGTAAAACTTATTTTCCACAATTTTAGAAAAAATTTGCCATAACCTTCTTTGTATGGCTGACCATTTTTCAAATTTTAACACTCTAAAATTAATTAGAAGTTCACCAAGAGTATTTAAATCATTCTAATGTAAACATTTTCTACTTTATCAAAGAGAAACATTATGAAAAACTTGATTTTATCCATTAATCATTCATCTAGGATAAGAATGGTTGGATTTACTAAAGAAGAGAGGGGAATGCCTTTTTTCAATGAGGCATAACATCATTTTCAATTTAGAGAAGATAAAAATCATAAGAAACCATAAAAAAACCATAAAAATCATAAGAAACCATAAAAAAACCATAAAATGAATAGAAAAGAGAAGAATCTCCAACTTACGAGAAGGAATTTGAGAGCTTTCCTTTGGCTTGATGGTTTAAGGGTTCTACTCTTGTTTGGAAACAAGAGTGGCCACCAGTCTTTAGAAGAGGGAAGGTCAAAAAACTAATGAATTATGAGTAAATTCACAGTTTTCTGGTTCTTGGGAGAAGTAGGGTAACAATGCAAAAACACTATTAAGCTTCTGTTGAGAGCTTTGATATCCCAAGCTTATCTACATCTTCATCTATGGCAGTACATCATGAGCTTGAGAGGGACTATTGAGATTCAAGCTCGATGTCAGTGTGTGCCAGCTGTGCTATGTGCTGGCATGTTAGGTAGCAAGATGTGTGAGGCATAAATGACCGCGTCCAGCTGGTCGTAGTGTGTGGACATTAGCTAGGGTTAGTAGTGTGTGGACATAACATAGTGTGTGTCTTGTGTATTATGGATTATGGCTTTATGCATTGTGTGAGAAGGGAGATGGCTTCCCTCTATGGTTAGGGTTTGCAACCCTTGTATTCAGCCTCTGTACTGGATAAAGCAACAGTAGGTTGCTTCTTACTACTCCAACTCACCATGCCACTTCCAAGTGTAAAGGCATAACCACTAGTAGACCTCCTGTCATATGAGCTACCTGCCCAATTAGCATCTGTGTAGCCATGTATATCCAAGCCTTTACCACTCTCATAAAGAAGACCATAATGTGCAGTGGTCTTTAAATATCGCATAATGCGTCTCACTGCATCCAAATGAGGTTTTCTGGGGCTCTGCATAAATTGGCTTACTAGCCCCATAGCATAACTCAAATCCGGGCATGTGATAGTCATGTAAATGAGACTACCAACCATCTTTCTATACATAGATGGATCATCCAACTCCTCACCAAAATCAGCCCGCAACTTCACATTCTGCTCCAAAGGTGTACTCATTGGCTTACACCCTGTCATGCCATATTTTGCCAACATGTCCAATGCATATTGGCGTTGCACTAACCATGTACCTGTATGGTCTTTGATCACTTCAATTCCAAGAAAGTATCTCAATTCACCCAAATCTTTCATGTCAAACTGCCCACTCAATGCCTTCTTCACATGCATCACATCTGTAGCATGGTCTCTTGTGATAATCAAGTCATCCACATAGATGACAAGTAAAACAATCCCATGATTTGTTTTCTTCACATAGAGTGAAGAATCTGCTGTAGAAACTTGAAATCCAAGGGAGATAAGATATCTGCTCATCTTATCACTCCAAGCACGAGGTGCTTGCTTCAAACCATATAAAGCCTTCTTCAATCTGCATACATGAGTGGGATACTTTGGGTATACATACCCTTCTGGCTGTGCCATATACACTTCTTCTTCTTCTAGATCACCATTTTGGGTGTACATACCCTTCTGGCTGTGCCATATACACTTCTTCTTGTAGATCACCATTTAGAAATGCATTTTTCACATCCATTTGATGCATTTCCTAACCATTTTTTGCAGCCATAGCAATGACTGGTCTCACTGTTCCCATCTTTGCCACTGGGTTTGTGCATAACCCTTAGCTACCAATCTCGCTTTATGTCGTTCAATGGAACCATCTGACTTGCATTTCACTTTATAAACCCATTTGCAACCAATAACATTTTTGTCCTGTGGTAAGGCAACCAAGTCCCATGTTTCATTATGAACCAATGTGTCTATCTCAACACCCATTGCTTTCTCCCATACATGCTTTCCAATAGCTTCTGTATAGCATGTAGGTTCCACATGCTTCACCAAAGAGGTCATATATGCATAATGCATAGCAAAATCATGATATGCCAACCTATCAACTGATATCTGCGGATCACTCTGAACACCTATCACTCTAGCATATGGTGGCACATATCTATCCTGCCTTGCACCCAGGTGTGCGTAAAACAGGTATGCCAAGTTCCTCATCCAAACTCTCTGAACTTGACGACTCATATCCTGTAATTCCAGTTCCTTCAACCTTCTTTTTCCCTTTATCCACCAGTGCTCACACTCTCATGCCTCAAGCGTCCTGACCATGGACGTACAATGCTACTCTCTGACTCTGCTGGCCCAAACATCGAAGTAGAACTAGAACTTGCTTGTGGCAAGTTCACATGCACATCAGCTTCAAGAGAATCAATGACACCCTCATCCTTTGCTTTGTACCAACTAGCAAGTTCATCAAACATCACATCTCGTGAGATAACCACTTGCCTAGTTTATGGATTGTAACATTTGTATGCCTTACGATCCTGTGCATATCCAACAAGCACACAGTTTTCTGCCTTAGGATCCAACTTCCTCCTTCTCTCGTCAGGCACATGTACATAAGCTATGCAACCAAATACTTTGAGGTGTCCAATGTTTGGCCTAAAACTTGTAAGCCGCATCTCTGGCGTACTTCCATGTATGGCTACTGTGGGTGTCTTATTCAGTATATACTTTGAGGTGTCCAATGTTTGGCCTAAAACCTGTAAGCCGCATTTCTGGCGTACTTCCATGTATGGCTACTGTGGGTGTCTTATTCAGTATATACACTTCAGTGACACATGCTTCTGCCCAATAATAATCTGGCATGCTCTTTTCATTGAGCATCGCCCTAGCCACTTCACAAATGACTCTATTCTTTCTCTCAGCAACACCATTTTGAGGTGTATACCTGCAAGTTAATTGCCTTCTTATGCCATGCTTTCTCAAGAAATGCTCAAAAGCATTTGAGGTGTATTCACCACCTCCATCTGTCCTGAAACATTTTATCCAAGAACCATATTGCTTCTTTGCAAAAGCTTTGAAATCCATAAGCTTTCCCAACACTTCACTTTTCTCTCTGAGAAAGTAAATCCATGTCATTCTGCTGAAATCATCAATGAATGTCACATAATGTCCATGTATGGGTTTTGTGCAGGACCCCATACATCGCTATGTACTATCTCAAGTGGCCTCCTACTCATGTTGCCTTCTCTAGGAAACCGCAACCTCGCCTACTTTCCAAACTGACAGGCTTCACAAACATGCATATTCCCATCATACTTGAATCTAGGCAGCCCACTAACAACGCTTGCCTGCATGTTCTTTAACCTTTGTATATTCACATGTCCAATCCTCTTATGCCACATATCAATGTCCTGTACCACATTTTGGCTTTTAGAGAACATGGCTGATTTCAACTCAGGAATCCCAGCATCCAGCTTAAACAACCTGCCTTCTTTCTTGCCTTTGGCAATGACTCTACATCCATTTTTGAACTCCTCAATGAAGCAACCATGCTCGTTGAAACGAACCTGTAATCCCTATTCCACCATTTGACCAACTGAGGCCAAGCTTTTTGTGATAGAAGGCACATATAATACATCTGACATAGACTTTGTTTCACCATTGTGCATAACCAATGGTACACTTCCAACATGTGTAATGGCATGCTGGGTATCATCTCCTGTCTCCACATAGCCTTTCACATCCATAGGCTTCATATGCTCAAACCATTCATCACCATGACAAGTCATATGGTTTGATGCTCCAAAGTCCATATACCAAGTGTCATTATTTTCAGCATTTGTCATCATAGATCCCACAACATGTTTCATGGCAAATGGATGTGAAAAATGCATTTCTAAATGGTGATCTACAAGAAGAAGTTTATATGGCACAACCAAAAGGATATGTACACCCAAGATATCCCACTCATGAATGCAGATTGAAGAAAGCTTTATATGGTTTGAAGCAAGCACCTCGTGCTTGGAGTGATAAGATGAGTCGATATCTTATCTCCCTTGGATTTCAAGTTTCTACAGAGCAGATTCTTCACTCTATGTGAAGAAAACAAATCATGGGATTGTTTTACTTGTCATCTATGTGGATAACTTGATTATCACAGGAGATCATGGTATAGATGTGATGCATGTCAAGAAGGCATTGAGTGGGCAGTTTGACATGAAAGGCTTAGGTGAATTAAGATATTTTCTTGGAATTGAAGTCATCAAAGACCATGCAGGTACATGGTTAGTGCAATGTCAATATGCACTGGGGATATGTTGGTAAAATATGGCATGATAGGGTGTAAGCCAATGAGTATACCTTTGGAGCAGAATGTGAAGTTGCGGGCTGATTTTGGTGCGGAGTTGGATGATCCATCTATGTACAGAAAGATGGTTGGTAGTCTCATTTACATGACTATCACACGCCCGGATTTGAGTTATGCTGTGGGGCTAGTAAACCAATTTATGCAAAGCCCCAAAAAACCTCATTTGGATGCAGTGAGATGCATTATGCGATATGTAAAGACCACTGCACATTATGGTCTTCTTTATGAGAGTGGTAAAGGCTTGGATATACATGGCTACACAGATGCTGATTGGGCAGGTAGCTCATATGACAGGAGGTCTACTAGTGGTTATGCCTTTACACTTGGAAGTGCCGTGGTGAGTTGAAGTAGCAAGAAGCAACCTACTGTTGCTTTATCCAGTATAGAGGTTGAATACAGGGGTGCAGCCGTTGCTACTTGTGAAGGAGTATGGTTAAAGAGTCTCTTGATAGATTTGGGCGAGCCTATTGATGGCAAAGTTGTCATTCATTGTGACAGCATGAGCAGCATATAGTTGGCCAAGAATCCAGTGTTTCATGCACGGACCAAACACATAGAGGTCCATTATCACTTTGTTAGAGAGAAAGTGCTGGATGGTACAGTAGATCTACAGTATGTGAATACTGAAGAGCAGGTGGCAGACATCTTTACAAAGCCACTTAGCACATTTGAGTACTTTCGTACCATGTTGGGAGTACGTGGGATGAGCTTGAGGGGGAGTGTTGAGAGCTTTGATAGCCCAAGCTCATCTACATCTTCATCTATGGCAGTACATTATGAGCTTGAGAGGGGCTGTTGAGATTCAAGCTCGATGTCAGTGTGTGCCAGCTATGCTATGTGCTGGCATATTAGGTAGCAGCATGTGTGAGACATAAATGACCGCGTCCAGCTGGTCATAGTGTGTGGACATTAGCTAGGGTTAGTAGAGTGTGGACACAACACAGTGTGTGTCTTGTGTATTATGGATTATGGCTTTATGCATTGTGTGAGAAGGGAGATGGCTTCCCTCTATGGTTAGGGTTTGCAATATACATTAGGGTTTGCTCCTGTGTGTGTGTCTCCTCTCCCTCTACGCACACCTAGTGCAAGGCAGGATAGATATGTGCCACCACATGCTAGAGTGACAGGTGTTCAGAGTGATCTGCATGCATTGCGGAGATCCCAAAGGGTCAGATATCTAGTTGACAGGTTGACATATCGTGATTTTGCTATGCATTATGCATATATAACCTCTTTGATGAAGCATGTGGAACCTACATGCTATACAGAAGCTATTGGAAAGCATGTATGGGAGAAAGCAATGGATGTTGAGATGGACGCATTGGTTCATAATGAAACATGTGTTGAAAAAACAGGTAGAAGGAGAGGAGACACACACATAGGAGCAAACCCTAATGTATATTGCAAACCCTAACCATAGAGGGAAGCCATCTCCCTTCTCACACAATGCATAAAGCCATAATCCATAATACACAAGACACACACTGTGTTGTGTCCACACTCTACTAACCCTAGCTAATGTCCACACACTATGACCAGTTGGATGCAGTCATTTATGTCTCACACATGCTGCTACCTAACATGCCAGCACATAGCATAGATGGCACACACTGACATCGAGCTTGAATCTCAACAGCCCCTCTCAAGCTCATGATGTACTGCCATAGATGAAGATGTAGATGAGCTTGGGCTATCAAAGCTCTCAACACTCCCCCTCAAGCTTATCCCACGTACTCCCAACATGGTACGGAAGTACTCAAACTTTTCCTGCTAATAAGTGGCTTTTTAAAGATGTCTGCCACCTGCTCTTCAGTCTTCACATACTGTAGATCCACACTGTAGATCCACTATACCATCCAGCACTTTCTCTCTGACAAAGTGATAATGGACCTCTATGTGTTTGGTCCGCGCATGAAACACTGGATTCTTGGCCAACTGTATGCTGCTCATGTTGTCACAATGAATGACAACTTTGCCATC
This sequence comes from Cibotium barometz, assembly GCF_041138505.1. Lineage (NCBI taxonomy): Eukaryota > Viridiplantae > Streptophyta > Polypodiopsida > Cyatheales > Cibotiaceae > Cibotium > Cibotium barometz. The sequence goes on along the minus strand of NC_141100.1, from coordinate 6,961,883 downwards.
AATAGGCTCACCCAAACCTGCCAAGAGACTCTTTAACTATACTCCTTCACAAGTAGCAATGGCTGCACCCCTGTATTCAGCCTCTGTACTGGATAAAGCAACAATAGGTTGTTTCTTGCTATTCCAACTCACCACGGCACATTATAGTCTTCTTTATGAGAGTGGTAAAGGCTTGGATATACATGGCTACACAGATGCTGATTGGGCAGGTAGCTCATATCCTGATCTGGTAATACCCGAATTTGAGATCTTGATCATTGATCTTGATTTGGTAATACCCGAATTTGAGATCTATCTTTGTGAAGATCGGGGCTCTATTCAGCCTGTTTAACAGAAGCTCATCAATTCTTGGGATAGGATAATTATTCTTAACTGCTGATTTAGACCTCTGTAGTCCACACAGAGTCTAAGCGTTCCATCTTTCTTTTTCTGAAAGAGAACTGGCGCGCCCCAAGGTCAAACATTGGGTGGGTCTTATAGACCCTTGTTCTAACAGCTGTCTAAGCTATTCCTTGAGTTCGATGGCTTCAGGAACTGGCATTTTGTACGTGCACAGGGCTACTGGCTGAGCTCCGGGGGGGTCAATTCAATCACATGATCTACTTCCCGGATTGGAGACATTTCAATTAGCTCTGTTGGGAATAGATCATCAAATTCATTTAACCATTCTGGTTCTTTAGCCTTAAACTTTGAGTCTACTAGGTTCATTTTGACAACATAAATTTGCTGCTTCTTTCTAAGTCCTTTCAGCAATTTAGAAGCTTTTACTAACTGAAGGTTTGGGGATCCGAAAACTCCAGTTTCTTGAACTTTGTTCTCGTGAAGGTCATGGAAGGAAATGGTTCCATTGTGACAGTGTATGTCAGCTTGATTTTTGTGGAGCCAATCCATTCCAAGGATTCCGTCAAAAACTCCCAGAGGTAAGACTTTGAACTGACAGTCAGTTACATTACCATCTAGATTGAACTGGATTTTTTATTTATATAAAAGTTGCAATATGTACATAGAGCAGCTCAGCTCCAGAATCACTGTCTCAGTCGTAATCGTATAAAGAAGCAAAACTGCGAAGAAGACATACCATGGTACACACGGTTCATTACACAAAGAGGTGCTATAATTCTATTCCTAGGGATAAAGCAGCTAAGAAGTCTAAAAAAATCGGCATGAAGTTCTGAAGTTCCTGGGTGAATGATCAAAGAGTTGAACATGCTGAACAAGCCCTAGTCTTATCAGAATCATGGTGGCCAAGGAAATATTTTGCCTGAGCCTCCGACGCTGACTGGTACTGAAAATAAGAAGAGGACAGACAAAAAGTTTGAAGAAGCAGATATGGTCTTCATTAGAGTACGGCCCAAAAGAAGTTCTCTATCTCTTGGAAAGTACAAGAAGTTATCCCCTAGATATTGTGGGCCATATCTGATTATAAAGAAAGTAGGTGACTTAGCCTACGAGCTTCTTCTGCCTCCTCATCTCAAAGTTCATAATTTATTTCATGTATGCCTTCTAAAGAAATATGTGCCAAGCCCAAATCATGTGCTTGATGATGAAATCCTAACCTCTTCAACCCAAGGGCAGATGGAACTCCAACCTGAAGAAATTCTTGATGTTCAAGAAAAGATCCTCAAGAACAGAATTCTCAGAGAATTATTGGTAAAATGGAAGTTCTATCCTTTTGAAGATGCCATCTGGGAGAATGAAGCCGATCTGTTGTGCGGGATTACCCCCAGTTTGCGAGATGAGGGCATCTCGCGTTTTTCAAGTGGGAGAGAATGTAAGATTCCTCCCCAGCCTCTCAAGATGTCCACCATCTTCCCTTGTAATCAAAGCCCTCTTCAGAAATATAAAAGATCTTATTTCTACAGAGTTTTGGCCTAGAGAGAGAAAATCTTCTAGAGAGTGGTAATTCAATTTTTAAATATTTTTGGATAGAAAAATATCTCATCTTATTAAAATAAGTTTCCCTGAAACAGAAGTTCAAAAAGATTTTCAGAAGGTGCATTAGAAATTAAGTATAATCTGTTCAAGAGGCATTATCCTAGGGATCAAGAATTTTTCGAAATTTTAAATTAAGGTTCCTATGGACCAATAAGATTCATCCAAATGTAGGGAGGAGATAAATAGAAAAATAAAAGGAAAATCCCCCAAAAATGAGTAAATACTCACATAAGATGAAGAGTTGACTAAGGACAAGGTTAATAGTTAAAAAAGAGAGATATTTAGATGAAATGATGCATTTTTGACACCTCAGTATGGGGGAATTTCCCTCATGAAGGAGGCGCCTATTTCACATGTGTGGGAGAGTTTTAAACTCCCAAATAATGAGATATTTTTATCTCTCCTCTCTCCTGTTTCAACTAGATCCAAAAAGTTGTCTAAACTGACCCAAAAATGATCAAAAATTGACCAAACTGATCTGGAAAATTCTAGAATCAGTTGGCTTGGTTAGAAGCTCACTTTTTCCTATAAATAGAAGCCTTTCCCTTTGTTGAAGCTTAATAGTGTTTTTGCACTGTTACCCTACTTCTCCCAAGAACCAGAAAACTGTGAATTTACTCATAATTCATTAGTTTTTTGACCTTCCCTCTTCTAAAGACTGGTGGCCACTCTTGTTTCCAAACAAGAGTAGAACCCTCAAATCATCAAGCCAAAGGAAAGCTCTCAAATTCTTGTTGGAATTAGGGTTGCAAGAAAGCACACAAAGCTTGGAGAAGAAGAAGCAAGAATGCACACAACACAAAGTGTATTAGATTGTGTCAATGTACAAAAAGATAAGTTAGCCCTAGAAGGATGGGCGTATATACAAGCCGGGGGAAAAAACCTCCTAAAGAGGGAAAAAGTGCCCCGGCGGTCCTAAGTGTGTTCACACACATCACTGCCTATATATATGGCAACAAATGCCCCCTGGGAGTGATGGTGTGAACGAGAGCTGGCACTCATGTATAGGGGAGTGCCATGCCCGAAGTAGATCAGTCCACAAAGGGGAGCAAGCGTAAAGCTTTGTGGAAAGCTTCGAACTTCTCACGAGGAAGCGCCTTTGTGAAAAGATCGACGAGGTTGTCCTGTGTTGGCACATAGGCCAAGCTGATCTCTCCTGCTGAGAGTCTCTCCCTGACATAGTGATAATGCACCTCAATGTGCTTTGTGCGAGCATGAAAAACTGGGTTTCTCGCAACTGCCAATGCACTCTGACTGTCAGTGAAGATAGAGGTGGCAGATTCCTGTCCAACACCCAAGTCAGCCATAAGCCATCTGAGCCACACACACTCAACCGTAGCTGTGAAAGCTGCCCTGTACTCAGCTTCACAACTAGAAGTGGCCACAGTAGGTTGCTTCTTGCTCAACCAAGATATGCATGAGCTACCGAGCATCTCCCGAGCATGAAACAAAAACCACTTGTGGACACTCTTGTGTCATAGCAACCAGCCCAATCTGAGTCCGAAAAAGCATGTAAATCTGGCGGCAACGATCCCCCCTTGGGATAAAACAACCCAAGATGTATGGTGCCACTCAAGTAGCGAAAGATGCGTTTAACTGCCTTCCAATGCTAAGACCCTGGGCTATGCATAAACCTGCTCACCTGTGAGACTACAAACTGAATGTCCGGCCTCATAATGCATACATAAAAGAGGCAACCAACAGCTGTTTGATAGAGTGTGACATCAAAGTGATCTCCAGCATCATAAAGACTCAACTTCAAACCTGTCTCCATTGGAGTAGCAATAGGCTTGCAGTCTTCAAGGCCAAATCTCCGCAACAATGTCTCAATATACTTTGTTTGACACAAAGCAATACCTCCATCACACTGCTTAAATTGTATCCCCAAATAATGATGCAAATGCCCCAAATCTGACATCTCAAAAGAGGCATTCAAATCAGCCTTAAAATCAGCAATATGACTCTCATTTGGTCCTGTGAGCAGCATGTCATCGACATAGAGAGCAATGATTAGATGTACACCATCCACACGTTTAACATACAAAGTGCTTTTTGTTGGACTATTCTGAAACCCATGTGCAGTCAAATATGCATGTATCCTTTCATACCAAGCTCGTGGAGCTTGCTTTAAACCATATAAAGCCTTTTTCAACCTGCACACTTTGTTTTCCTGCCCTCTTTGAACAAAACCACGAGGCTGCGATACATACACCTCCTCATGCAAATCTCCATTCAAGAATGCAGTCTTTATGTCCAGCTGATGTACATTCCAACCATTATGAGCTGCCAATGCACAAATGCTACGAATGGTAGTCATACGACAAGTGGGAGCAAAGGTCTCATCAAAATCAATGCTCTTTTCTTGAGCATAACCCTTTGCAACAAGTCTAGCCTTATAGTGATCAACACTACCATCTGGCTTTCGTTTCAATTTAAAAACCCACTTACATCCAATGGCTTTTTTACAAATAGGCAAATCACACAAAGACCATGTACCATTCTTCATTATAGCATCATATTCACTTTGCATTGCAGCCAACCAATTTTCTGAATTTTGTGCCTCATCAAATGAAAGAGGTTCTTCCTCTTCACACATACTAGACACAGCCAAAGCATAACAATCTGATGCATAAGAGACATGCTGAAAACCTGAACGACTACGACTAGTCATAGGTGCATCAATCTTACTATCACGCAAGGTTTGCACCAGCCATTTAGGCATACCTCTAGCCTGCTCATTTTCAGCCCTATCCTCATGAATTACATCCTGTAAATCTGCATCAGAAATAGGCTGATCTATGATGTCGTTTGAAATCTGCATAGGCTGAATATTTGCCTCATTAGGACTTACATTTGAATTCCCACGTGTAAAGAGAGGCAACAACGTATCAAATACATCCCGTGAGCTCACACCTGTCTCTTTGGTACATGATAACAAGTGAGGAGCTCAAAACACCAAATACCACGGCCTTAAGTTTATATCAATAGGTGGCTTCATAAACTCGACCAGCTTGACACTGGACTCATCCACCTTCTTCTTATAGAAGCATCACAACCCTCACCAACTAACCCTCAGTGACAATTTCCTGAAAAAATCATTACCTTCACCCAAACAACATCATGTACCTCTACCAAGCTTGAGTAAAAAACTTCAAAGTGAGTAGTAGGCAACAATGTCAACCTATGTGCCGGTCCTTGATTCTATAGCATTCTCAACGCTTCACTTCTTCATGGTGTCACAAACTTCACTCATGACTTTATGAGCTACAAACCTTTCACCCTTCAAAGAGATACGCCTCAGAAGGTGAAGGGTGACTGAAGGTGACTCACTCCTCCTCGTGCTACTCCCATGCAGTGGTCGAGAGGGTTCTGGTGGCGACCAGCTCTTCTGCTAACTCTTCCTGTCTCCCATCACCCTTATGCGCTTTTCCTCAGTAGTTGTGGCCACTAAGGTGTAAAACACCTTAGTCAAAACCCTTAAGAGCTTTGTTCAAATGCACTTACATACATGATACGAAAAAACTATCCTGCTATACCACCATTGGCCAATAAGAATGTTGATCATACCTTTATGCTACCCAACCTTGGCCATCATCAAAATCTTATCATATTTGAAGGAATCAAATAAAAACCTCTGTATTAACAAATTCCCAAAGCTGCACCCAATCTTATATTGCCAAAATTTTATATCCCTAGGTATTATTACCGAAGTGATACTACCATTGGGCACAAAGCACACCAACCATAGAGAGCTCTTGTTGGCAAGGTACATCATCATTTCTTGAGCTGTGATATTCACCCACACAATGCATCAAGCAAAATGCTATAAATACACAAAATGTAATGATGCATTTCAAGGTACAACCCCCTCTACATTGAAGAACAAACGTGCTATAACACCTACTCTAGATACAAGCTAACCATCATTGCTTGCATATATACATGTTTTTTGGTTTGTTTTTTTAGCCTCACAACTTCCTCTTCAAGATAGCTTCAAGATCATTTGATAAAGTCTTAGTAAAATAGGAAAAGCAACAAACAAGAAACTGCATTTATAGTGCTTCAATGTATCAAATGAGGAACTGAGATTCACTATTTCATTTTGATGATTGTGTTAACTTTCCTCCATACCCCCATCCCTTTTCCTCTATTGCTAAATAAGCCTTAGAATCACTTCTACTTAAAATAAAACATATAAACTTTTTATTATTACCAAAAAAAATAAAAAATACAATCACTCGAAATCCCCACCTGTTTATTAACTTTATCATTTACTAACTAGCCTTCCCAATTCCTTGCAGACAAATAATGATCATTGAACATTCATGTAGCATCATAGGCATCAATGATAGCTAATCAATTTTTCCAACAAGAAAGTCTTCTAATCATGATGATGAGGATATGATCAACATTAGGAAGGAGGAAATGTTAACCCATTTTGGGGCTAACAGGAGTTGCCACTGTAATTCTACATGAAATAGCAAAGACAGAGACACTAAAAGCATGTATAAGATTTGGTCCTACACCTACAATCCATACTCACATCAAAACAAAGAGAGAAGCCCAATTGTAAAAAAACATATATTGTTTGCTACCAAAAATGAGAGAATTCCTTGCTACAAATGAATCCAAGGGGATTAGCCTGCACATTTTAGTATACTTAGGCTTATAATTGTCATAATTTTTAAGTATTTTGAAGTAGCATGTGAAAAAGTAGTCATGTGCAAAAGTAATCTAAGTATTTTGAAGTAGTATGTGCAAAAGTAATCATGCAATATAAGCAATATTATAGATTTAATTTACTTTTCTTTCAATTAACTCTTACTGAGGTGACTGAGGGCAGGAATGTCTTTCTTAACAATGGAAAACCGATTTCCCATCATTATATATGGAAAACAACATAGCCCATCATTACATATGGAAAACCACGTAGGGCCCTTCACAACAAATGCAAGATTCTCCCAAGGAGGTTTCATCAGTGAAACCTTCTTGGAGGATGTCCCTTATTAGGGAAAATATGGACTCATTTTTGGGCCCTTTAAGAAATGCCAAGTCGTCATTCTATTACGAAAAGGGGGATTGTGGATAACTCTATCCATAGTAACTCAAAACTATATCATGTAACATATCATTGGAAAGATCTTGATGAGAGGATTCTAACGCACCAACCTCCAAAAAATTTGGAGTTTTTATGCTCAAGTTATGGCCTCCCACCAAAAAGTAACCTCAAAAATTTCGTAACGGAAACCTCACCGTCATTGGTCCTTATGGAATATTCCCTAGAATCTCAAAGAGCTTAAAAGGCCCAAAAGTGAGTCCAAATTTTCCCTAATGTGGTCCAAGGTGCTCAAGCAAGAAAGATGCTACTATCCATACTCTACTTAGCCTTAGAGGGGAAGTAGTTACACAAGATACAAATACCACTCTACTCTTTCACAAGATAGAGCCAGGCATGATAGCAGGGAGCTAGACAGAGGCCCACCCATCCACATAATATGCCCTCATGATGGGCAAGCAGGGATGGTTGCACACCATATGTGCATCCAACCTTAAGTTAGAAAAATGAAGTGTTAAGAAAAGCTAAAATATTTTGGGCATATCATTGGCTAGTGTTGATTGTTACCAGAGTCGTGCTCCTAGAATTAGGCTCCATCCTCTGTTAGTAGTTTTGCATATTAGAGAGCCACTTATGATGGTATTTGGAGCGCTATTGAAGTAGGAGATGCACTCTTCTTAAGTAGGCACACATTACAAGAGCTCTATATAGTGCACTATTGCCAACAAAGGCAACAACACAAGCAACTTGATTATCCTTACCATATAATGGAAAAAAAGAGAGAGAGATTAGTTTATAGTTTAAATTACTTTTAAAGCTTATTTTAATGGTGATTACTATAGTTATAGATGTGCCTTTTAAAGGTAACCTAACATTTAAAAAAAACCCTTATTACTTCTATGTTTAAAAGATGGTGTTTATTGAAAACCACATCTTTCCACATTGATATTATGCAGCAACCATCATTATTTCCCTTCTCATTCAGTCAAGGTTACCCATGATGAACGTCTTCACTTTCTTGTAAAATGTATGACCAATGAATGTAAGGGGGGATTCAATATTTTTATTACATGCATTTTCACCTAAAACATTGATCCATTGGTGCTAGAGGACTCTCCAAGTCCACTAAGCACTTGTTATACATGTCACGGGGAAAAATTAATACTTCTTGCATCTCTACATGTTTTGTTGCATTCACTGGTGCATACCAGACAACATCTCTACTTACTCGCATCTCACAAGTGGTAGGGTTATAGCATCTATAACGTCTCTGTTCCAAAACAAACCAATGAAGATGCATATCTCACTTCATCAAGAACATGCACATATACAATACACCCAAACACTTTCAAGTGAGGTACATCTGGTCTTATTCCTGTAAACTTCTGTTCAAGCATCATACCATGAACTATTATAGTGGGGGTCCTATTCATAATGTAAATAGAAATTACTACTGCTTCTTCCCAAAAACAGTTGAGCATATTATTTTCAAACATCAAGACACATGCCACTTTTACAATGTGTCTATTTTTCCTTTCTGTAATACCATTCTGTTGCAAAGTGTACCTACATGTGAAAACTGTCTCTTCATTCCCTACTTTCTCAAGAAATCACTGAAGTTGTTTTAGAGAAATACTTTTTCCTACCATCTAGTATTAGACATTTAATTTGCATGTCTTTTTCCTTCTTGGCCAAGGCTTTAAATATCTGGAAGTGAGCAAACACCTCACTTTTCTCCTTCATGAAATAAACCCACACTTTTCTAGTGTGATGAATGTAACAAACTTGTAACCTTAAATTGTTGTAGCCTTAGTTGGTTATAACTGAATAAAAGCCTTACATTGATATTCTTTTCATGTAGGAAAGCATGTTTTCCATGCTTACCAAGCTGGCATGCTTCACATAATTTATGCATACCATCAACTTCAAACTTCAACAAACCTATAACATCTTAGGCCTGCATAAACTTTAATCGTTGTATATTCACATGGCCAGTATGCTTATGCCATCTACAATGACACCTGTCCCATGTGCAAACATGGTTGCCTTTATCTCAGGCATGTTAACATCCTACCATTTTTGTTACCCTTTGCAACAACCAAGCGGAGGCGGCACCACTAATGTTTGAAGTCTTCCCACAAAAAACCCTTGAGGATTGAGCCTCACTTAGAAAATCTTGTTCAAACATCTATCAAACAAAAACCAAGCTCTTTGTAAATATTTGGATCATGAAGTACATCTACCAAGTACTTTATTTTACCATCTTACATATACAATGGAACTTTACCAACATGTGTAATGGGATGCACAGTACCATCACATGTTTCCAGATATCCTAGTTTTTTCATTTTTTGTATATCTCTAGACCACTCACCATGCGTGGCCATGTGGTTAGAGGTGCCAGAATCTACATACCAATAGCTCCTCACCTTTACACATCTCCTGTCATGGAGTTGATGTGTTGCATCACAAACAATTTTCACTTATGTCATCATCACCCAGTTTACTTGATGATACATTGTTGCCTTGCTATAGCTTTCCACTTGTAGTATCATTTTACTTTTTATAGTAGTACTTTGCCATGTGTTCTCGTTTGCCATAGTAATAGCACTCTATGCTATTTGCATTTTGATTTCTTTGCCAACCGTGTAAGATTCCTCCCCTCCACCCCCCCACAGCTTTTGAGATGTACAGGTATAAGAACTGCCCCTTCAGTCTCTTGTAATCATCCCCCCCTTAGAAATGGAAAAAGATCTTGTTTTACCCTGTTTTGGCCTTGAGAGAGAAAATGTATAGAAAGAGGAAATTCGAAATTGAGATATTTTAAGATGCAAAAATCCTCCTAATGTCTAAAATGGATTCCCTTGAAACAGCAGTTCAAAATTAAATTTCCAATGTACGTTAGGAATTAATTGAATATATGTATACGAGACCTTAGCCTAAGGGTCCACATTTTCAAAAACATTTGGATTCAGGTCCAAATAAGGTTCCAAAGGGCCAATAGGATTAATCCAAGTTTTGGGATGAGATAAATACAATGAATAACAGAAACTAGCCCAAAAATGATTAAATGCTTACATAAGATGTAGAGCTGATTGAGTACAAGGTTTATTAGTTAAAAACTAAGGTATATGAGTAAAAAAATGAGATATTTATATCTCTCCTCTCCCCTGGAGCAAACTAGATCAAAAAGGGAGCCAAACTGATCCAAATCTTATCCAAATTGGGTCAACGGCTCTAGAGCCCAGTTGAACTTGGTTAGTGGCCTCCCTCACCTTAAAATAGACCCTCATTCCTTTGTATTTTCATATTGGGGCATTACCATGCCAGTATTATCCTCAAAATTAGCATATTTCTATTATCCCTTTAATTTGCCTCTTCACTTAGGAGCTTTGGAGCTTCTCTCTCCTCCAACCTCTGTTGGAGATTGCTCTCTCTTTCTCTTGGTGGCCAAGGACTTGCTTGGGGGCTTCACTTCTAGCCAAAGAATCAAGCCAAATACAAAGGTAATCCTATTTTAATGGTTTTTTTTTCAATTATCTCAATGATTTTCTTCTTCTCAACCCCTCTCAAGCTTGAGAAGCTTTTAAAGTAATGGTTTTTCTTCAAATCAAGGTTTTCCAAATATTCTTAATGTCTAATTAGAATTATGTTAATCTTTATACTTAATTATAATGTTTTCTTTAAGAAAATCTCTCTTGAAAAGATTGATCATCTTTATGGCTAGATCCTTAGTAAAAGGATGATTTAGATTGATTATGAGTAGGAAAATTTAATTTAACTCATTCTAAATTGGAAGAGGATTATACTAACAATTTTGGAAATGAGGAATGGTTAATTTAGTTTAATCAAGGAAAATAATCATAATTATGCTTATAATTATGCTTAGTATACATAGTTTAATTTTAAGCTTAAAAGAAGAGTTTCTATCATATTTTCATTACAAGTTTTCATTCAATTAGAAAATTAAAAATTATCAGTAATAGTAGTGAAGCTATGGTAATTTTTTCAAAAAAAAAGTACATATCTTATGCATAATACTAAAAGAGGAATTCCTATCATATTCTAGGTTTAGATATTTTATGAAAAAAGAATGATTTTTATTATATTCATGGAAAAATACTTTTTAGTATTTATGCATAAATATTTAATTAAAAGAAAAGATAAATTTTTGATAAATTTATTTTTATGCATAAGAATTTTGATGTAAAAAGAGGAATTCCCATGATATTCGAGATCCAAACAATTAAGTGTTAAAAGAGGAATTTTTGGCATAGTTCAAAATATGAGTATTTATCAAAAGTGGGATTCTGAGTATTATCATTTTTATTAAGAAATATGGGTAGAATTGATTTTGTAAATCCCATGAATCTTTTATTCAAAAAGAAGAATATTGAGTATATCTTATTTTGAGAAATTTGAGAAAGAATGTGAAAATATCCATCGAGAAAACTTGGATAATTCTTAATCAGAAAAAGGGAATCTGGAATCCCTGAGAGGATCAATGATCCAATAAGTAAACAGAAATTTTGATTTAGTCTCATTAATGAAGCTTAAGGAATGAAAATATAATAGGTAAATGCTCTTTCTGAGTTTTTACTATAAATTTCTGATAAGGTTTGTTTTTCCTTTTTAAACCTTCAACAACACTCTAATACTTAGATTTAATGGGATCGAGAAAAAGTAGCCTTTACCTAAGCCAAGCAATTGGCAAAAACTTAGAAAAGTTCTATCAGTATTGAAAGTAGAGTAACCGTATATTAAATGGATGTAAATGAGATGTGAGTAGATGTTGTGATGTAGAGTAACCGTATATTAAATGGATGTAAATGGATGTGATGAGATGTGAGTAGATGTTGTGATGTAGAGTAACCGTATATTAAATGGATGTAAATGGATGTGATGAGATGTGAGTAGATGTTGTGATGTAGATCTGAATAGATGTAAATGGATGTGATGTGATATAATGTGATGAGGATCTGAATAGATGTAAATGGATGTGATGTGGATCTGAATAGATGTGGTGTGATGTGATGTGGTGTGATGTGATATGGATCTAGATAGATGTAAATGGATGTGATGAGATGTGGATGGATGTGAATGGATGTGATGTAATGTGGATGGATGTGAATGGATGTGATGAGATGTGGATGGATGTGAATGGATGTGATGTAATGTGAATGGATGTGATGTGATGTGGATGGATGTGAATGGACGTGATGTGATGTGAATGGATCTGATGGATGTGAATAGATGTAATGTGAGATGAATGGATTTGAATGGATGTGCTATGATGAGAGTGGATGTAAATGGATGAGATTGGATGTAGGACGATGGGAATGGATATGGATGGATGTGGAATATGCGATATGAATTAATGTAGAAGAATGTGGAATAATGAGAACTGACGTGGAATGATGTGGACAGATGGGAGTTGTTGGAAACTGTAATTATATATGAAACCTATTTTTAAAAGATTATTTTATGTCAAGAATGCTGGGAAGCATTTTAACTATCTTATAGATTAAGGTCGTGAGAGGACCTAAGTCATAAGGTTGCAACCAGCTGAGGGGCGGAGAGTCAATGAAGGACGTCTCGTGTGTGGCAAGGTCGGCCAAGGTCTTGACCAGCCTCGGTTCGATTAAAATGGTGAGGATGAGGGACCAAGAAAGTGGCCTACTATGAGTGAAGCGCTAGGTGGCCTGCAAAGGAGCCTAGAGGGTTCTGACTATATGATGCTCAGGCTCTGGGTCGCCGAAGATACCCACACGTGCGTCGGGGAAGAAAATGAGTTGGAGTTGTTTTTTGAATTCGGGTATAGATCTCGTTGATTGGCCTTGCTGGTCTTCAACAAATGAGTTCATGACCCTTTTATATGGATCTTGTTGATTGATCTAGCTGATCTTCAACGAAGAGCCCATCTAGATTTTATGTGATTATATTCCCGAGGACTGTGAGCTATTGAAAAGACCCCTGAGTGAGCAGGTGGTGAGCATTCTGGTTGCCAATGATGCCATAGGTACACCGATGAAGGAGTGATTGGAAATTGAACTTCAAGCTAGATATTTTGGAGGATTATGATCAAGGATACTATGATTTCATTAAAAGATTATTTTAAAGACAACTGAATCTGTGAAAAAGGCAATTTCATATTGGGTGTGTATAAATACCATCATATCTAGGCCTCAAGCAAGTCAGGGATTCCACACAATTGTGATATTTCCATCTGAAGACCCAATTCCCAATTTATGAATCTTCATTCTGAATATCAATTTGTATGAATTTCATCACATAATTACAATCTTTTACTGGTATCTCATAAATTTTTGACATTTCTTACTTCTTGGTTGATCAACTTTAGCCAATTCGCTCTTTGATACACCAGCTGAAAGATCCCTGCTCTCTCTGCGCAACGAATTCTGGGATAATAGCATAGCAGAAGTAGCACTTCTTGCGCAGGAGGGTAGAGACTCTCACTCGGGGCCTCGTCCACGAATATCTGGACAAGAGACTAATCTCTTAGTTCTTCCAAAACCGAACCCAAAAAATCTTCCCTTGCCCCCAAGAAAGCATAGGCGATTCCTCTAGGAAAAATTAGTCTAACGTAGTCAAGAGCCTTAAATTACCCTTTTTCATTTTGACCAAACCGGGAGGAACTTGCACTTGGATCATAGAAACCAACGCTTTTTTCCTCGTTAAGAGGCACAGCCGTCCATCAGTTAGCCAACTGCCCAACCACTATATTGATAGGATCCATTTAGAAATTTGGTTATGTTTTACCCCGGGTACCAGGGAAAAGAGTTCCTAGGCCCCTTAGCCAATGCTTCAGGCAAAATTCAAGATAGTCACACCACTCCTTATAGCTCCAAGGACCGTGATTACCCATATATACCGTGGGTATAACTGCAACTCTTTACTGGCAATATATACGAGTAAATCTAAGACCTTGAAGTTATAAGCAAAAATGCTATCCAGATGATGAATTCCAATGCTGGTTGATATGATTTTAGAATTCTTGGTTGAGAATTGATGAATTGATTTGGATTCTAAGTGAAAGATGATGATTTTTGAATTCTGGTTGAAAGAAGATAAGTTGAATAAAGCCACAATGAGGATGAATGGGGAGAATCCCAGTGATGATGTTAGTAACTTGGAAGACGATTATGACTTTTAGCAGATCACTATGAGATTAGTGGATTGTGCTGATAGATTGTTCGCAGTTTGACCTTTGACCCAGTAGACCCAATTAGGGAATGATAAATTGAGAACCTAAATAACTGAAATTTTCGTGGGAAGTGTTCGGATGGAATTTTCGGTCTAATGGACCATTATTGTGTTAAAAATATGAATGAATTATTCTCTGATAATGAGTTCTGTATGTTCTTCTTGTAGAAGGGATCTTTATCCCCCAGGACTCTATGAGGGTTGACCAAACTATAAGGAACCCTAGAATCAATTGGATCTAAAGTCGGATTCGAATTTTAAATAAAGTGGTCTTTTCACTTGAGCGTCTTGGTTAATTTGGAAAAAGAGACTTAACAAAAAATTTCATATTGATAGGATCATGGATCGAGGTCCTCGTGGTGGTAGAATGTTAACCCCCAGCTCGATGAGAAAGAGCTCGACCCAGATGTTTGTAAAGCTCTTCATAGAGCTCAGTTTGGACCTTTCAAGAGGGTGAAGGGAAAAACTTGGGTGAGACTGTGGAGAAGTGGATCGAAAGCAATGGAAGAATACTTCGATGTCACCGAGTATAACAAGAAGAGTAAAATGGCTCTTACAAGGCTAAAGATAGTAGAAACAGCCAGAGTGGCATCAAAAACCACTGCGAGATAAACCATCTAGATTGGAACACGTAGACATGGAATGATCTCAAGATTTACCTAAGGAAGAGATTCTGTCCTCCCAGCTTTTTAGAAACAAAAATGAACAAATTCTTAGAGTTAAGCCAGGGGAGCAAAACTATTGAAGTGTATCATCAAGCATTCGCTCTCCTCCTCAAGTCCACTGCTAGATGAAGAACAACTGATGGCCAGGTTCATTGGTCAAGTTCATTCGGGGAATCAACGAACCCTTGAATACCCTAGTGAAGAATGCCAAGCCAGTTTCTATGGCTGAAGCCGTACAGATCGCAAAGGATTTCGCCAAGGCCTTTGTTGTCAAGGTCCCACGAAGCCAGTACCATCATCTTTCAAAAGATTTCTAGCTCCGAAAGGTGATTCCAACTTTCCACCGCCTAAGAGACAACAAGGTCAAACTCAGGATATGGGAAGTTCCAGAATGGAAGAAAGGTCTTAAGTGGGGTAGGATGTAAGATTCCTCCCCCCCAGCTTTTGAGATCTACATGTATAAGAACCACCCCTTCAGTCTCTCATAATCATCCCCCCCCCCTTAGAAATGGAAAAAGATCTTGTTTTACCTTGTTTTGGTCTTGAGAGAGAAAATGTCTAGAGAGAGGTAATTCAAAAGTGAGATATTTTTAGATGCAAAAATCCTCCTAATGTCTAAAATGGATTCCCTTGAAACACAAGTTCAAAATGAACTTTCCAATGTGCATTAGGAATTAATTGAATATATGTATAAGAGACCTTCGCCTAAGGGTCCACATTTTCAAAAAAAATTGGATTAAGGTCCAAATAAGATTCCAAAGGGCCAATAGGATTAATCCAAGTGTTGGGATGAGATAAATACAATGAATAAAAGAAAATAGCCCAAAAATGAGTAAATGCTCACATAAGATGAAGAGTTGACTGAGTACAAGGTTTATTAGTTAAAAACTAAGGTATATTAGTAAAAAAATAAGATATTTATATCTCTCCTCTCTCCTGGAGCAAACTAGATCAAAAAGGGAGCCAAACTGATCCAAATCTTATCTAAGCTCGAAGGCTCTAGAACCCAGTTGGACTTGGTTAGTGGCCTCCCTCACCTTAAAATAGACCCTCATTCCTTTGTATTTTCATATTGGGGCATTACCATGCTAGTATTATCCTCAAAATTAGCATATTTCTATTATCCCTTTAATTTGCCTCTTCTCTTGGGAGCTTTGGAGCTTCTTTCTCCTCCAACCTCTCTTGGAGATTGCTCTCTCTCTCTCTCTCTCTCTCTCTCTCTCTCTCTCTCTCTCTCTCTCTCTCTCTCTCTCTCTCGGTGGCCAAGGACTTGCTTGGGGGCTTCACTTTTCTAGCCAAAGAATCAAGCCAAATACAAAGGTAATCCTATTTTAATGGTTTTTTTTCAATTATCTCAATGATTTTCTTCTTCTCAACCCCTCTCAAGCTTGAGAAGCTTTTAAAGTAATGGTTTTTCTTCAAATCAAGCTTTCCCAAATATTCTTAATGTCTAATTAGAATTATGTTAATCTTGATGCTTAATTATAATATTTTCTTTAAGAAAATCTCTCTCTTGAAAAGATTGGCCATCTTTATGGCTAATTAGAATTATGTTAATCTTGATGCTTAATTATAATATTTTCTTTAAGAAAATCTCTCTCTTGAAAAGATTGATCATCTTTATGGCTAGATCCTTAGTAAAAGGATGATTTTCAATAATAATCTCTTGTTTCAAATCTAAACTCTAAGCTTGATGAGCTAGAGAATGAGAATTGATATTCTCATGATTTTAAATTAGTAAAAATGATGGTTGATTCTTTTTAGATTGATTATGAGTAGAAAATTTTACTTTAACTCATTCTAAATTAGAAGAGGATTATACTAACAATTTTGGAAATGAGGAATGATTAATTTAATTTAATCAAGAAAAATAATCATAATTATGCTTATTTTACTTTAACTCATTCTAAATTGGAAGAGGATTATACTAACAATTTTGGAAATGAGGAATGATTTTTTAGTTTAATCAAGAAAAATAATCATAATTATGCTTATAATTATGGTTATAATTATGCTAAGTATACATAGTTTAATTTTAACCTTAAAAGAAGAGTTTCTATCATATTTTCATTACAAGTTTTCATTCAATTAGAAAATTAAAAATTATTAAGCAGCGAAGCTATGGAAAATTTTTCAGAAAACAAAATACATATCTTATGCATAATGCTAAAAGAGAAATTGCTATCATATTCTAGGTTTAGATATTTTATGCAAAAAGAATGATTTTTATTATATTCATGGAAAAATACTTTTTAGTATTTATGCATAAATATTTAATTAAAAGAAAAAATAAATTTTTAATAAATTTATTTTTATGCATAAGAATTTTGATGTAAAAAGAGGAATTCCCATGATATTCGAGATCCAAACAATTAAGTGTTAAAAGAGAAATTTTTGGCATAATTCAAAATATGAGTATTTATCAAAAGTGGAATTTTGAGTATTATCGTTTTTATTAAGAAATATGGGTAGAATTGATTTTGTAAATCCCATGAATCTTTTATTCATGGGTAAATCCCATGAATCTTTTATTCAAAAATAAGAATATCGAGTATATCTTATTTTGAGAAATTTGAGAAAGAATGTGAAAATATCCATCAAGAAAACTTGGATAATTCTTAATGAGAAAAAGGGAATCTGGAATCCCTGAGAGGATCAAGGATCCAATAAGTAAACAAAAATTTAGATTTAGTCTTCATTAATGAAGCTTAAGGAATGAAAATACAATACGTAAATGCTCTTTTTACTATAAAATTCTGATAAGGTTTATTTTTCCTTTTTAAATCTTCAACAACACTCTGATACTTAGATTTAATGGGATCGAGAAAAAGTTGCCTTTACCTAAGCCAAGCAATTGGTAGAAACTTAGGAAAGTTCTATCAGTATATTGAAAGAAGAGTAACCGTATTAAATGGATGTGATGAGATGTGAATAGATTTAAATGGATATGATGTGATGTGATGTGGATCTAGATAGATGTAAATGGATGTGAATAGATGTAAATGGATGTGATGTGATGTGATGTGATGAGGATCTAAATAGATATAAATGGATGTGATGTGATGTGATGTGATGTGGATCTGAATAAATGTAAATGGATGTGGTGTGATGTGGTGTGATGTGATGTGATGTAAATGGATGTGATGAGATGTGGATGGATGTGATGAGATGTGGATGGATGTGGATGGACGTGATGTGATGTGGATAGATGTGAATGGATGTGAATGGATGTGATGTGATATGAATGGATGTGATGAGATGTGATGTAATGTGAATGGATGTGAATGGACGTGATGTGATGTAATGTGAATGGATGTGATGTGATGTGGATGGATGTGAATGGATGTGATGTGATGTGAATGGATCTGAATGGATGTGAATGGATGTGAATGGACGTGATGTGAATGGATCTGAATGGATGTGAATGGATCTGAATGGATCTGAATGGATGTGAATGGACGTGATGTGATGTGAATGGATCTGAATGGATGTGAATGGATCTGAATGGATGTGAATAGATATAATGTGAGATGAATGGATCTGAATGGATGTGCTATGATGAGAGTGGATGTAAATGGATGATATTCAAGGATGTAGGATGATGGGAATGGATATGGATGGATGTGGAATGTGCGATATGAATTAATGTAGAAGAATGTGGAATAATGAGAAATGATGTGGGGAACGATGTGGACAAATGGGAGTTGTTGGAAACTATAATTGTTACATATGAAACCTGTTTTTAAAAGATTATTTTATGTCAAGAATGCTGGGAAGCATTTTAACTATCTTGTAGATTAAGGTCGTGAGGACCTAAGTGATAAGGTTACAACCAGTTGGGGTACAGAGAGTCAATGAAGGATGTCTCGCGTGGCAAGGTCGGCCGAGGACTTGGCCGAGGTCTTGACCATTAAAATGGTGAGCTTCCAGTATGGTGGATGAGGGACCAAGGAAGCGGCCTATGAGTGAAGCACTAGGTGACCTGTGAAGGAGCCTAGAGAGTGCTGACCATATAGTGCTCGGGCTCTGGGTCCCCGAAGATACCCACCCGTGCGTCGGGGAAGAAAATGAGTTGGAGTTGTTTTCTGAATTCGGGTATGGATCTGGTTGATTTTCTGAATTCGGGTATGGATCTGGTTGATTTTCACGGAACTAGAGTTCACGCGAAATAAAAATTAAATTTAATATTCCGCCGCGGAGTCCGGTCCATGGCGTGAACCATTTTCTGCACTTTCATAGAACTAGAGTTTATGTGGAAAAAAAAATCGAATTTAATATTCCGTGGAGTCCGGTTCACGACGTGAACCATTTTCTGCACTTTCACGGAACAGAGTTCACGCGAAAAAAAAAATCAAATTTAATATTCCGTGGAGTCCGGTTCACGGCGTGAACCATTTTCTGTACTTTCATGGTACTAGAGTTCACGTGAAAAAAAAATAAATTTATAAAACTCGTCAAGTCCATTGACGTGAAAAGAGGTCCGTTAGCCCAAAAAAAAAGACTCTAGAAATCACCCCTGTTTGAAGGCCCATATCTCCTAAACCGTATATCCGATGAAGGCGCTCTAGAGCTCATCGAAAAGCTGGCATCGAGCTCTTTGACTCTAGACTCCGTCATTTGAAGTCAAAATTGACCATTTTGGCCTCCGACCAACAGCCTCAAAATTCGACCTGGAAATTGAGGCAAAAACAGTCCAAAAACCACAAAAAACAGTGCGAAAACGATAAAATCATGGACAACTGAGGGAAACAAAGTTGTAGTACTCCAAAAAAACCACAACTCCCTCATACAGAGTTTTTCAAAATTCCTTTTGGAACACCCTCAAAAACGTGCTGCGAAACGAAAAAAAAATCTTTGAAACTTTTTTCGTCTTAAGACTGTGATGGAAAATAGGTTTTAGGACCTCCTCTTCCATCTGGGAAGTTCCTAGCATACACTTTTTTTGGAAAAATATCTCTAAGGTCGTTCACGTGCGTATAGCGCCTAAGCTAATTAGAGAAAACGGACACCCGTTTGATCCAACGAAGAATACGCCAAGCCTCTTGAAACTGTAATAACGGGCTGTGGGAAGGTATAAAAAGCAAAAAAAAAAACCTTTAAAAAAACTGTGATTGCTCATTAAGGAGCATTTAAGCACTCTAACATGGCCACGATAGAGGGAGTGCCAGGGATCACACAAGGACTAAACCCAATGGGGACTGACATCTTCAAGCCATTGAGATCTATGCCACAAAATTCACCTCCCAATGCCATTGGCCATACCTATAACAAGCGTGTCATCGAGTTTTACACCCCCTATGACTTCGATCCCACCGGGCTTTGGTCCCTTGCCTAACGTTTCTGCAAGTCCTATAAGTACCAACCCTTTCTTGGATGCCCACACCTTAGACATACTAACTAGTCTAAGAAGGGGGGTGGCCCAAGGACTCACTGAGTCTCTTCCAACAAGAGCACTCACATACAGTCTCATTGACTCATACAAAAATACGGCCGTATAAATTTCCAAAATTATGGGCAAATATGACGGAACAATAGACCCTATTCAATTCATTCAAATGTTTGAACAGAGATGTGAAGCCTTTGGAAATCCCAACTTCCCCACTAAGGTACATGCGTTGAACTTATTCTTAGAGGAAGCTAGTCGATGGTTCATCGCATTGATGCATGCCGGTGATCAAGACCAACTTCAAAACCTTGAAATCAGCCTTTATATATGGCTTTTCCAGACAAGGTGATCGATGGAGTGCAGTAATGGAACTCTATTCAATTGAGCGTTAACCAAATGAATCCATTAGAGATTTTATCCTTCAGATAAAACTCTTGGACTTACGTTGTGAGAAATGGGAAAAATTAAACGATATTCAATTAAAGAGATGTTTCATGACGGTCTTGAAAAATAACAGTTTACACAACTTGATCATTGTATCCAATCCAAAAACATTCGATCAATGTTGCAAAGAAGCAATATGTTTACATGACAACATGTTAGAAGATGAGCATGCTACAAGGTGTTCCTCATCTAAACCAAGTGAAGCAATGGAAAAGAAAGATCGATCTCGGAATTAACATTCCCAGAAATTTATGCAGCCTTGCTTAAAACCTTACAGCTAATATCTCTAAGAGAGGATGAAAACCTTCAAAACCAGACATCCTTAATGCCTCTAAAAGTGAGGAGCAAAATGCCTTGTGTTGAATGCAATCACTACGACCATCCCAATCCTCATTGTGCATACAAGGCACATGTTCTTCTATACTGCATATATTGTAAAATCTTTGACCATGATACTAAAAAGTGTCTCGCTTCATCCACAATGGACTCAAGACCTCCATCTCCGGTGCACCAAACAGAAATATTCCAAAGGGGGTAGAAACTGCTCTAGAAGCAGTTAATCGGACACTTCAATGTTTCTATTGTCGTGGACCTCACAAGGTGGCATACTGCACAGTTTGGAATACTTTCATGTCCATAGTCACTACTGACACCTTGCATCCATGTGTGAACGATGTGGCATTGATCACATGTTCCAATGCAAATAGTCACCTTGAACACTCCTGCAGGCAATGCACAATTGCTATTACGGGAGGAAGAAACCTTGCAAGAGCTGGAACTTCCAACATATCTTACTGAAAAGATCCCTAGGATTTTGGTGGGATTAGAAATTTCAAATAAAATCACCACAGCTCAAGCACAGCTTTATCCAACACGAGAACACAATCTCATGACTCTCGAGCTATGGGATTTGTTAGGTCAACCAACACTCACGGCACATCCTGAAAGAATAAACTTTACACAAGACTTGAACACGCCATGTTTGGGGTACTTTGAACATACAATTTATATTGAAACTAACCTTCTCACTTGTAAGTTTTTTGTGGTTGAGTATGTATTAGACGTAGATTTGATCTTGGGGCATAAATGGACTATTAATGCCCAAGCACCCCTGTGCTTTGCTAGCGATAGAGTTATCATGATGGTCAAAGACAAAAAGTTGACAATACCATACTGCAAGGAAGAGAATCCAACTTTAATGGATATCTATGATGCTAAACGCAAAAGGATACAAGCCTCTTTCACAAAAGCCCCTCTACACAATGACCTACCATCTAGGTCAACAAATGACTTCGAAAAAGCCTCTACTCCTTCAACCCCATCCTCACCTAGGAAGTTCGATGCCAAGACCTCGCAATCAACATCTATTCCTGAAGAAGTTCCGCAACCAAACCATCTATCTTTAACAAGGAACTCAAAAAGGAAAGACCCCGGAGCCTATGCATCTTCATCGACAAACCTCACCAAAAGAGACAACCACATGCTCAAAGGCCTCATCAATCGATAGCAACTCCATAAAAGACTCTAACCTCATCATCATCAATAATGCCCACCATGAGTCTCATCATCATCAACAATGCCCATGAGGCTGCAGGTTTGAGACTCATCGTCATCAACAATGCCCATGAGTCTCAAACCTGCAGCCTCAGTACCAGCCAAAGTCAAGGAGGCCCCAAACCTTCCACATCAACACTAAAGAAAACTCCACCAAGACTCCCACAATCACGATATCTTAACATTATCAAAATGTGGGTAGAGAAGCAGCTACTTATAGCTCAAGGCTACTATGAAAGTGCCAATCAAATTTGGGTGCCTCGATAGTCAAAACCTCTTCCTCAACGTAGCACTCAAAAGCCAAGGAAGAAGAAGAGTACTCCACAACACCATCCACAAAAGTCTATGCGAGTTCCTCAAATAACTCCACCAATGCAACAAGTGTGGGTACCAAAAACACTACTGCAAGCACAAGGGTACTACCAAATAAATACCAAAGCTTGGGTCCCCAAGCGCATAACAAAGTCCCCTAAGCTTGCACAAAGAAAAAAGCCTCAACACCAAGCACATTGGCCACCAAATTACAGTATTCGTCAAAGATGGGTGCATGTGCATGTACTTCAACAACAAGGATACTGTGATGGTAATTCCATCATATGGTTGCCAAAGTCGAACAATGTGAAGAAAACCTCACCACCATCGACTTCAACCCCAACAACTTCACCTAAAGTTCGACAAGAATGGAGGCCTAAGCAACAACAAAAAATCACTCAACCACTCTCGTGCATTCCGCACCAACACAAGAGCTTGTCTGTTCAAGCAAACGATCAGCAGTCTTCCCTACTGCCTCGACATCATTTCAGCAACAAATTCAAGAACAAATACGGAGACTTAGGAGCACATCAAGAACAAAATAACAATGCTCTTGTCACCCCTGTGGAAGTGAGAAATGAGCGCACAAGAACAAAATAACAATGCTCTTGTCACCCCTCTGGAAGTGAGAAATGAGTGCACAAGAAGCTGTTACTTGCAAATCATGACCTAGATGACCCATAAAATAAAATTTTAAAAAAAATCCTCAAGGTCAAAACCTACAAATTCACATAATTCCATCTCACAGAATTACCATTCACGGAGTTCCATCTCACGTCTTAAGAACCTGCACTTTCACAATTTAAGTCCATCACGGATTAAGCCATATAACGCAATAGCCACTATATATTTATTAAGCTTATTGCTTACTATTAATTTGGCTAAGATAAAGAAAAGCAACTGCTCCATGAGTACATATCCATACTCATGCACTGGAGAACATTTGCACCACCAAAGCCTCACCATCGACAACTTCCAGGTACATCTCTGGATGGGGGGGACCCATGGTGGGTGAAAGCCTGGTCAATGGTACAACCCATTGCCTGGAATTTTCCTTCAAATTACAAACCTCTCCAAACGACGCCACCATCTTTACACAAATCAATTATCTTCGATCCTTAGTGAAGATACCTATATTAGCCTTGCAAGTCAACGTAATTCTTTCAATCCTCATCACCAACAAGTGGCTAATTCAACATATAGAGTAGTTCAATAAGAGTCTATATGACTCAATTTTTGTACTTCATGTAAATCTGCTTCATAAGAGTACTTAAGTATACATAAAAACATAAAAAGCACATGGGCAGAAGAAGACAGGTCAGGTCCTACTCAACAACATTTGACAAGAATCCTGCCACACAAAGGGACATCATCACAAGCCAATTACATCAAAGGGACATCATCACAAGCCAATTACTTCAAATGATGAATGTCACTTCAATGAATCAAATGAGGAAGTGAGAATCACCATCTCATTCTGATTGATTAAGTCTACGTTCCTCCGGATCCTTCTCTCTCTTCTCTCCCATTAGTAACATCTCTTAGTGTTCCACTAACAAAAATCACATGTAACCTTGCCCATGATTGCCAAAAACAAATTAAGTAAAAAAAAAGGACTCACACAAATATACAAATGCAATCATTCGCAAAAAAACCCCACCCCCCCACCATTAGGAATTCCCAATACACCACCACTAACCTCTTCATTCATTAACTAGCTTTTCTTATTCCTTCCCGCAGGAACAAAGACCACTGAATGTCACTCAAACATCAACGCCATTGATAAATCTTGTTCATTCTCCCCACACAAAGGTCTTCAACGCGATCACGCAGACGTGATCGCCATCAGGAAGGGGATGTTAATCCAATTCTAGGATTAATAAGAGCTACCCCCATTATCTTACATCAAGGAGTCACGGTAGATACACCACCAAAGGGTCATACATTCAAGATATGAAGTAATAGTGTCCAAAGTTACAACTTGGATGGGCGCCCATAATGGTGTGACAGAGTATTTATGGCGATTCTCGGTTCAAGAGCGTGTGGCAGCAAGATAGGATGAAGTCCTAAGTGATGTACTTCATGGATATATTATGAGAGTAGTCATTGTAATAGCATTAGGCCTCTTATGAGCCTAAAGTGCCCAGCCGACCACAGTTTAAGTAAGTGTGAACACTTAAGGCCATGTATATAAGTGAATTTCTCTCATAATACAACATACTCTCCCATTGTGCAATTGAGTCTTGCTCTTACTAATCTCTCTTCCTAATGCATGCTAGTGAGTGTGTGTGAGTGAAGTGAGGTGAGAGGAGGGACGAGGATCCGTAGTGCAATGTAGCGGTGTGACAATGCTCGCGGGAGACGCGGTGGAATTGCTTCTCAAGGAGTTGTAGAGCTTGGAGACCTCAAGGGTTATGAGCTCGGCCATTGGAAAGATCCTCACTCACGATAGCGATTCACCAGGTAATCTCTTTTTGGATGTGTTTCAAGGAGGGTTAGGGTGAGCCATAACACCCTATTATTGCACACGATAGTAAAGTGCCATTATCTATGCAGGATGGAAAAATGAAGTACTTACGAATATACTTCATGTTTTTAACATTGCCAAAAACTTGGTTTCTATTGGGACAAATGGGGTCTATAAGTGACGTTCAATCCTCAAGGATGCTTTTTTGTGGAAAACTTCAAAAACCACTACCACTTGGTTGCAAAGGGTAATAAAAATGGCAGGATGATTACTTTGGATGTTAACATGCCTTTGAGGTAAAGGCAGCCATATTTATGCATGGGACATACGTTATCACATAGATATTTAACATATAGCACAAGCATATCAGTCATGTGAATATGCAATGAGCTAAAGTCTATGCAATCCCATAATATTGTTGTAGGTTTGCCAAAGTTTAAGCTTAATAGTATGCACAAAGTATGTGAAGCATACTAGCTTGGTAAACAAACCAAACTTGCTTTCCCACATGAAAAGCACCCACATGAAAAGAACACGCATGAAAAGAATGACAGTGCAAGCCCAGTAGATGCTATACATTATGATGTATGGGGACCAACCACGACTATATAATGCACTATGCTACATTCATTAATGACCACAATAGTAAAGTGCGGGTTTGCTTCATTAAGGAGAAAAGTGAGGCGCTTTTCATTTCCAGAGATTTAAAGCCATGGTTGAGAAAGAAAAAAGTTATGTAGATCAAATGTCTAAAATCGGATGGTGGGAGATAATATTTCTTTAGTGAGTTCAATGATTTCTTGAGAAAGCAAGGAATCAAGAGACAATTCACATGCCAGTATACTCTACAACAGAATGATGTTATTAGAAAGAAAAAACGCGCTCAATGGATGTGAAGAGTCCTCTAGTAGTGGATCCAATGTTAGTCCATAGTCAGGTAGGTTGAAGACAAATGTAAGGAATGTAGATGCATCATCTCATGGTACTACGAGTGCTGGTACACATGTATCATGCAAAGGGAAGGAAAAGGTAGATTAACCTTTTGTGCTTGATCTGCTAATAGGTTACTTTTATGTGGATGGTAAATCTAGTGGCTCCAAGCAGAGCCTTAATGAGAAGCTTAGCATTCCCTTAGTTGGCTACTCTTGTTTTATGGAGAACCAGGACTATTTTGAGGACACCCAATGGTGATCTAGGTGTATGCGGGTCTACTCGAGTTAGATACCCTATTGATATGTTGAGATATGATAGATATATAGTTCATCACTATGATTATATAGTTAAAGTAATATAGGAGATAGAGCCCACTTATCTTGAGCAAGCACTTGGAAATCAGAAATGGGAAGATTCCATGGATGAGGAGATGGCAACATTAGATACAAATACGACATGGGAATTAGTGCCTTTACCTGAGAATAAGAAGGCAATTGGATGTAAGTGGGTGTACAAGTTTAAGTATAAATTAAATAGATATGTGAACATATATACGACATGGACGAGAAGATGGCAACATTAGATACAAATACGACATGGGAATTAGTGCCTTTACCTAAGAATAAGAAGGCAATTGGATGTAAGTGGGTGTACAAGTTTAAGTATAAATTAAATAGATATGTGAACATATGTAAAGACAAGAATGGTTGCCAAGGATGCACAAAAATATAGCATTGACTATGAGGAGATAACTCAGTTTGTGAGAATGGATCTGTGTGAATAGGTATAAGGCAACTAGTCGTTCACCAAGGGTGCATAAATATAACTCAATTTGTGAGAATGGTAACCATGAGAGCTATATTTGTTATGGCTATGAAGGGTTGGTCTTTAATTAGCTGGATGTAAAGAATGCATTTTTGTATGGTGATAAAGAAGAAGTTTACATGATGTAGCCACACCAGGTTATGAGAGCGATGCACACATTTAGACTTTGTGTGCAAGCTATACAAAGCCTTGTATAGCTTGAAACAGGCACCCAAAGAATAGTCAAACAATATCGGGGAGTATCTTGTTACCATTAGATTTCAGATATTAATAATGTAGATTTTTCACTTTATGTGAAAAAGATAGATAAAGGGATCATGTTGTTAGTCATTTATGTGGATGACTTAAGTATCACTGGTGATAGTGATACTGACATCATACATGATATCAAGATGCTTTTGATGGAAGAAGAAGTTTGAGATAAAAGATTTGGGTGAGCTCTGATATTTTCTTGGTATAGAGGTGGTGAGATCACCTGATGGTATTTTTCTGTTATAGAAGCAGTATGGCTTGGATATGTTATCCAAGTATGGTATGATAGGATGTAAGCCTATTTTAATGCCATTGGAGTAGAACACTAAGCTTTCGATAGATACATACAGGCGTAGCTTAATCTAACATTACCATTACAAGGCTAGATTTAAGCTATAACATTGGACTTATGAGTCGGTTTATCCCATGTAGCCACATTTGGATGTGGATAAAAGTTTTCTTAGATACATAAAGTCTATTGTTAACTATGGACTTTTCTATAAGGCTGACAAAAAGATACTACTTGGGTTCACAAATGATGATTGGCTTAGTAGTGTCTCAGGTTTACTTTTGGGAGTGTTGTTTTAAGTTAGAGTAGCAAAGAAATCAACTAAGAGTTGCCTTGTCGAGTACAGAGGCAGAGTACAAGGGTGCTACTATGGCAACTTGTGAGGTGACTTAGTTTTAGAAGCTACTTGGTGATATGGATGAGCGTGTCTAGATAGAGCCATTGTCATTTATTGTGATAACATGAGTAGTAGCTGGGGCTAGTAACCCAGGCTATCATGCCAAGAGAAAGCACATTGACAAGCATTATCATTTTGTGAGGGAGAAGGTTCTAGCAGGTATTGTGGACTTAGTATATGTCAGCACAAAGGATATGGTAGAGCTAACATCTTCATGAAGACATTGGGTACATAGAAGCTCCACAAGTTTAGTAGCTTACTTGGAGGGCAATGTGTGGAGCTGAGCTTGAAGAGGAGTGTTGAGATATATCAAGCTCAACTTAATACTACGAACATTGGTGACCCACCTAGGTGATAGATTTTGTACTCTCTTTATGTTGTGGATGTAGAGAAGAGAACATAATAGAAGAAAATTCACCCATCAATCTCTCTTGTGTGCTTGTCCACTCTTTTATGTTTATCCACTCTTATGTGTGTGTGTGTGTGTGTGTGTGTGTGTGTGTGTGTGTGTGTGTTTGCTTGCAAGGAGCTCAAGCTCATCCTCTCCCTGCATTCTTCCCACAATCTTAAAAGTAAGCATTGGTAGGTTGCCAAGCAAGTATTTAGACACTTAACCCCGTGGCCTATTCTATGCTAAGGGTGATTATGATTGGTCTATATGTTATGGCACATGAGCGTCCACCAGTGGCTTTTGCTTTAACCTTGGTGATTCATTTATATCATGGCTCACGTTAGGGTAATCTCAAGAGGGACTCGTATGCCCTTTGGGACTCAACGAACTACTATCAAAGTCTATGGTGTTAGGACTACCCTTCGAGACCGCATAGCCAATAGTGGCCACTTCAGGCGATGAAGTTGAGTATAGAGTAGCGTTTATAGCGATAGTGGAGAGTGTATGGCTCATATGCCTTTTGGCAGATCTTGGTATTTTACAATACCATCCTCAGTATATTAACCTTACAAGGAAACCAATCCTTCATGCATGCACAAAGCACATTGAGATGCATTAATATTATGTTAGGCAGAGGCTCATTTGAAGGAGAGATTAGCCTAGCTTATGTCTCCACACATGACTATGGTACATATGTTCACGAAGGCTCTCTTATAAGAGAAGTTTGAAGCTTTTTACAAAGCTTTGGGCTTATTGCCATTTGGGGATTGATCAACCACATGGTCCATATACATGTCCACATCATCACTATAGGGGGGATTTGTATCCATTTATATGGTAGTGATGTGTTGCTAATAATGAGCCGTGGCATTTTTTTCCTTTGTAGGAGTTTTTCCCCCCTGAGCATATGTATACACTCTTATGAGTGTGTAAGTGACCCTATCATGTCACTTCACTTGTAATTCACTCATTCTAATCTACTTTGAGTGTTGTGCTTTTATCTATCTCTCCTTGCTCATTGCATCTATGTGTGTGTTGCTACCTTGATCTCCACTCCAGTGATTTTTTTAGGAATATTGGTCCCTTTTTAAGGAATATTGGTCCCTTTTCGGGTTGAAGCTTGGGATCACACTAGCCAAATTGGAAAAAATAGATTCCTCACGACGTGAGAAAGAATTTCTCATGATAATGTGAAACTTTCTTGTCATACATGTATTATCGGGTTGTGAGGATCACGGTTCAAGTTGAAACATCAAGTCTTTATTATACACGGTGTGAAAGTGGTCGTGCAATAAGTCTAAAGAGACAAGTTTTGCTCATCCATTCCGCTTATACAATGGCTTTGAACATGACCATATGAGTTAAAGACATGGCTTCATCAATAGGCAAATCCATTAGGTTTGCTCATACAACGGGTTGGTCATCCATAAACAAATTCTAAGGGAGATGGGTTCTAAGGTTGGAGGAGGCTTGGGATGTTGATAAGTGTGGGGTGCCCTTATCCACCTCATCCACCAAGGGTATGGTTAACCATTCCATGTGGAAGCTAGAGTGTTTTGGTTCTTTTTCGCAACTGACTACATTCTACAATCCATCCCCTCCCAAGAATGATACTCTCTTTCATTGTATCTATGAGCCTCACATAAAACTTACAAAATGTAGGTTTAGCTCTAATATAATATTCAACTGAATCATATATTGGAAATTGTTAATCGTGGTTATGTTTATTGCAAATGGTGTGAGGTTAGGTGGTCTAATGAGGTCTATGTCTCCTAAGGAAATACGTTAAGGCTAGCCCTGATGTCAACTAAGGTGGTCCATGCAGCTAGCCTCAGTGCCAACTAAGGTGGTCCATGCAACTAGCCTCAGTGCCAACTAAGGTGGTCCATGCAACTAGCCTCAGTGCCAACTAAGGTGATCCATGTAGCTAGGTGATCTTTCTAGGGGGACTCCAGCTCAATGCTACGAGTGGTTTCCATCGTTAGTTCT